>NC_045609.1:1998734-2329567 GCF_009762305.2 Zalophus californianus | reverse complement strand
CTATCAAAGTAGATTTTCAAAAACTGAAAACATGATTCCCACTTAATACGTAGAAAGCACCAATGTCATATATTTATAACATCATGAATGAGAAAAACAGTAAGATGGTAAAGATGTGTCTGAGAACATTTGAGGAACTCAGTATTTAAAGGGATTTAAAATCTATGTTAGAATAAGACTCCTAGATTAAATATAGAACTAGACCATGTGCTATAGGACACCAAAACTGTAGCCTTTGGGGTCAACTGTTCTACCAGACAGAAATCTACAAGGTAACATTTAACTCCATAATTTCTAGGGCATAATCAATTAGAAGAAAGTAGAGTGAAAGCAGATAAATTACCCCCAAAGAACTAAATAATAGGTAGGCTTATTAAAATATGCCCCAAGGTGACAATGAAAAAACATGTTGTACTTTTCTTTCTTATTTCCAAAATTTGGACAATTTTCCTTAACACTTCACATCTAATTAGTGTCTATCCCTGCTGTATTCAGGAATACACTCCAGTATTATGAACTGTAATCTTTAAAAAACAGTGGGGTTAAAATTCTCCAGACCACATGTTGTGTAGCAGATACATTAAGAGGATAAATGGAATGCGATCAGACGTTTGGAATTACAACATCATGTTCTGATTTGCAACATTATGCCTTCCTAGAACATTAGATGAATTGAAAACAACTGAGTTCCTCTACATGTTATGGATGTAAAAATATACACTAAACATAGCTCCAACACATTTCCATCGATTTCTCTTTATCACCTATCCTTCCTGAGGCTTCTAAGATGCCTGATGGATGGATTTATTTCATATCCAGGGATATGCCAGGAAATAAATTTTGAACTTTAAAACATCAAAATATGAAACTATGAATGCCCTCTACACTCTAATTTTCGAACACAGTTGTATTCCTATATCATATAAATGAAATTTTGCACACTTTGCTTTTATATGATTGCCATTATATTTGCTGAAAAACAACGCATTATTCAAATTTTGCTGCTTGCAGGATCCCATTAAACAGTTTTAATGTCCGTAATCTGTCACTGCGGTCGCTCAAGGGATTCTTCCAAAAAACATTTTTGAAAGTATTTCTGTCTTTAATTTTGGAGAAGCTCCTGATTTCCTCTACTTAAAAATTGGAGGAGAAAATATGCAAATACCAGCAGCATTTTCATATCTCCTCTTTCCTGCATTTTCCTGACCCATGAGCAAGTCCTTGCATCCACAAATGCTACAGGCACGCAGGCCTGGGGAGGAAGCAGTCCTCTCTTCCTTCCTGCGTTTGCCTGGAGAGAGGAAATGGCCAAGAAAGCTGAGCCTGGCAACCCCAGAGAGTTAGAGTTTAATGCTTTCTCTGACTTAAGCTTCAGGTTTGAATCTCTAACTTTGTAGTAGAAATTCCACTTAAATTTCTCACTATCTTGCTGCAGTCCACTTACCCAACACAAGGTACATCAACTTTTCTCCACCGTATTTTCCTTTACTGAAACTGCGGTTTCTTTCAACAGAACATCAGCTTCTATTCCCCAAGTGGTCATCAGCAGAGTCTAAATTAATTCTTTGTTTAAAGACATTGTTGACATCGTCATCCCTAGCTTTCATAAACCGGTCATTCTAAAGTCACAGCTATTTTATTTTTTTTATAAAAATTGACATTTTATGGGCGCCTGGGTGGCTCAGTCAGTTAAGCGTCTGCCTTCGGCTCAGGTCATGATCCTGGAGTCCCGGGATCGAGTCCCACATCGGGCTCCCTGCTCAGCGGGGAGTCTGCTTCTCCCTCTGACCCTCCCCCCTCTCATGCTCTCTATCTCTCATTCTCTCTCTCAAATAAATAAAATCTTAAAAAAAAAAAAACAGAGAGGAAGGATGCTTGTGAAAATATATATCTTTGTCTGCAGTGAAGCCAGACAGAAAGACAAAACTAGAAACAAGGATAGTAATGTATCCCAGGGCGCATTAGATGCAAATAGAAATCTCTAATATGTTGTCCCATTAAGAGAAACAATTTTGGGGTAATAATTTTATGATTAACTTAATTCTGAAGTTGTCATTTTTTGTTCTTGCTTAAAGTATGTGCACAATTGTGCTGCATTTCACCCCATATTGGCACACACCACTAGTGAACATCGGCCATTTTTTACCATTCTGTGCTTTCATCATTATGAGCATCTCTCCTGACCCTGTAATAAAATGTTCCTCAAGTATGTCTTTCAGGGAGACTACTCCTCTGGTATCAAAGCCCTGTGGCAGATCTGAAGATAATACATTCATACTTTATGTTTCTATTTGCTCCACCTTCCAAAGATATGGTTCCAGTCTTAAAACAAAACAAAACAAAACAAAAACCATTATTTATTTGTTTGTTTGAATTGAAGTGTTGCTGACACACATCCCATGTGTCTCAGGTGTTCGACACAGTGATTCGCTGAGCCTGTAGGTTATGCTCAGCCCAAGTGTAGCTACCATCTCTCAGATGTGGTTCTAGTCTTATATATGTGCTAAAACTATATGGACTTTTGAGAAAACCAGAGTCCTCAAGGCCTCATGATGATAAAATCACATTGGAATCAACGTCACAACTGAACGTAAAATTAGAAAGCATGACACAAGATCCTGATATCCTGATATCCAGGATCAGATGGTCTTTCCCTAGTAAGAGGAGCCTAGTCTGAGCCTGGGACATCAGCCCCAAGGGCCACGGTGGCCTTGCCTCACCGTGCATGGCAGGGGACACCTCCACCATCAGAACCTTCTATGTCACAGTACACTTCCCAGTTTTATTTGGGTACTTAGTGGTGGAAGTACTGTACTTAAAAAGTAAGGATTCACTCTATATGCACAGATTTAACAAATTCATCCCCACCTTCACCCAGGTACAGAAAGACTCACTTTTTTATCAGTAAGAATCCTCACATTGTGATTAGAACGCTTTCCTCCTTTCCTTCCTTCTTTTAATGTGCATACTGTTTCCCTTCTATTCATTTTGATATATTTCCTTCAAAAACTAGTCCCCAGTGAACATTAACCAAGGGTTTTGGAAGTCATTAATAGATAGCTTTAATCACTGCCACCCACAGTTACTCAACTAGAAACATGAGGCATCATTTTCTTCTTTTTTTTAAGATTTTATTTATTTATTTGAGAGAGAGAGAGCACGCTTGTGGGAGGGAGAGGGAGAGTGAATGTGAAGCAGACTCTGCAGTGAGGGCAGAGCCCAACATGGGGCTCAGTCCCAGGACAGCGAGATCATGACCTGAGCCAAAATTAAGAGTTGGATGTTTAACTAACTGAGCCACCCAGGTGCCCCTCATTTCCTTCTTCTTAGTAAAAATGGAAATACTGATATTTATATCAATATCATCAGCAGCATCACCATCATCAATATCATTTCCTGAACATCTACCAAGTAATTATTTCAAGAGTACTGTATGTCCTAGTATTTTGGTCCAAATTATCAAGTTGATTAAATTTTTCTTTTTTTTAAGATTTTATTTATTTATTTGAGAGAGAGACAGGGAACATGAGCAGGGGGGAGCAGGCAGAGGGAGAGGGAGAAGCAGACTCCCCGCTGAGCAGGGTGCCAGACGCGGGGCTCAATCTAGGACCCTGAGATCATGACCTGAGGTGAAGGCAGATGCTTAATGGACTGAACCACCCAGTCGCCCCAAGTTGATTAAGATTTTAAAAGCATACATTAAACATCTTCAGGCAGCACCTAAAAAATTATTTAGTAAGATGCCTCCAAATGAACTGAAAATTTTCTATTGTAATTCCATACATCTTCAAGCACTCTATACAAATTGGTATTCAACAACATTTCTGGAGAGCAGTCATTAAATAATATTCTATTTTCCAAAAAGTCATTTTCATCTACCTCTCTCAATTTTCAGAATTAATCCACCTTTCAAATACTGAAGTAAAGATACTGAGAGCTTCCCTACCATACATCTTAAATTTTTTTCAATCCTATCTTCAATAAATTAGGATGTTTTGTTTCATGTGCTGCCCAGTGAGAGCAAACATATACCTAGTGCCAATTATGGCCCAGTTACTACTGCATACATTTCACAGATAATAACTTATTAAATCCTTCCAATCCTGTGAGTTAGGTACTAACATTAGCCTCCTCATACAGAACAGGAAACCAAGGCATGGGAAGGTTGACCAGCCACCCAAGATTATACAACCAGGTAGTGCCAGATCTAGGATTCAAACCCAGCAGTCAAACTGCACAGCTTACTTTTCTTTTCTTTTTTTCAAGATTTTATTTATTTATTTGAGAGAGAGAGAAAACATGAGTGAGGGGAGGGGCAGAGGGGGAGGGACAAGCAGACTCCCCGCTGAGCAGCGAGACCAATGCCAGACTCCAGCCCAGGACCTGGAGATCACGACCTGAGCCAAAGGCAGATGCTTCACCGACTGAGCCCCCCAGGCGCCCGTGCACAGCTTACTTTCTTAACCAAGCTGCTCAACATGCTTAAAGTACAAAGAGATTTTGGACTGATACAGCTTTTCTCCTGTGACCTGATTTAATTCTTCAGTGCATGGCCAGTCTGTGAGGCGGGGTAGATTATCTTCTGTGAGCTTCACTTTGTTTTTTTAATAAATGCACATTCATTTTTAATTTTTAGGCTAAATTTTGATGGACTGAATTTTGATGATTCTAAAAATATAATGCAATGAGTCTATTAAAAGTTTCAAGAAGAAAGCTGCAGAGTAGACAGATTGGATCCCGCTTTATAAAACACGATGCCTCTGTCTCATTCCGTCATTAAAGGAGATGGGAATGAAGCACACTGGGACAGGATGAGAAGTGACTGCAGGAGAGACAGGCCCGAGCTGCAGTAGAGAATGGCCAGCAGAAGGGAAGAGCCAGCATCTCTGTATTTCCTACAATACGGATGGCTGTATTACATGAGGAGTCGCCTTCATGCTGTAACTCACTACGGGCTCTCAGGAGGCTTGGGCCCAGACTGAGAATAAAGGGATCCTCAAGAGAAATAACTCTAGATTCGCTCAAAAAAATAAAAATGCAACCATCAAAGCTTTCTAGGAAACATGACAGAGTATTATTTACAGGGCAGGCTTTCTTGCCTCAACTTGATCCACAATTTTATCTCACAGATCAAAATCTAATGTTGGCCCAAATATTACTGGATGGGATAGCAGGTTATCTGAAATGAATTGTCTGATTATTGCAAGTCATGCTGGCATGTGTCATGCTCCCAACTGATGGAGGAGTCAAAGAAGTTAAGCTACATGTTTTTATGACTAAAAAATGCTGTGTTGTATTTAAGGTACTAAATACAGTGTCTATGAAATTGTTGATGTTGTTACATAAAGATTCTTATGAAACTTCTCTTGTGTTCACATGTTCATGCCCAAGTGCTTATATTAGAGCAAAAACCCATTAATTAAAAGGAAGCTGTCTTATTTATTCCTTTTTTTCGTATATTTACCTAGGATGTGGCACAGGTCTTTACACAGAATGGGTATCTGATAAATATTTGTTCGTCAATAAGCAGTGAAAAGTTTAGAAATAGGTAACTTTGTAACTAAAAGTTAAGAAGAATACATATTCATTACTTTGTTTTTGAAAGTAATCTAAATGTAGAATATGATTTATACTAATAAACTTGCAAACATTCTTCATGGGAACCCCTGCTGTTCTAATCAAGAGAGTCTACATTAAGAAAGGAAAAAAAGGAAAGATCTAGGTACACTGACTCTGGTGTAAACTTTATCCCTGAGGATTTCTTCTGTCATTTAATCTAATTACACCCAGTAGTCTTATGATCATATTAAAAGTTTTCCTAATGAAGAGAGGAAAGTAATCTACATCTTCTAACTATTTTTCAGCGCCCCCCCCAAAAAACAAAAAACACAGGGATGAAAACAGATTAAGCCAAGCTATCACTAAGATATCTGATCAAGGTGTTCATTGTTTTCTTTTTTTGTTGTTCATTGTTTTCATTTAACTTCCCTCTAATCATTGAGCACATTTACTATATATGTCCTTTAGATTTTCATTTCATTTCTATTTTTCTACATGAAAAATATTTGATGGGGGCGCCTAGGTGGCTTAGTCATTAAGCATCTGCCTTCGGCCCAGGTCATGATCCCAGGGTCCTGGGATCGAGCCCCGCATCAGGCTCCCTGCTCAGCGGGAAGCCTGCTTCTCCCTCTCCCACTCCCCCTGCTTGTGTTCCCTCTCTTGCTGTGTCTCTCTCTGTCAAATAAATAAATAAAATCTTTAAAAAATATTTGATGTATTGAGAAACTTACCAACCACAGCTTTATTTTGAATCAATGTTGTTTAATTACGTTTTCTGAAGCTATTAGAAACCATCAACAGGCTTTTTAACAAAGCAAGGCTGAAATAAAATATTCTTTAAGACAACAAAGTTCACCATTTATTTTGCATTCATGCATTCATTCATTCATTTTAACTGTATTTTCATTTTCACCAAAAGATGTTCCAAAAGGATTTGAAGCATCTTAGAAACAATGCCAAGACCTAGACTCATGTTACGATAACATTCCTCAAAAGCTAGAGATTGAGAAAATATTTGTCTGGACCATAGGCAGATGAAACTTTCCATTGTAGGATCTTACATATCCCAAATGTACTTATTTATCGATACTATGCCACAATAGATAAGTGACATAAAAATATATAAATCCAGATTGGAAAAATGGGACAAGCTTTGGAAAGGGTCTCCAAAATTACTTCCATGTCAATATAGCAGGATTGAGAGATATCATGACCTTCCAAAACAGACAATTATAGTCAAAATGTGAGTCATGAAACTTCCTGTCAGATGGAAAAGAGGAGAATCTCTGGCACCTAAAATCACAAATAAATCAATGCATACACGTAAAAGCATCATTTTCCAAAAAGAAAGGTAAAAAGAGCTGAGCTCCTTAATATGCCAGGACTTCTACCACTACTTAATTGTTAATGGCTCTCTGAAAAAATACTGAGGATATTTTATAGATAACAATGCTGTCATTCAGAGAAATTATATCACACAGCTAACAAAGACATGGAATTTAAATTCAGGTTTATCTGATGAGTTTGCTTTTTCCTCTAAGCTAGTGGGCACCAGGATGTTGAAATTTCACAGTTCAGTAAAATCTGGTCTGATACTCTTCCCCAACATGACAAAGAGCAATGTAAGATTCTCATCATTTTTTTCAAAAAAAAAAAAAAAAGGAGTTAGAGATAACAAATGAATAAACTACCATCAAATATCAGTGCATGTTCTTGAGGTCTCATGTTGACTTTCTGCTTCTCAAAAGACAGAAATTTCTGTGTGTTCCTTCTCGCATTTGTTATTTTTGATATGTTTTCCCAATATGTGCCATTTACACATGAGAATTTGGAAATTCCTTTCTTGACATATATGTACAAGAACTTTGTTTAAAAACAAAATTGATGCATCACTTACTGGTATAAGTCAGAGTTATTATAATTGATTTAAGCAATCATTGATTAAGCCATTTATGCACAGAACCAGGTAAGATTGAGATAAGCTGAGTTCTAAAACTTGCCACTGATTTTCTTCCAATTATATGTGTGTGGTGCTAGATATATATAAATATAGATATATACATACATATATATACGATAGCTATGAATGTGTAGTTACATTGACTGTAAGCCATAATCTCATATATATATGTAACCGGCAATGAGGGAGAAAATGAGAAGATGATTAGGAGTCCAAAAAACCCACAAAAAAGGACTGTTCAGTATTGCTTGGACTGCTCATATGGTTTTGTAGCTATTTAAAAATAAAGGTAGCTGTGTTCCTGACCCTAAAATAACCATGAGCAACTTCCTCCATTTAGTTCCTCTTGTAAAGCCACCATCCAGCTCAGGGACTTCACCCAACAAAATTGTAAGTGTTGTTATGTTTCCATATAAGATTCTCACTATAGTGTGGATATCTGTGATTGGTTAGTCAACTGTGGTTACCAGTCATACCAAGATTATAACAGCATCTGTACTTTGTAAACAACAAAGAATCTTTGTAAATAAATCTTAAGATGATGATATATATATGTGTGTATATATATATATATATATATATATATATATATATATATATATGGAATTATGGCTTACAGCTACACATCCAAAGTTTTCAAGTTTAATTTTTCCCAAATAACTTTAAATATTCTGAGACAAAATTGTTAGGACATTTAATGATAAATGAAATACTGCATTTCTTTTCCAACCAGATTTATATTAAATGTGTCATAGTCAAAGAGGTACAACAGTAAAATACCTGATGCATTTTGTCATTTGAAAACTGAACTATTCATATTTTTGAAACTTCCTTTAAAATTTCCCCTAACAGGAAATCAAAACAAGAGCACAATGATTATTAATTGTTTTACCTTCTGCATTTAGAAAGATTAAATTCTCTGAGTTTGATTTCCTTACTATTAGAAAAAAGGTTTCCTTTGTAATAATAAATGTGTTCTTCTTCTTATTATACCTTCACATTCAATCCCAAGGTACCCAAAAGAAAAGGAAAACTCTCCTAAACCACGTGGAAAGAGCATTGCAGATATGGAAATTTTAATCCGGTGCACCTTTGTCATTAAAATGCAGAAGGTAAAACAATAACCCTGAGATCACGACCCTGAGATCTCAACTCTCAGATCTCAACCCTCAGATCTGACCCTCAGATCACAACCCTGAGATCTCGACCCTCAGATCACAACCCTCAGATCATGACCCAAAGATCTTGCCCCTGAGATCTCAACCCTCAGATCTCGACCCTCAGATCTCGACCCTCAGATCACAACCCTGAGATCTCGACCCTCAGATCTCGACCCTCAGATCACAACCCTCAGATCATGACCCTAAGATCTTGCCCCTGAGATCTCAACCCTCAGATCTCGACCCTCAGATCTCGACCCTCAGATCACAACCCTGAGATCTCGACCCTGAGATCTCGACCCTCAGATCACAACCCTCAGATCATGACCCTAAGATCTTGCCCCTGAGATCTCAACCCTCACAGATCTCAACCCCGAGTGAAACCAAGAGTCAGAGGCTTACCCCATTGGCCACCCAGGTGCCCCTACTTTGCTTTTTTTTTTTTTTTTTTTCCATGATGAACTCATTTTTATTAAGAATCAAAGTTGATGAAACAAATTTGCTACTGTTGTTTATTTCAAAGGAAAATTTTTAGGGCTTCTGTGTGCGTTAATTGGTGGAGCATCTGACTCTTTTTTTTTTTTAAATTTTTTTATTGTTATGTTAATCACCATATATTACATCATTAGTTTTTGGTGCAGTGTTCCATAATTTAACCAAGATGTTTGTCTTGGGCTGGATGCACTTATTGCCTTGGTGGGGTTTCCTTACAATTTGAAATGATTGTTTCCTGCCTCCTGAAATCTCTGAATAGTTCGAGTAAGGGATCTGGGTGCAAAATAATCACCTCTTTGGTTATTAATACTGTCAGTGAGGGGTTAAAGGGAAGAATTTGTTTAGGATTCTTGGGTTATCCTCATTGTTGACTGGTACAGTGGGGATAGAAAATAGCAGGTGAGAGAGACCCTATGTATCACTTGTATCATTATTGCGGGGAGGACTGTATTATATTAGGGGGCTCTGTACCTCCCCTCAAAATCCCCAATATATTGTTATATATTGCCCTATGGTCTGAGCCCTGGCTCATTATATTGCTACATATAAATTCCTATCTATTTTCTTTTTCTTGTTTAATGGATGTATCATAATCTTTTCTCAGTCTCAATGTCTAGGGCAGTTTCTGGAACATGAGAGAGAGAGAGAGAGGGAGAAGGAATGACTGAATGCAGGGGGGCACCGCTCACATATTCTAACCATTGTGTCACATTCCTATCATCTATCCATCTATTTTTGGGTTGTGAAAATGATGTGGTGCAATGGACTCTGCCATTTCTCATCCAAGGATATACTAATGATACATTTATAATAAGCGAGGAGAGTTCTCTTCTATTCATAAAATCAGTCACCATGGTAATTTGTCGCTGGGGAAATAAGGAATATGTGGTATAACTGAGAAGGCGCCCCCGTCTGGAAGTCAGTGTGAGCGCTCAGCACGTCCTTGGGCACAAAGGTCCGTGTGCAACAGCTTGGAACACCACATCCAAGTATTGATCATGTTGCCAAGTGTCCAAATGTAAACATGTTGATTTTATACAGAACTACTGTTATTTAAGATTTTTAAAGACAAATAAAGCCTTTGACCCTGACGCCATTTAAATAGTTTCACTAAATCTGTTCTCAATAAAAGAAGAAATATACATCTACTGTATACTCACTTCAAGACAAAAAGCAAAACTGGGGCGCCTGAGTGGCTCAGTCGGTTAAGTGTCTGCCTTCAGCTCAGGTCATGGTCCCAGGGTGCTGGGATCGAGCCCCGCATTGGGCTCCCTCCCTAAAACTGTCTCTGTCAAAAAAAAAAAAAAAAAGCAAAACAACTAAAAAGAAAGCAAAGGAATGTTTTCTTTAATTCCATGGAAAATATTTACCATCTTTATAACCTTATCTGTTGTCTTACACATTTCGAGAATGATTGTCCCTCCTAAGATATACACGTTGATGTACAGATTTGTAAATATAATAAAAAATGACAGATGATCTTCCTTCCCATATTTGAGACAAAAGGTTTTATAATGAATCCTGTGTTCTCTAGAGGCCTGAGTTACGTTATAACGTCTCGGCACATTTTGAGGTAAGGAAAATCCTGACACAAATCTCATTTATAAGAGAGAGAGGTACAAATTAACAAACACCTGATGAATATTGGAGACACAACAGTTCACAATCTACCACCGACTGTCAATAGGCAACAGCATTACACTAACCTTAGTGCCACTGAACTTCAAAATACCAAAATTCCTCTTTTTATCTTTTATAGCCATTATGAAAATAGAAGCTATTGATAGCAAGTTGTTATGACAGTAGGTTTAACCACAGGATCTTTAATTTGTAAGAATGAAGCACATTGCTAAATTCAATTCAGCTGGCCATTCCTTATTCCTTCAATTACCGTCGGCAACAGCAGTTTTGTGGTTACCTAATGCAGCTTACAATTATACACATTCTATGTGGAGACAAGCTTTCTGCAAAGGCTCTAATAGAATCCATCGTAACATTTGATTAAACGTGAATCATCTTGGAGTCTAATGAGAGATTTCTTAGTTCTATAAATGCTAATTTTACAATCTGAGAGAAAACAATATAGCCTTTAATATCATCTTGTAAAAAAGTATTTAGTGCTATGTTCCCAGAAAAAGTTAACATTGAAAGTGAGAAATCCAGGTTACAACAGTATACTTTCAATCTGGGGAGATCATGGAAAGCTATATGGAAAAAGGAAAGATGGAAAAACTAACCTTTATGAATGTCGCTTTCAAATTTTCAGTTTTCAATGTTTGCTAATTTTCTCTGCATATGTATTCACTGTGAAATCAAAGAGAAATACTGCTATTCTTAGAATTATTCATGAATGTCGAATTTGAGTTAAACCTGCCCTTAAAAACCCTGCGAAATAATAAAATGTCCACCTTCCTTGACTTATCTAAATGTATAATTTAAATTCCTTCATCTTTATTTCTTGTTCTAATATCTGAATGGTTTTTCATATTAAATAACTTTATATCTAAAGCTTGGTAAGTTTTATAATTTATATCTGAAGTTTTATATCTCCTTAAAAAGTCAAGCAAAGAAAAAAAAGTAGTTACCCATATGTGTAAACATAAAATTTCGGAGCACATGTGATTTTTAAAAATATTTATTCTGTTTACGTTATAGTCAGACTTCTTCAGAGAAGACAAATGCTTTAGAGTAGCAAACAATTCTTTCTTAATTTAATAGAGATCTATTAGATTTCAGTCCTAAGATTTATGTAAATAAGGAAAATTTTACATACCCTTTTTTGGGGGGGTGGGGAACCTATTTTCATTTTTTTTTAAAAAGAGAATCGTATTCATTTAAATATCTGAAAGTTACTGCCACAATTTGTGCAACAGTATTTTACGCATTTGTGGGGTAAAAATAAAGCTGTGCTATTATGATAAGCTGTACTATGTGGGGTTTAAAAAAAAGCTGATTATAAATATGAATGTTTATTGTAATTGTGAGCTTAATTTCTTTGTGGTCTTAATCAAAGGCTAAGAAATCTTTCAAATATATGCAGTAATTAGCATTTTATAACCGAAAAAAGGCATTTAATGTAATTGTTGCAGTCAACATTCTGTTGGTGGAAAGAAAAGTTGTGTTTGAATGCATCATTTGAGAATTAGTCAGCAAATCTGCATTTCAAATATGCTTTGAAAATATAATGCATGATGTCCATAAGTCTTATAATACAAGAACTTTTATTTTAAACCATTATAAATAAAACTAAAAGAGAAAAAAATTATTTTTGTACTTAAAAGGGTTTTTTTTTAAATCAATGGAATACTGAATAATGTTTATGTCTTTTGGAATCATTTAAACTCAAATTTGTTAATACAATCTTGTAAAGAATTATACCAATGACTTCAGTTATTTAATTAAAATAAAAATCACTTAAGGAGAGAAAGGCACAAACAGAAAAGATAAATAGCAGAAGGGTGCATTTTTAAAATTTCTACACAGTGCGTATACAAGTTACCAAGATTTGAATTATATGAACATGTCCCTAAAATTCCCTTAAATTCTTTCATAATTAGAGACAATCCTTGATCACAATATAGGTTATGGATTAGACTCCTAGATTAGCTCTTTTCTACCACTAGTATAATAATAAAACATCAAATCCAAATGATTTGTGCGGTTCATCCCTGGGTATCTGACCTGAAAATGATACCCAGCACATACAAGACATTTCATAAATGGTTGTTGATTTATTAAATAAATGTAACCCCTAAATTTTTGTAAAGCAAAAACTGCATATAATCCAATAATTTAAATAAATCATTACCACACACTTGGAAGGCTTGGAAAATGTTTGCTAATGCTGTATAATTTTTTAATTAGTTATTTTATTATAAAACTATTAAAATTCTATTGTTCAGTGATCATTTGCTGTCATTTTGGCATGTTTCCTTCCAGTTTTCTCCCTGGGGAAGCATATGGCATAGGGTACCTAGCGCAAGGCTCTCACCCTGGTTTCCTGGCCTGGGGTTGGGTCCTATCACCTGTGAGCGGTGAGAACCAGGAGTGGTCACCGCCCATCTCCTCATTCCTTACGTGGAGATGAACAGGTCATCAACATCACAGGACCGCTGGAGACTGAGCGAGTGGGCGTGTGCACGACATGCCGTCGAGTGCCTGCTCCACACAAGGTATCAAGGCAGGCTGCGGACTCTGTACTCAAGGAACGACGCAGAGGTCCTACGCGGGTCCATGCTCCCTCAATCCCACCCAAAGACCTTTCTCAACTCTGGATGCAGAACCAGGGATCTAACAGACAGGAAGCAATTCTCAGGAAGGCAGACAGATTCCCCACAGTCAATTCTGCATTAACAAGCTCTCATTTCCGTTCTGTCTCATTTTCCCAATCTTTAACGTGGGCATGATGGTACTTATTAGTCTCCCCAGTACAAAAGAATATATGATAGAACAGTTAAGAATACTCTAGAAAGTCATGTCTTCTAAAGGTTTAGATTTACAGAAAAATTGAGTAGACAGCCTAGAGTCCACATAGAACCCTCCAGCAGCTTCTGTTAAAAACACATCACTGGAGTGTGGTATGTTTGTTACAACTCATGAACGAATACTGATACATTATTATTAACTCAAGTCCATAGTTAACTCAAATTTCCTTGGTTTTTACCTAGTACCCTTTCTACATTCTAGGATCCCATCCAAGATACCATATCACCCTTTGTAAAACACACATTATGTTTTGTTTCCTTAAGTGCCTCTTGATTATGTTGTTGGTGACCCTGAGAGTATTAAGGAGTACCCATCAGTACATTGTACGCTGCCCCTCAACTGAAATTTGTCTGGTTTTCCTTTTTTTCATGACAAAACTGGAGTGATGGATATGGGGGTCTACAGAGGTCTTTAATTAACTCTTTCTTCAATACATCAATTACTCCTCCCTGGCTATTTTCAGGGAAGTCAGCATCCATGATTTATAAGGTTGTTTTCTACCTTTCAGATAATATTTTAAAACTGTACATTAAAACTGTCTATTGAGATGTACCAGATATTTCTAAAGTACTTGAAGTTAGTACTAATCACTACAAATTTTAAAAACTTATTATGTGCTGAAGTTTTTCTAATACATTTAATCCTCACAATGGCCAAAAGGTAGACCAGCATATCTTTATTTTCAAAAAGATGAAAATGGGTTCTTCAATTAAGTGATTTGCCCTTGGTCACACAGCTCATAATCGGCAGAACTAGGAAATAAACTTGTCTACTTCTGTTTTCAGTCACTACATGACACAGTATTTTCAGTATCAGCGAGCCTGGTTTTTCTTTTCTTTCTTTTAAATTTCTTCTGCTTTTCCAATAATTAAAACTGATTTCATGGTTATATGGTGTATTTTCCCCCAAATAGGTGTTTTATTACTCCCCAGAGAATACCCCATCACAGTTTTTGACATAAAGGAAGAAGAGCAAATAATTGAAGACCATTTATTTGACACAGACTATATTTGAAATTAAATATTAAGGAGACATGGAGATATTGGAGTAGGAAATATCCTACCTTCAAGTTTCTGCAATGTTTGAATGACAGGTTGGAAGTAATGAGTGTGCTTGATGGATATTTTTCCCCATTTGGATAATTTTAAAGAATGTAGTCTGAAATACCATAGATGTATATAAAAGGCATAAAATTTTAAAGAAAGCCAGAGTATCGACCATATAGATGAAGAACAAAAATTAATTTTTAAAATCATTATACAGTCAGCAGCTCTCCTGAGGTGCATTATTCTCCCCTCCCTACAGTTCACCTCACCCCTACCTACCATTATCAGTTTGCTCATTTTAGGCTATCATTTGGAAAACTTTCTTAATTTTTACACTTAGGCATTGAAGGCAAGACTCTTGCACAGTTTAGCTTTATAGAACTTTAAACTTCTTTAAAAATTCTTTTACATCTTCCCCTCCCTCTCTCTCCCCTTGTGTATGTGCATCTGGTTCATAAGCCTTCATTTGTCTTGGATGATTATATCACAACATATGCATTGTCTCACTGGTGGATACTTAGGCAGCTCCAAATTTCTGATATTAAAAATGTGTCATAGTGAAGAGTATTTCACATGTCATCTCGTTTGCAGGGGGGGGCGTTCCTGCTGCCTCCCCAGCACTGAAGGGTGCGGGTGCTGAGATGAGTATCACAGCCCGTCCGCGACTTGACCAGGCAGCAGGGACACTCTCCGTAAAACGCTGGTGCTGACTCACACCACCAGCAGTGGTTTTGGTTCTGATGTTCTACCCTTTACCCCAAATTCGAAAATAGGCGATAGTTTCAATTTTTATTTTTAAGAAATTCGGTTTAAAATTACTTACCCTGGATTTTATTGGCAACTAGAAATGCTGGGCATATGATCATTTCTTGTGAATCGTGGATTTCCTCCATATTGAACTGTCTTATCATACTGTTTGCCCATTTGGCAGAGTGGGGGTTGTCTTTACCTTGTTAATTTTTAGTTCTGTGTGTGTTCCAGACACCGAGCCTCTGCCCTTACATTATGTGCAAATAATGTTATCAAATTCCTTTTCACAATTTTCCAAAATCAGTTTTCATAAAAATTCAGCCATCTTTTTATAGTCTATACTTTCACTCTCCAATATTTGATACTAAAATACAAACCTGGCTATGTTTTTATTTATACAACTTGGATTTGATTTGCTAAATTGTCAATTTACATAATGTCCATTAAGTATATTAATTCTGTAATTTTCCTGTTTTACATTTTCTTACTATAACAAGACAAGGCCGACTTACACAATGAGTTTGAGAGTGTTTACTAATATGTGCTTTTCTGGCAAGTTCTCTGAGGTTACACCCCATAATCGGAACTGCCTGTCCGAAGCAGGGTTTGGTCAGGGGCGGCAAGTCAGAGGGGGGCCAGGCCAACAGGAATGCATGAGGAACTGGAAGGCGCCTGTGACGTCAGGCAGGAGAGCAGGGGCGCAGATTCGCCAGGAGAGCAGGGACCCCTGCCACCCGCTAGCCACTGAGGCTCCTCCCTCCCCTCCCACTGGGTTCCCTTGTGCTGAGTCAACAGAGAAGGAGAGAGGCCAACCTCGCCTAGCACATGGATCTGCTCGGTATGGGGCACTGTCGCTCTACAGTCAAACCCCAAGGGTCCGGACGTCAAAGGTTAGGAAAGTCCACCCAAAGGACATGACTTCATCACAGTGCCTGGAAATAAGAATGCATCAGAAAAGGCTGTTATGGAGCACCTGGGGTGTTCAGTGGCCTGGACCAAAAAGGGCCCGAAGACTGGAGACAAGGAAGGCCGGGGAGCAGTCACACTGATACATTAAGAAGTGGAAAATGTCCGAGGTGTTGAGCACAAGTTGTCCCAAGGTGAGGACATTCGCGTGATTCACACCCAGCGGAGGAACTGAATCTCCCTCCCGCCCCATCCCATGCCCACTCCCCAGCCGGCCCCGAGACCAGAGATGTCCTATAAGCGTTCAAGTGTAAGGAGTGCATTTCAGTCTTGACCGTGACCCTCTGCTCCCATGGCAGAGTCACACGGAGCCCTGTGAGGGGCATCAGAGATATTCCAGAAGGACAAACACCGCGGCCCCAGACAGAAATGCATCAATGCCAATATCACCAACAGGCCCATAACGATTCTAAATTAACAGTAAATATGTTCCTACCTTTACATCACACTGAAATCTGAGTTTAAAATTTTGAAAGGGAATGTTACACAAACATGTGATCACAATTATATAATTAAAGTACAAAGTCGCAAATTTTTAAAGAAGTAAGGACTGAGGTAAACTATTTTCAGCAGCAAAATCATGCACAGCCATTACGAATGACAAGTACTAAAGGGCTAGATGCAAAGTCCTATGATTTCATATGTGAGAAATGAATAAAAGCATGTGTTCTGGAGAAGAATATCAGAAGATTATGTGCTTTATCACAACAAATAAAGGTAGTTAACAGATTTGTTTTTACTCATTTTAAGGTAAACTACTGACATTAAAATTCAAAAACTGTATTGCATGTTAGTGCATTAAAAACAGTATTCACTGGAGTAAAAAAATTTAGAGCTGGGATTCAGATATATGAATCTATGAAAGTTTGCACATGTTCCACACCTTTCCCTTCAGCAACATTATAATTTTCCCTAAGAAAAAAATGTTTTCCAATATTCTGTATAGTTCTCTTTATGTAATTTTGAACTACCAATGAATCTTCACATTCGCAACATGATAGTTCTCAATGATCACTAAGGATGTCTCCAAATGCCACCACAAGTAACCTTTAATGAAAGCCGAAATTACATCCCTAGTTCCACAGAGCGCTGCAGACCATTAAGGTCACACTGTTCTCCAATGCACTAAGAGTGATGTTCAGAGCCATTCAGGAAAACTCCTCTCCATCTTCAGATGCTTACACAGTACCGTCTAACTACCATTTTTAAGATGGCCTGACACTTTTGAAATGTCAATGAAGCTTCTATAATAATTTAGGCCATTTTGGTGGATTCTTAAGTATGCGTAAATTTCCATAGTGCTGTTTTGCTCTCAGCCAGTAGAGGAAACGATGAAGGAGAAAACAAAGAAATGGCCAGAATACAAAGCCACGCACAGTATGCACAGATTTTACCATCTGGCAATCCTCAGGCCAGTGGTGCCCAGCGTTCCCCCATCATCACCAATGGGACTGATCATGCACTATGACAGCAATGTTCGTAAGCGTGAGCATCAGTGGAACTGATCCTTCTCTCTCTTGGTTGTCTAGGAGTCACTGCCTTCCCTGGTAGAGAAGCGTGTGTATTGAGGGTCCTTTACAAACATACCCCTGAGACAAACTTGGACGCTCCACGCCGATGCATGGATCTCTCTCTGCTGGAGCTTGGGGACCCCTCAGGATGATGACACAGTCTATCCCGGTACAGGCTCTTGGGGCACACTGAGCCCTCGTCATGTATCCAAATGCAGTGAGCCGGCAGCTGTAAATCAGTGCTGACGTGAAACACATCAGTCGTCCTCAGACTTTCCCTCTCTTGACAGAGTCTATTCCATGATCTCCCATGTGTAAGTCCTGTGATACCTACACCTCACTGTCATCATATGCCTTTTCTGGCCACAAATAACACATCGTGCTAACAAGTGCAGGTTCCGTGAGCCACAAAATTACTGAGCTATAAACAGTAACTGTTCTTATTTATGGAAGATAAATATAATGAAATATAATACTAGCATTTTTCCTGCAATAATTTTAAAATCATAAGTTCAACTTCACTTACATTTTAAATAAGAAATATGTTTTGTTGGTAAAAACTGCTGGTTTTTAAAAAGTTCAATAGCTTTTTCTTTTTTTTTCTTAAGATTCTCTAGAAAGCTCGTTTAGAAACACTTTAGAAACAAGAGAGAATATGCATTTAAGAAAGAGCTCAGGTATTACTTAAGAAATAACCTGAAAAGTTGAGTAGAATACTTTCACAGAACAAAAGCTGAGAAATTAATCTTTAAGAAGAAAGCAAGGTAAAAGTCTGAAATGACCTTTGAAAACTGTGAAGTGAACAATTCTCATCATTAAATATTTTATATAAATTTATTTTATAGCCAAGTCAGGAATGTACAAGCTACACTTTCAAAGAACTGGATTCATAGGAAGCCCTCGGATTTTTAGAACCAGCCTCATTTTCCCGCCATAACACCAACCAAATCTCACCACCACACTTACTTGAAAATCACCTGGAATTGCTAGAATGTATTTATCCAAAGGTCTGCATTTGCACTTTTGAACAGGACAAAATAATAGTAAGTCCCATGATTGATAATTATGTGGGGTTTTCCCCAGATGTATTAAGTACTGTTCTCTGAAAAAGCACAATCTGCAACAATGTGACTTGAGGTCAGCAACAGATAGGATGTTCCCAAATATCCCCCTGAATCCACATATGACAGAAAGAAATTCCAGGGACTGAGCATCACTCGATTGCCCTAAGATAGCTCTCTTAACAAGACATATTTTAAATCAATTACCCAATGGAGACAAGAGGAGAGAGGCATGCATTTTCCCAGGCACCAACAGCAGCCCCTTTTCTCTCTTCTTGAATCTAGGAGTCAGTTTTGGAGGGCGAGAAAAAGAAAAGCAAGCAGTATAATTAATGAAACAAGAAATTAGTTCCAATATTATTACAACCATAACATCTGCTAGTTATAGAGATGACCCCAGTTTAAAATTAATTCTCTAATTAAGATACTGAATGTCATTTTGTGATTTTGAGTCAGGGGGGCCTCCCAGAATACTTAGAATTGACCTATTATTAAGTCATCAATTGACCGAACTTTTTACCTTTGTGCTTTTCAGTTAACATTATAACCCATTCCCCCGTGGACATCCTTTGATTTTGTCATATTTGTGCGGCTCTGGTTGGACACGCTTACAGTCTCCAGGTTAGTAGCATTCATAATTTTACTTAACAATGCAACACGGCTTCAGCATTTTAGGGTTTATTCTTCCAAGGAGGTGTTATAACAAAGCATTTACAAACACAGAACTTCAGCTTAGCTGAAAATTTATTAACTGAATGCCACTGTTGGCCCTAATTTGCTGTTTTATACACTGCTCATTAATAAAATGGACACAATTTTATCTGCACCATTGTTCTAAGGATTAAATAAGATATTTTTAAGTATTAGAAATGTATATGACAGAAAAAACTCGCATCATATTTTCCCACATATATATTTATAAAAGTCGCAAAACTTCTGTTTAGCATAACCAAAAGTCCATTTTTCAGAAAATAAGTGAGAGGCATCATACTGTAACAAAAGCAGTTTAGAATCAAGGAGACCTGTATTGAAAACCCAGGCTTGCCACATAGCTGTGCAATATGTTGAGTTGCTAATAAAGTCCAGCGTCTATATGGGTATGCCTAGGAATATCAGGTTGCTGAGACATTTAATTAAGATAATATGCCAGAAATCAGTGTTCAGCAAGAGGGAGGCAATAGTAAATAAACTAAGTGATATTTATAAGTAAAAACCATAAAGACTCAAACAATAGCAAATAAAACTATTTGATATTTAGAAGTTAAAATTGAAAAGATTAAAACAATAGAAACTGAGTCGTATTTAGACAAAAAATTGAAAGGGACTTTGTGAGGAATGCTATGTGCAGGGCAAACAGAAGGATGCACAGGTTCTAGGTTTACATAACTGGATGAACAGTGATATAATTCATGGAAATACTATTTGAAAAGCCTGGTTTAAAAGGATGAAATTATGAGTTTGGCTTTGAACAAGCTGAACTGGAAATAGCATTAAGACATCCAAGAGAAGCCGCTGTGTAGCTAATGGGATAATATGAATTAACACATGAGGATTATTTAGAAGGAGTTCTGGCATATGGTAGTTGCTTTAATGCCATTTATTATCATTATTGTCATTCACAGATTCCAAGCTCTGAAGAGAAACTTGAACAGGAAATGTAAATTTTTGAGTGATCTGCACAGAGCCTCCATAACGAGGAAGAAGTACAGAGCAGCTAGAACCACCCTAGACCGTCCAGCACTGGACACAGAGCATGAGGCCTTTACACCTGTTCTCCCTCAGGCACTGCATGTGGGCTTCCCTGAGGGGATGGAATGGGCAAGGAAGCACTGTACTCTGAGGGGTCCCTGGGGGAAGACGGGGGTGCTGACATCTACAGAATGTCCGCAGAGAGCACTCCCTAACATGAGGGTGACCATCCTTCCCTGAAGAGGGACTGGGGCAAAGAATCACCATATTCACCCCTCTTCCCCGCCTCACCTAGCTGTTTACCACACTCAGGTTAATACTTTTTTTTCTTTAAATTTTTATTGTTATGTTAATCACCCTATTTTACATCATTAGTTTTTGATGCAGTGTTCCATGATTCATTGTTTGTTCATAACACCCAGTGCTCCATGCAGAACGTGCCCTCCTCAATACCCATCACCAGGCTAACCCATCCCCACCCCCCTCCCCTCTAGAACCCTGTTTGTTTTTCAGAGTCCATCATCTCTCATGGTTCGTCTCCCCCTCCGATTTCCCCCCTTCATTCTTCCCCTCCTGCTATCTTCTTCTTCTTCTTTTTTTTTTTCTTAACATATATTGCATTATTTGTTTCAGAAGTACAGATCTGTGATTCATCAGTCTTGTACAATTCACAGCACTCACCATAGCACATACCCTCTCCAATGTCTATCACCCAGCCACCCCATCTCTCCCACCCCCCACCACTCCAGCAACCCTCAGTTTGTGTCCTGAGATTAAGAATTCCTCATATCAGTGAGGTCATATGATACATGTCTTTCTCTGATTGACTTATTTCATTCAGCATAACACCCTCCAGGTCCATCCACGTCGTTGCAGATGGCAAGATCTCATTCCTTTTGATGGCTGCATAATATTCCATTGTGTGTATATACCACTTCTTCTTTATCTATTCATCTGTCGATGGACATCTTGGCTCTTTCCACAGTTTGGCTATTCTAGTAGCTCCTAAGCTACTAATATCCTGTGTCTATGGGGTATACTTTGGGAAATGCTGCTATATTTTTTTCTTTTAAAGATTATATGTGATAAAAGGTATTCATGTTTGTATTTTAATAAAAAATACAACTGTCTTCATTCACAGATGGCATTATCACCTATGGGAAAAGTCCAAAAACACTCCAAAAACTAATAAGCAATCCTAAACAAGGTTTTCAAGATATAAGGCTAATATACAAAAATAAATCCTTTCCTATATACCTCCAATAAACAAGTGTAATTTGAAATTAAAAATAATATTTTATATTAACTAAAAAATGAAAACAAATATAAAGCTAACAAAATATGTACAAAATACATGTTTTTCTGTATGAGAAAAACTAAAAACTCATGAAAGATATCAAAAAGCACCAAATAACTAGAGCGCTGTTTCATGGTTCATAGATAGGAAGTCTCAAAAACATAAAGGTGTCAGTTCTTCCCAACTTGACCTATAGACTCAACACAATCTCAAAGTCCAGCAAGTTATTTTGTGGATATGGAGAAACAGACTCCAAAGTGTATCGTAAAGTTTTATATGTAACAAAAGACCCAGAACAGCCAATGTCATCTTGAAGGGGAAGAGCTATGTTAGAAGACTAACATCACCCGACTTCCATCAATGCCATAAAGCTGCAATGATCAAGACAGCATGGTCAGACAAAAGGACAAACAGATCAATGGAATGTAAGAGAGCCCTGAAACAGACCCACATAAGCTGATAGTCATTTCAACAAGTGGTGCCAGAACAACTAGGCATCTAAATGAAAAATAAAGAAAGAAAGAAACCTACACACAGAGCTGACACCCCTCACAAACACTGGATCACAGACCTAAATGTAAAACACAAAACTATAAAAATTCTAGATGATAACATAAGTAGAAAGCCACACGACCTTGGATCTAGAGATAAATTTTACGTTAGAAAAGCACAAACACAACCCATGGAAGAAATAACTGATAGGACAGACTTACTTAGAATCTTCTGCACTACAAAGAATGCTGTCAAGAAAATGAAAAGACAAGCCACAGACTCCAGGAAATATCTGAAAATGATACATCTGATAAAGGACTGTTATCGAAATTACATAAAGAACTCTTAAAACTCAACAATAAGAAACGAACAACTCAGTTAAAAAATGGGCCAAAGACCTTAACAGTCATTTCACCAAAGAAGGTATAGAGATGTCAAATAAGCATATAAAAAGTTGTCCCATGTCATATGTCATCCAGAAAATGCAAATTAATACAAGAATGAGATACCACTACATACCTATTACAGTGGCCAAATTATGGATTATGACAACAGCAAATGCAACAGGAACTCTCTCATTCCTTGCTGATGGAATGCAAACCTATGCAGCCACTTTGGAAGAAAGCTTGGCAGTTTCTTACAAGACTAAACATACTCTGACCATACAATCCAGTAATCATGCTCCTTGGTATTTGCCCAAAGGAACTAAAATATAATGTCCATACAAAAATCTACACATAGATGTTTATAGCAGCTTTATTCATATTTGCCAAAACTTTTAGGTCCAACTTTAGGACCAAGCTGTCCTTCAGTAGGTAAGTGGATGAATAAAATGTGGAACATCAGAGAGTAGAATGTTATTCATCAACAAAAAGAAATGAGCTATCAAGATACGAAAAGACTTAAATGGGGCACCTGGGTGGCTCAGTCATTAAGCTTCTGCCTTCAGCTCAGGTCATGATCCCAGGGTCCTGTGATCGAGCCCCACATCGGGCTCCCCACTCTGCAGGAAGCCTGCTTCTCCCTCTCCCACTCTCCCTGCTTGTGTTCCCTCTCTCGCTCTGTCTCTCTGTCAAATAAATAAATAAAATCTTAAAAAAATTATTTTTTTAGACTTAAATGCATCATTACCAAGTGAGAGAAGCCAATCTAAAAAAGCTACCTACAGTATAATTCCAAATTGTGTGACACTATGGAAAAGGCAATAAAATCTTAAAAAAATTATTTTTTTAGACTTAAATGCATCATTACCAAGTGAGAGAAGCCAATCTAAAAAAGCTACCTACAGTATAATTCCAAATTGTGTGACACTATGGAAAAGGCAAAACTATAGAAACAGTAAAAACATCAGTGGTTTCCAGGGATGGGGAAAGGGAGGAATAAATAGGCAGATATTTTTAGGGCAATGAAACTCTTGTGAATGATATTACAATGTTGGATACACACAATTATACATTTTTCCAAATGCACAGAATGCACAACACCACAGACTTTGGGTAAAACCACAGACTTTGGGTGGATAATGACATGTCAATGTATTCATCAACTGTAACAAACGGAGGATGTTGATAATGGCCATACATAAGGTGGGGCAAGAAATATATGAACATTCTCTTCACCTTCCACTCAAAGTTGCTGTGATTCTAAAATTACTCTAAAAGAGAGTCTATGAAAACACTAGATATTAATCACAACACTTCTTGTAATGGTGAAGAGTTGGAAGTAACCTAAATGTCCATTGATAAGAGAGTGAATGAATAAAAAATGATTCAACCTGTGGTAGATGGTAAATTCAGTCACAAATTCTTCCCCTCCCTGTAACTACACCCTTCCAATGTGATGCCACCAAGAGCTCTGACATCAGTGGATATCTGTTCCCCTGCTCCTTGAATCTGGTCTGACAGTGTGACTTCCTTTGGCTAATAGGACAATAGAGATATGAACAAGCAGAGGCTTAAGAAATGCTTGCACAGTGGAGACTACTCTTTTGCTGTGCTTGGAACCCTGATACTGCACCTGAAGGAACATGAGCCCACCTTTGAGCAGATGGGAGGCCACGTGAAGAACTGAGGCATGCCAGCAGAGCGGGGATGACATCCAGAGTATGGGTGAGGCCGCCCTAGACCACCCAGCCACCAAACAACCTGCCAACTGATCACAGACGCGTGAGACAGCTCATCAGAACCCATCACAGTGGATTAGACCAGAGGAACTGCGAACCTGACCTTTTCCAGCCAGTTTGGGTGTGTGCCTTGTTTTGCAGCAACAGACAATGGATAGCTATCCATAGAATGAAACACCACGGAGCAGTTTGAAAGAATGAGGGGAATATGTGCCTATTGGTATAGTTACATGGAAAACCTGCTGAGACATATTAAAAAGAAAACAAACAAACACACAAAAACCATGAAGACTTCATAATTCTACAGGCTATCCTATAACCTTCCAATAAACACCTTTTCCTCTCACAAAAAATACAATTTTACATGGTTTAGGGGTCATGAGGAGAGTAGAATTATCTGTGCAGTAGGACGCTCCGACTCCTTCAAAACACCAAACAAGATGTGAGGTTCTTCCACTGCGGATGGAAATGTCACAAGATGAACCTGCGTCTCCACCCTCTGAGTTAGCTACACTTCATGTCAGGCTCACCCACACTCTCTCAACTTCCAGGCAAACAAGGGCAGGAAAGTGTCCATTTACTCACTTGTGGAAATTTAAACTCTTTTTTTTTTTAAAAAGCAAACAAACAAATACTTCCAAGTTGTATTGAAAGGCTCAAATGCGTCTATCTTTGATTTTTCTTATAATTTCTCAACAGAAATAACAGAAACAACCACCTCAAATGGAACACTGCCATGAGAATATCTTCAGATCATTTTGTTCTGTTGCTGAGGAAATACAGGCAATCTATTATGTTCTACATTTCCAAAATCAGTCCTATTTTCCTCAAAATAATCTATTTTCAGAAATTGGAAAATACGAACTTCAGAAAAGCACAGTAATAAAAACGTAAACTCACTCAGAATAATCTAACAAGCATGAACCTATGTCTGTCAATGTCTATGAATCATCACCCTAATACTTGTAAATATTTTTTAAACAAAAGATTACTCTTTTGAGGCAGGAAGGATGACAAGAATAATTATTCAGGAAAAAAAAACTTACAAATTAGCACTGCCATTGTTTACAATTAAATATGCTATCTTTTTCCTAAAAAGCAAAAGCTCAGAATACACCAAAAGACATATCTACATTTTAAATTGGGAAAAACAGTTCTTTGTTCTCAAATACGGGATAGTAAGAAGAAAATTGCTCATCTGAAATGTTGCAGACTGTTAAATTGTTGACAGCGATGGCGCACTCATGAATTGTTTCTCTTGTTTCTTAAAAGTACTAGAACTCCATGCTGCATTCCTTTGACAGATTTATCTGTAACCACCATGTCAGGAGAGGACGTGGTGAGTGAACAGATAGAGAGACTATGAAGTAAACACTTCAGAAAGGTTCTTCAGTGATTTTTAAGAAGAAAATAACTGTATTGAGCTAATGTTTTCTCCGTCGTTTGGAGCAGGTCTGCATTGGTTTCCAACACTGTGCTATACATGGTATCCTACCAAAGTCTTACTGTACATATTTTATTATAAAAATATTAATTTACTTTAAAATTTAAGATTGTAAGAGTTTTTATGAATTCTAACATGACATCTTAGGAGGCTCAGGAGCCAGTATTTTTCTTTAGGAGCACATATCTGAAATTACATTGTCAGTCACTGGGAAAATATAGTTTGATATTCAGAGAGCATAAAGTCTGATTTATACATGACTTTTAAGAAAGCTTCATTTGTATAAAGTAATATATATTTACTTATGCTGGGAATTTAGTGATTTACACTACAGTGTGTAATGTACCACGTTATGTGTATATGTGTGTGTGTGTGTGTGTGTGTGTGTGCTCATGTGCTAATAAATGTCTTCCAATGCTACTGTTTTCCATTCAGACCTAACACAAAGCCTGACTTTCTAAAAACATATTAAAAATAAATAAATAAATAAAAACATACTTAATTTTTGTCTCCACTTCCTTGTTAGCTAATCTAAATTATTTCTTCTTTCAGGGCGCCTGGGTGGCTCAGTCGGTTAAGCATCTGCCTTCGGCTCAGGTCATGATCCCAGGGTCCTGGGATCGAGCCCCACATTGGGCTCCTTGCTCAGCGGGGAGCCTGCTTCTCCCTCCCCCTCTGCCTGCCACTCTGCCTACTTGTGTTCTATCTCTCTGCCAAATAAATAAATAAATAAATAAATAAATAAATAAATAAATTCTTCTTTCAAATATCATTATCTGTTTACCTTGGTATTAACAAAGGCAATAATCATAACATTCAGGCCTTTCTGATATGTTAAAAGAAATGGGCAAGGGGCACTATTTCAAAAGTGATACCCAAAACAAAATCCTCTAAATGGTTTTCATAGAAATAAATGTGAATTGATTTATAAATTCATAGTTCTCACAGAAATGCGAAATGAATCTTAAGCATAAAAACAGGTAACGAGTAAATCTCACGTTATGATCAGGCAATACTTCACCAACTGTACAGTGAAGAGGTACTTCCACATAACACAGCAAAGGACACCACGAAGCTTGTCCCAGAACAGCAATGGCAGCAAATATCTTCAAATTAGTTACTAACCCTTCAAAATCACTTATAAGGGAGAAAAATCATTATTATTTTGTGAGTAGCACATTGTTCTTGCTTTAGGTGGAAATCATTGCACATACAAGACAGGCGCATAACCTAAAACGTGAGTATAGATAAGCAACAAACAGATAAACATGAAGATAATGAGGAAGCCAGCCAGGAGCTGGACACAGACATTCCAGTTACACAAGCCAAAGCATAACTGTTTGTGCCAACCTGCCCTAGATTTTTAAAATTTCTATTTCATCATCACGTGCATTATATCTTTTCAAGGTGACAGAAGCCAAGTAGGGAAACGAAGTACAGCATATGTCCACCAAGATATTCCTCACCTGCCATTGTTCGTGCTATGAACCTCCTCCAAAAAATTCTGATTCTAATTAAAAATATCATTTATTTTTCACAGTATTATACGAAGTTGCAAAACATATTCCAGGAATGAATGTTAAAGAGCAGATGGAGAGTTGGACAATAAACAAGTACGGAATATACCAGGTAGGGATTTCGGCTGTGATAAAACATAACGCAGGTAAGGAAAGAAACAGTGATGCAGGTGGCAAAAGTAATATTTCAGATACTGTGAGCAGGTGGGTCTTGCTGTGAAGGTTCCCTGTTAGCAGAGAGCTGAGTGAAATAAGGGTGAAAGTGTGCTATTAGGCAAAAGAGTGTTCACACAAGGTGCAAAGATGATATTTAAAATTTCCAGAATGGTGTGTGTTTGCAGTCCCTGGAGAAGAGAAAATCAGCATGGCTGAAGCCAATAAGGGGCAAATAGGAAAAGACATCGGAGAGGTAGCTAGCTAGGCTGGATGCATTGATGTGTTGCGTGAAGTAAATTCATTTTGAACATTTTAGTAATTATTAAATTGCATTTCCTTTATGATCCAAACTGAGAGAGAAAATGCACCGTTACTGGGGGCAGAGGAGACAAACACCTGTTTTGGGACAGGAAACACCTCCGTGTAGCATGGAGGGAGCAGGCTCTGAAAGCACGAGGCTGCAGCTGGGGAGGTAATGAGTTTCTCCATTATTGCTTCTTCATAACTGAAAAAGAGCCGAGTAATATATAGATGATGAAAATTTAAAAATTTTTAAAGAATCAAAGGTAAAAGTCATTAAATGTCAGGAGGGTTCAGCCGACACCCAGCAGCGTGGCTGACCTCGAAAGGAACCTGGAGCCCACCTGTCACGTCCAGTCCGTTTCCCAGCAGGGGCTGCATAGTGAATGTTGGGCTGAAAATACCGTGCGACACCTGGGTCTGGTTTCCAGATAAAAGTCCTCAGACCCTCGGCACTTAACACCATTAACCCGCTGGGTCCTTCACGGGGTCTACAGAATTTTATAGCCTCACTAGGAAGCTGGCATATCTGAAAGTAATGAAATGTAATGTTTTGCTCCAATGCTGTTGACGTTTTAACTGTTTATACAAAATAAAATCAGAATTAACAATATTTTTCATATGAAATATCAAATTATACGTTCCCTTGAGAGGCATATTTTTCGGCACTAATGCTAAAAATGGATGCTTACTCTTATGATAGGGTTTTGTTTGATGCTGTGTCCTGCCAGTAACACCATCTGACCCAAGATCTGTGCAAAACAGTCCCCATCCTGTGATGTTTCCCTCCGCCATCTGAAGTCAATGATTTGTAATATTGTTTTTTTATCTACTGTATATCGAGATAAACATAACACATTTACTTTAAATATATTAATAATAGGCTGTTTCCTATGAAAATTGTTAAATGAAAAACAAGTTAGCATACCATGGTATCCTTATTAAGGTTGACCTCACGTTGCAGCGAGATTGGAGATCTTCCCGTGGTGTTGTGATGTACAAAAAAGTAAACTTTCACCACTACAGAGATAAAGAGACACAGAGAGCTCTTGTTCTGAACCTCGGCTTTCCCACCTTATAATCCAAATCCCATTATCATACTAGAAATGTGTAAACTTCCCAAATGTGGAATTAAATCACAACGTAACTTCAGGTCAAACTCCACAGTTGTAATGAGGAAGGAAAGGGAAAACTTGGTTATCATAGTTCCCACAGCACCAGTGATGTCATAGGAAGGAGTTCCTGCCCCTGGGTCAATGCAGGTGCTGTGACCGGTACCTGCATGCTCTCTGAGGGCAGGTCCACATACACCAGGATGGTGCGGTCACATGGGTCTTCTCGTTGTTATACCTCCAGTCCCCTTTACAGTACCTCATGCAGAGTAGCGTTTCAGTAACACCTACCAACTGCATGATTGAACCCAGGAGATGTGTGGTCATTTAAAAACTAATTATTTCCTATCTATACTTCCAATAAGACATTATTTAATGATAAGAGACATAATTCCTCCAAATTAGACTCAACTCGGAGGGCTCACTCAAGAAATCAGAGCTCCTCCTGTGCTCTCTCCCTTCACCTCTGGCTCTAAGGACTTCAGTGGGAGTAATTAAGCACCATTTATAATGATCTGAATGAGTCAAGTAATATAATAGATTCCTGTAACAGCATGGCTCGCTGCTTTCTGAACCGGCTGAAGTCATATTGCTCCAAACTCGATCCTTCCAAAGCAAATGCTTTCAACTAATTTGTGATTAATATATTGAACTTACAACTTTATACTGACTTAGTGCCTATCCTTACTCCCAGAGCTGAAAGAAGATTGATACTATTTTCATAAAAAGGTATGCAGGTAGAGTTATTGTCAGAAACTTCCCAATACAGAATTACTTGCCAAATAAAAGTGGAAATATGAAGAAAAGGAAAAAAAAAAACCTTTACTCTGCATTATTTGAGGTGGTGAGGGCAGAGGTGTCCAGATGATGCCATTAATTTACTCCCATACTGGCAGACAACACCGATCTCCAGAGAAAAATCACATCCATAGTTGGAAGTAAAGCACCTGTAATCATATTCTTTGCAGTTCTTTTCTAATCAAAGGCTGAATTATCAATAAATGTTAGCACTCTCAAAGCTGGAATTGCCATTTTCTGTTCGGTTGTCAAGTGTACATGAACACTACATTTCTCTTCAAGATTGGGTTTTCCTTTCCTGAAAGTAGCAAAACCACATTGCACTTTAAAATTGTCAGACACTTCAAGAACCCCATGTGACCAACTCCCGCTGCACTCGCAACAGAATATGATACTTGAATATCAGCCTTACTTCTTCAAGGTACTTAGAAAAGGTCATTCATTCAGAAAGAACTAAACCAAATAAAATAGACTTTCTTTGCAAGTTATACTATGTCTTCACCATATAACACACCTGAGAACGGGCACTCACTCGTATGTAATGTGACTCACAGTGAACCGTCCACATATACTCTACTCCCCACCTACCGAACACCCTTGGCTTATCTGAATTGAATATGTTACACTTTGTGCTAAGGATAACGCGTGTGTACCTTTTTGATGCAAATTAAGACTTCAAAATGTGTTTAACACTTAAAATCAGAAATGGTAAAATTCTCTGTAATATTTATAATCACAGTAACAAATTCCATTCATCTACAGGAAGATATTTTCATTTTCATATCAATATAAACCATTTGGAAAAGATTAAATGCTTTCTGGTTGTTATAGACTGACTGTTTGGGTTGTCTCAAAATTCTTATGCTGAGATCCTGACCCCGGACATGATAACGTTAGGAGGTAGAACAGAAGAGGTCATGAGGGTGGCACCCCCATGCTGGGATTGGTGCCCTTGTCAGAAGAGCCGCCGGAGCTCACTCCCTCGGCTCTCAGAGTCCTGTGCAGACCAGGGGAGCCTCCCACCAGCACTCTGCCATGTTGGCACTCTGACCTCGGGTTTCTAACCCTCCACAATGGTGAGAAATTAATTTCTTTTGTTAAGTCACTTCGTCAGTAGTATATGTTATTGCAGGAGTCTGAACTAAGACCAGGATTACATGGATTTTGTCACAGGCTATCATTTCTATACCAAAAACAAAATAACCTAAGCCTTTAAAAATGAATGCTTAAAAATGAAAACAAAAACACAAAAAAATAATGTTGGACAAAAATAATGAAAAGATGATCTGTTATCTAGTTTTACTAAAACTCCCTTGAAGAATGCCTTATTCTCATTTCATCTCCAAAGTTAATTACAGAATTTTCAAATCTCTCATAAATCTATCATGTGTGTGTTTAAATAGTTTTAAGTATGATATATTTCAGAACAAAAACTTAAAAATTTTTCTGAAAATATTGGGGTTTGGCTAAAATTTATTCTTCACATTTGATTTTCAGACAGTACAAATATATGAAGATCTAGAAATATTTTTAGATCTTTAAATTTATGTAGTCAGTATATATTTAATATCAGTTTAAATATTATATTATACTAAATTCTGTGGGGATAACTGAGAAAAAGGAAGAATAATTATATTAAGACCACCATTATGAGTTTAACACTTGTTCTACCTGTACTCATAAGAACTTGTATTCTACTTTATAGCATGTAAATTATTATTGTCTCTGTAGTGACTATTTTGAAGACGTTTTATAGCATTGTTTTATATGAAGAAAAAAGACTGTTCGGGGGAACCCCCACCCTCACAGTGAAAGACAAAACAGAATTAAATTGATTCAGATTAGATGAGTCAACTATCAGTGGTTTGAATAAAAATTTATTTTCAGGAAAGGATTAATGTTAAATTCACCAGAAGAACAATCCACATAACCTCTGTCTAGCAATATTTTAAAATATGAATCAGATTAACTTGCTGATATTTTGCATACAGAATTTAAGTATAATGGAAGAATCCGGTCACAGCAGTCAATTCAATAACTGTTCAATATCTAAGCCCTTGAGAAAAAAGAAACTTTAACCTTCTTTGAAGAGTCAACCTTGTAGTTAAAGCAGCATTAAAAATATAAAGAGGGAGGGGGGATGGGAGGGATGGGGTGGCTGGGTGATAGACATTGGGGAGGGTACGTGCTATGGTGAGCGCTGAGAATTGTGCAAGACTGATGAATCACAGACCTGTACTTCTGAAACAAATAATACATTATATGTAAAAAAAAAAAAAAAAAGAAGAATATATCAGGAGAGGAATAATAGAGGGGGGGAATCGGAGGCAGAGATGAACCATGAGAGACTATGGGCTCTGAGAAACAAACTGAGGGTTCTAGAGGGGAGGGGGGTGGGGGGATGGGTTAGCCTGGTGATGGGTATTAAAGAGGGCACGTTCTGCATGGAGCACTGGGTGTTATACGCGAACAAGGAATCATGGAACACTACATCCAAAACTAATGATGTAATGTATGGTGATTAACATAATAATAAAAAAGAGAAAAAGTACTTATATATTTTTTCTCTTTATATACTATAGGGAGTATCCAGTCCCTAGTGATAAACCATAATGAGTTAAAAGTTAAAAGCCACCAAAATATGTCTAATTTTATGAATCTAAATAGGTAAGATTAATATAACCCATGATATCAATAGACATGACAAGTAATTTAGGGTCTTCTAAATTGCCCAGATTTATGGAATAAAGCAGCATTAAAAGCTCAGATGACTTTGGAACACAATATTCTTCAAAGTGACAATTCCCAATGTGTCATTAATTATATGTGCTGAAGTATACCAACGGTGCTTTCACTGATGCTGATTTTGTTTTATCTAAGTGAAAACAGCAAATGCAGTTTTTTTTTTAATTTCAGATTTTAATTCCTAACTACGTTTATTTTTCCAAACTTTTGTGTTTTGGTAGCAAACAAGAATCATCAATACTTTCTAATTAATTAAATCATTTTCTTATGTGGCAGGTGTCAACATGAAGAGGTTTACTTGTTTATTTTTTTAAATCCAGCTGCTGAATTTAGAACTTCAATACAGAGAATTACATAAAAGTAGAGCATTGCATCAGTATCACAAATATCCTTTTTGCACTTCACTTTTCATACGGAAACAATGATCATAAAAATAATTATTAACGGACTTCAGGTTAGCCAGTGGGTAGATGACATCACCAGAGAATTAATGGAGATTTTACGCTACTGCAGAAGGATTAGGAGGGAGACATCTCAGCCCTGAGCTCCTCTTGCAGAAGTCACTCCTGATCCCTTTCACACACCCTTTGGGTCTTAGCCTCCGTCCTCGGTGCCCCTCTTCTGCTCATCTTTGTAACTGCACTGAGCCCGTTTCTCTATCTGACCCCTCAGGGGACACTCTGATCCCCCAAGATCCCGAGATGCTCTGCCTTGTGCCTCTTTGTCAGCAACTATCGAAGTGCTTAACACCTGGCACAAAACAGGCATTCGGTGGCTGGTGCCAAAAGGAAGTGAAAATCCGTGTGGCTAAAACTAGTAAAAGCCTAATACGTCCAAAGTATCCACGATGAGGGCACAAACATCTTATGAAGAATCTGTAATCAAGATGCTTTCTGTTTGTTTTTTTAAGTTGTCTTGTTGATTTTTGTCATCTCTGCCCCCGACACAGGGCTGGGGCTCATCACCCCCAGATGGAGAGCGGCACGCTCCACGGACTGAGCCAGCCAGGCTCCCCAGCAATCAGTAGGTTTTCAGTCAATGTCCCTTTGTTAGTACCCCTCACTCCTCTGTCCTTTCCACTCACAGACCACTGTTGTTTAGTCAAATTTGTCTCTTTCTAAGCTTTCTTGCAAAATATGTATTGTAGTTTCACACTGTTGCCTGTATTCATTCCCCTTTCTCAACTCTGAGTCTACAACTGCTTGTCTTCCTGTGCCCGTACTGACGGGGCTGACGGGGCTGACCTGGGGAGGACCCCGAGGTCACAGGCACAGGCTGCCAGCCAGCCGCCTCCCCAGGGCAGTGCTGCATCCCAGGCCGGCTCACCCTGTCCCCCCAGCACCACCGTTCAAGAACTTCCTGCCTCAGCTCTCTGTAATCCTAAGAAGGCTGGAAAAACACAACTCATGTCGAGCATTCTGGCTGTCCTCCAAACACAGAAATGCCTTCTCTGTCCCTTCACAAAACCACGGTTATCATGCACGTTATATTAGCATGCAGCTTATGTGACGCAACCAGATCCAGGTTTAGTTTGAGTAAAGAGGAATCAGCGGTAGCATGTGCCCTAATGAAGATTACCAAAAAAAAAAAGTGAGTGGTTTATTTGAAATTAAATTTAACTGGGCATCCTGTATTTTCAAAGGTAAATCTGATAAACCTAGCATTAACAGTATCTGAGCTACAGGTCAACAAGCCAAAAATACACTTATTAAATGTTCTCTGAACACTTGAAAATGAAGATTTGAAGAGTTAATAGATGGAGAGGCAGCAGCTATCCCAGAATGATGACTCCAATAACGTGACGTGCTAAGAAAGTCATTGATGGATACTTCACTAATGATCTAAAATCATATTTAAAATGGAATGCAGATTTAGGTTTTGATAGTTTAAATATAATTGGCATTAATATACCCATCAAATATTATTAGGCATTTAAGTCATTTCTAATAAGTTATCATGAGCAACTGACATAACTTAAGTCGATGGGTAGCAAATTCTTTCTCCATAACTTTTACAATATCAAAATTTATTTACATTTTTCCTATAAATAATCAATATTATGAAAAAAGATACATTTCTAATAAAAATTATGAATCTTCATGAACGATTAAAATGGAATTATAAAAATTTAACATTCACTCTTATTATTTTGCACATTAATCACTGTGCAAACATGATGAGTATAACAAACGTTAAAACCAATCATATGTTTATAATAAACTGGAAATATTGAGGCCAATGATTAATGTTTACACAGGAGAAATTATGCAAACGTAAAGAGTTTGCATCTTTAACATGTTCCATTAATTTAAATGGCTTCAACAGAATTCAATCTGACCCAAAATGCTTCTCATCATCTCCTAGTTTCCACAGTTTGTGAATATTCTAAACATACAACACAACCCTACTGACAGAGGTAATCCTATATCATCTATTTCATAAACCCAATCTTCTTACCATTTTCAGAAAAATTACAGTAACAAAATTCTGAAACTATGTTATGAGCATCTTCTGAAAATCAATGTTATATATGTTTATATATGTTTCCTAAATATAAATGCACTTTTTTATTTCTTTTTTAGGGGATGGAGTTTGTCCGACTCCACAAGTTCTAGAGATCTTAAGGTCAGGCCTCAGCAGATGAGTAGGAGAAAATCATATTAAGGTAAGCAATAAACACTGTCAGAAGTATCAAGTTGGAATTTTAATCCAGGCACTTTCCTCAGAAAAATCAATTAAAATCCCAAGACTTCTGCTTTCTCACCTGTAAAGTACGGAGATAGATACACATATATGAAGATGTAAATCCCTGTATTTATTAGGATTTTTTTGAAGATCAGAGCTGGATGTATTTCAGATTTTGTAAAATGTTAGGCTGTCAGCATATGGGTGATTATTACATTAGCATATAAACATAAATAAATTATTTTAGGTATTTGAAAATAATATGTTGACTCATAAGCAATTTTATTATGATCCCTGAAGAGTCCTGACATCCTTAATTTGTTAAAAGCTTATGGCTTAGCAAGACAGAGCTGATCATGGTGTATAGGGACAATGGTCAGCATGCATCCCCCATGTCACCGGGACCCTCTGTAAACCAGCTTCTGTGACCTGTTCCCACAGAACCTGTGTGGTCATTCCCCCTCCTTCCTGTGACCAGCCAACCAGGAAGGTAAGCAAGAACTTGGGAGGCAGTGAGAAGTGGTGACTCACAGCCTCACAACATCCCTGGGAACGCTTCTGTTCACTTTTCCTGGAGTAAGTAGTGAGAGAACAGAAACTGCACGTCTATGATCAACATCCACACCTCCCCAGACTGTCAGGAGTCATGGTCTCAGCTGTGTCTTCCTGTACAGACACCGGACACTACAAACCACATGTGCCCCAGATGTGAACTTCCAACAGCACACTTCACTTCTCTCTCGGGGCAGTTGTCTCCAGTGAGAAAAAATGCTGACCTACTGTTCTCTTTGTTGCTTCCCGATCTTAGTTCACCGCTCCCACCTTCTGAGGTCTTTCTATAGCACAGATCTCTGCATTCGGGTTTAAATGAGAAGAATCTCTACCCAGGTCACACCACGGTGCCCGACCTCGGCCTGATCTGTCTGGTCACGTGACATCATCATCGTCACTGTCAAAACAACAGCACTCCACTTTACCAAATGCTTGCTGCATTCCCAGTCTTTCAAGAAGGGCAATGTGATTAAGTGTGTACAGTGATCCCATGACCTACATACCATGGTCATTCCCCTCCCATAAACCTGAAAAGTGAGACTCACAAAGTAATTCACTCAAGATTATGTAACTAGTAAGGAACAGAACTAGTTTTAGAACTCTCATCGGACTGCAAATCCCTGAACTCAAACAATACATCATCCTGCATTTTAAAGGATTTGATTAAAACACATTCGCCTTCCTTTCTTTTTCCATGATGAATGCAATCAACCAGCGCCTGGCCAGTCTTCTCACCGCAACCCCCTATGGATTCAAAATCTATTCCAAGTACTTAACTTTCTTCTGCAAATTCCCTCATCTATAAAATTGAGAATGATGATAATTGCAGAGATGCCAGGGAAATTTATAATCGTTAATGAGCTAAGCCTTTTGAAAATATAAAGCAGCATTAAATGTTAATATTACTAATCTTCTTAATTAGAGGAAGTGGTAAATGTGTCCAAAAAGTCTGTAACTAACTTCATTACTCTTTCATTTATGTAGCTGAGTTTAAGTCCTTCAAAATGTGTTTTATGTTGATTAAACATATGGTTGGCTGCATTTATAAATGTCCATTACTAATATGCTATACTATGGTAATTGTGTTTCTGCTGTTATGACTACAGAGTGATGAACTTGGGTCAAAAATTTTACATCCAATAATTATCTGCTCTTTCTCTATTTTTATCTTATTTGCAATAAACATGTATTTATCTATTTATTCCTACACTGATATTCTCCTTCAGTTAAAGATTTGAAGGAACTTACACCGAGAATATAGGCATTTAAGAACAAACAGGATCTAAAGTGAAGTTAAAGTGGGACAGAAATACAGTGATGACAAAGGCTGGTGCTTTGCCACGGGTCAAACTAGGATTTGTTTTTAAGCTTTTGGCTGTTGAAGACTTAGAGGCACATGCCCTTTGTGGTCCCGTGAGCTGAGAGGAAACACACTAATAGAAAGGTATTTCATACATTATATATGCCATACATAAAACAAAGATTATACAGTGAAGATAAACATGTTTATAATCACAATTCTTCACTATAAATACCCTCATACAGTAAAGATATAAGTCATATTACTTATCAGACTCTCCTCAGTTACATCTTTTGGTGCTCCTTCTAAAACTAACATGAATGGTAACAATATTCATATTGAAGACCCCTTAATTATTTAAATGGGTTCAAATTCACGATGTTCAGGACCTGACAATGAGCATATGTTTTATTTTAAATACAAATTGATTTTTGTCTCTTGATCTGGATTACACGGAGAGACGGCATCCAAGCTTGTTGTGCTGGGCACTCTCACACATATCTCCTCAAAGACAGTCACGGATGTGGGGTGCACAGTGTAGTTGATCATTCTTTTACTATAAGCAGAGGAGGAACAAACAATGGGGTGAGGTCTAGAATGTTCCTTTAGCAAAACTGCTATTAGTCTACTACCTGGACTTGTTTTTACAACACCATAAAGGAGTCCAATGTAGGTATGTATTTATTTTCTGGTTTTATTTATTTGTCCATGTTTTAAATTGAGCATGGCTGACACAGTGTCATGTTATTTTCAGGTGTACAACACAGTGAGGCAACATCTCGATGCCTTATGCTGCGCTCACCACACCTGCAGCTCCCATCCATCACCACATGGCGCTGTTGCAATACCATGGACTGTAGTCCCTGTACCGTTCATCTCATGACTTACTCATTCCATTACTGGAAGCCTGGACCTCCAACTCCCCTTCACCAATTTCACCCATCCCCCACCCACCTCCTTCTGGTGACCATCAGTTCATTCTGTGTTGATAGGTCTGTTTCTGCTTGGTGGTAAGGCAAACTGGTGCAGCCACTGTGGAAAAGAGTATGGAGTTTCCTTAAAAAACTAAAACTAGAACTACCACGTGACCCCATAATTCCACCACTGGATATTTACCCAAGGAAAACAAAATCACTAATTTGAAAAGGTACATGCATCCCTGTTTACTGCAGCATTATTTACAATAGCCAACATAAGGAAGCAGCCCAAGTGTCCACTGAGAGACGAACGGATGAAGAAGATGGGCTGTGTGTACACACATACATACATACACACAGTGGAATAATACACAGCCTTAAAAAGGACGAAATCTTGCCAATTGCAACAACATGGTTGGCTTCAAGGATGTTATGCTAAGGGAAGTAAGTCAGCCTGACAAAGACAAATACCATAGGGTCTAACTCACATGTGGAATCTAAAATACAAAACAAATGAGTACACAACAGATTCAATTTTGTATTAGAGATCTGCTTGTATATTTTTTATATTTAAGAAAACAAATTCATTTTTTGTTTTAAAATTAATTTTGCAACTATGCCAAAAGCTGAAGGATCAGTCATGCTATCTGTCAACTATTTGAAAGAATTACTTGTGAAGTCACTACAAATTACATGTATTTCAACGGTGGTCAAGGTTGTAGAATCCACAACCTGACTATGTAGTTCCAAAGTCTGGCTCTGCTACCTGTGGAATCTGGACCAAGTTATTTAAACTTTGCTGCTCAGTTCCCTCATGTCCAGAATGGGAATAACCGTGGCACTTACTTCAAAGGGTAATTAAGGGAATTGAATATGTAGTACAGAAGGGGAGGCTGAAGGACTCCATGGGAGAAAGGCTCCATCTCTGCTCTTTTTCTGCAGGGCCTCATCGACTCATGCTCCACTGTCTGCCTCTTAAAAAGCCCAAGAAGTTATGTTCCCTCCTCAAGTGGGAAGCAAGAAAGTTCATCATTCTCTGAGTTTTGTCTTTGGCCCCAAACACCTGATGACATCTAAGAAGAGCTGGATCCCAAATGTGCTCCAGGATGTTAGCTTCAAGCAAACCTCCACTGACGCTGGCATCCACACCCCCACCTTCAGTGATTTATAGAGTAACACCTATTGTTCACCTGACACTTGCCTCTGATTGGACGCTACCATGGATTCCTAGATGAACACGGGTCCCAGACCCCTTTTCAGGGATATAGAGTATATAAATCTCTAACCCTGAGCAATGACTAGACTCATTCTTCTCTCCTTTCCAAGTCTCCTGGACACTTCCTCTGCTATTCTCTGTCTGTTACTCACACTATTCCATAAACTCTGTTGTCACTTTCTCTGGCTCCCATGTGATTTCTATCCTGCATGAAGCCAAGGACCCTTCTGGTTGGACCTATGGGACTTTCCCCTGGGTTCTTGGATCCAGCTTGCCCACCTCAGTACTACCTATGGATGGACTGCCCAGTGCCTGACATACACTAAACATTAAATACATGATTCCTATCAGCATTAGTAGTAACTGGCCCTGGAACTGAAAAGATATGAATTAGCTCCATCCTTGAGGGATTCCATTAGATGTTATGGTCTCATGGCTATACATGTCTGCCAATCTCCCCCCTGCTCGTGGTGTCCATAATATCTCAATATGTTATACTTCAGAAATAATCCTGGCCATCCAATAACCAAACATCAAAATCTTATACAATTAACAAAAGAAAATAACTGATAAAGATTATAAGTAAAAGGAGACTTCTCAGTCTTAATAACTTTAAAGAATATATTTCACAATGTGGTTTTGATAAAATGATCATTTAGATCTATTTACATTAAAGATTTGTATGCTATGTTCAATGTTTTCCTCAAGTTTTTGTTGTTGTTGTTGTTGTTAAGGGGTCATTTGGTATCTAGATCTGGCAGAGTGACTGATGCTCAGAACATGTGCACAGGACATGTTTGTTGAATTGAACTGAAGTCATGTCAGTCACATCCAAAAAAGGTTAAAGAAAAGCAAAAGAAATAAAGCAGTATAAAAGACAGCTCTAATTCTAATACTTTTACAAGTTCTGAATCCACAGTGTACAGCCAAAGGATAGGCAGTCATGTGAGTGGGAAAGATGGATTAATTGGTGCTGAACTTTTCTCGTGGACAGAGCAACTTCAATCCTTGATTTTAAAACTCTTCATACTTCTGATGGAGAAGGTGTTATGTTACTTGGTGCTGCCTTGTCATTGGCCTCTGACACCCTATGAGCAAATGCCAAACTGGTTTTTCTTGACCATCTGCTAAATATTTATGGCAAAGACAGCAATAAAGTAAGAATTTCATAATAAAAGTTGCTGACATCGAAGACTGTTTTATTGTCTAAATGATAAAAAACACAAAAACTCTCAGATCTGTAAACTGCCTACTTCTAACAATGTCTATTATAGAAAGCCTATATTAGTTTAGGATGACTAAGTATTATAGCTGATGGTATGTATTAAAAATTAATTAATTAATAGAAGAAGAAAGCCTACCCAAATGCCAGAAGCCCATGGGAGTATGTTTTTGTTTTAGTCCTGATATAATAACAATTTATTTGAATTTCAACTTAGAACTTCATTAGGATGAGAGTCATATGATTATGCGCCATGTAAAAAGATATGAAGATCTCAAAGAAAAGACAGAAGAAAAGGCCACTAGTATTACCAAACATATGCCATTTTATATTTTCTGAAAAAAAAATCTGTAGAGTTAGGGGAAATAGGGACATTTTAAAAGGAAAAAAAAAAAGGAAAAATGACTATTGTCCTAATAGCATTATGAGATACTGTTAGTAATAAAGAAAGTAACAAAACCTCACAAAAAGTTCCATTTCCTCAGTTTATCCAGTTAAATGATAACACTCAATTTTCATTAAATACACAGAAGACAGTTTTCTTTTAAGAGACTGATTTCTTTGGCATTATACCTACATTAATTCATAAAATCTTTAAAGTCATCATAGGCATTGCCATCATCCACATTTTTTTCAGTAAAGAAAAAATCAAGGGTTCAATAACAAAACTTCAATCAACAGTTAAAATGTAATCAAATTTATTCATTAAAATAAAATTCAAGATTTAAAGAACTTATTTTTAAACAGGAGTTGGTTCTTTGAAAAGAACAACAAAATTGATAAAAATTTAGCCACTTACCAAAAAAGAAAGGACTCAGAATCACAGAAATGAAAAAGGAGAAATAACAACCAACATCACAAAAATACAAAGGATAATAAGAGAATATTATAAAATATTATATGCTAACAAGCTGAACAACCTAGAAGAAATGTATAACCTCCCAAAACTGAATCAGGAAGAAATAGAAAATCTGAACCGACAAATTACTAGCAATGAAATTGAATCAGTAATCAAAAAACTCCCAACAAACAAAAGTCCAGGAACAGAGGGCTTCACAGCTTAACAAACATTTAAAGAAGAGTTAATACCTATTCTTCTCAAACTCTTCTAAAAATTAAAAGAGGAAGGAAAACTTCCAAATTCATTCTGTGAAACCAACATTACCCTGATATCAAAATGAGATAAAGACACTACAAAAATCAGAACTACTGGCCAATATCTCTGATGGACATGGATGCAAAAATCCTCAAAAAAATGTTAGCAAACTAAATCCAACAATACATTGAAAAAAAAATCATTCACCACAATCAAGTGGGATTTATTCTTAGAATGCAAGGCACGGTTCAATATTTACAAGTCAATCAACATGATACACAACATCAATAAGAGATAGGACAAAAACCATATTATCATTTCAAGAGATGCAAAAAAGGCATTTGAGAAACTATTCATTCATGATATAAACCCCCAACAAAGTAAGTTAAGAGGGAACACACCTCAATATAATAAAGGCCATATATGAAAATGCACAGCTAACATCATACTGAATGGTGAAAAACTGAGAACTTTTCCTATAAGATCAGGAAGAAGCTAAGGATGTCCACTCTTCACCACTTTTATTCAACATAGTACTGGAAGTTCTAGCCATAGCAATCAGACAAGAAAAATAAATAAAAGGAATCCAAATTGGTAAGGAAGAAGTAAAACTTTCACTATTTGCAGGTGACATGATACTGTACATAGAAAACCCTAAAGACCTGACTAGAAAACTACTACAACTGATAAATGAATTCAGTTAAGTGGCAGGATACAAAATCAATGTACAGAAATCTGTTACATTTCTATACACAAATAGTGAAGCAGCAGAAAGAGAAATTAAGGAATCAATCTCATTTACAACTACACTGAAAACAATAAGATACCTAGGGATAATCCTAACCAAGGAGGTGAAAGACCTGTACTCTGAAAACTATAAAACACTGATGAAAGAAATGACGACACAAGAAATGGAAAGACATTCCACGCTCATGGTTTGGAAGAACAAATATTGTCAAAATGTCTACACTACCCAAAGCAATCTACAAATTTAATACAATCCCTACCAAAATACCAACAGCATTTTCATTTCCTAAAATTTGTATAGAACCACAAAAGATCCCAAATAGCCACAGCAATCTTGAAAAAAACAAAGCAAAGCTGGAGCCATCATGATTCTGGACTTGAAGTTCTATTACAAAGCTGTAGTGATCAAAACAGTATGGTACTGGCACAAAAACAGACACATAAATCAACAGAACAGAAAACCCAGAAATGAACCCAGAACTATACTGTCAATTAATCTTTGACAAAGCAGAAAAGATTATCCAATGGGAAAAAGACAGTCTTTTCAAAAAATGGTGTTGGGAAAACTGGATAGCAACATGCGAAAGAATGAAACTGGACCACTTTCTTACACCAAACACAAAAATAAATTCAAGATGGATTGAAGACCCAAATGTAAGATGTAAAACCATAAAAATCCTAGAGGAGAACATAGGCATTAATTTCTTTGACATCAGCAGTAGCAACTTCTTTCTAAATCAGTGAAGGACACAATCAAGAAACTAAGAAACAACCTATAGAATGGGGGACAATATTTGCAAATGACATATCTGATAAAGGGTTACTATCTCAAATATATAAAGAACTGATAAAACTCAATATCCAAAAACGAATAATCCAATTAAAAAATGGGCAGAAGACATGAATAGACATTTTTCCAAAGAAGACATACAGATGGCCAATAAGACATTTAAATAGATGCTCAACATCACCCAACATCAGGGAATTACAAATCAAAACTACAATGAAATATCACCTTACACCTGTCAGGATGGCTGAAATCAAAACACAGGAAACGCCAGGTGTTGGCAAGGATGTGGAGAAAGGGGGATCCTTGTGCACTGTTGGTGGGAATGCAAACTGGTGGAGCCACTGTGAAAAATAGTATGAAGGTTCGTCAAAAAGTCAAAAATAGAGTTACCCTACAAACCAGCAATTGTATTAGTAGGTATTTACCCAAAGGATAAAAAATACTGATTTGAAGGGATACAGGCACCCTGATGTTTACAGAATCATTATCAACAGTAGACAAATTATGGAAAGACCCCAAATGTCCACAACTGATAAATAGACAAAGAAGATGCAGTACATTTATACAATGGAATATTACTTACCCATTAAAAAGAATGAAATCTTGCCATTTGCAGCAAGAAGGATGGAGCTAGAGATTATTATTCTAAGCAAAATAAATCAGAGAAAGACAAATACCATTTGATTTCACTCATATATGGAATGTAAAAAACAGAACAAATGAACAAAGGCAGAAAAAAGAGACAAACCAAAAAACAGACTATTAACTACATAGAACAAACTGCTGGTCACCAGAGGGGAAGTGAAACAGGTGATGGGGATTAAGGAGTTCACTACTTATGATGAGCACTGAGTAAAGTACAAAATTGTTCAATTACTATATTGTATACCTGAAACTAATATAACACTCTATGTTAACTATACTGGAAATGAATGAATGAATTAATGAATTTTAAAAAAAGAAAGATCCTAGTTTTACCAACTTTTGCTTTCCTTTTCCGAAAAAATTTCACCTGAAAATAATGTATGAGTTTGTGGGGAGGCATAAAGATGAATAGGTAGGTAGAGTTGGCTAGCGGGATTGCTGCTAATGTCTAATTTCACTTATTTTATAAATAAACACAATAATATACTAGGATATGGTGTGCAAGGCTTCATCATCTAACAGAAATTGCCATCAAACTGAACCATATTTCCTTTTCCACTGCAAATAGAAATGTAATACATAATAAAAAAGTAACTAGTAATATGTGTATATCCTTAGTTTATATATTGGGGTTCCATAGTATTATTTAGGTTATTAAATATTTGGAGTATATAACAGATACATAATGCACATATATGTATATATATATATATGTTAAGCTTGTTTTTATAGACAATGAGTTCTATCTACACAAATTCAAGTGATTAGGATTTTCAAGATCTCACTGAAAATAATAGCCATGAGAGTAAAAATCATATACAAATATACATAACGTATTTCAAATAGGAACATGACCTTTGTCTGTCTAGAAGCAGCCATGAAAAAAGAATATGAGGAAAATACCTGCTGAGAATCCCTACAGCGCTAGATAACTCTTATGTCTCCGCCCCAATCCCATCAGCGTGTCCTTCACACCCACTCTGCTCACTCAGGAGATGGAACACACAGCAGGTACTTCTTGGGCTCCTCTGCTGTGTAACTTGGGCTCATTGAGCCCATGGGAGGCACCAGCAGAAGACCCCATGGGGAGAGGCGTACCCATGCAGCTTTCCTATAGGATGGCATGTCCTTATATGAAACAAGCATGCAACTTCTCAAATTACCTCATTTGATCATATCAGCAGTTCTCTACGAGGAATCTGAATGTGCTCCTGCAATATCTAGAAATTTAAATATTTTGTTCTCTGCAACTTTTATTTTATTTTATTATCATTTTTTTAGATTTTATTTATTTATTTGAGAGAAAGAGAGAGGGCATGAGCAGGGTTAGGGGCAGAGGGAGAGGGAGAAGCAGACTCCCTGCAGAGCAGGGAGCCTGACATAGAGCTGGATCCCAGGACCCTGAGGTCATGACCCGGGCCAAGGGCATACATTTAACTGACCGAGCCACCCATATACCACCGTTCTTGGCATTTTTAAAAAAAAAAAAACTACTTTAGGAACTGACTTGATAAAGATTTACCAGAATATTTTTTGGAAATATCCTTAAAATAGTATCAACCCGATATATAATAGTTAGGTATCAAAGCTATTGCTTATCTTTTTTTTAATTTCTTTTTAATTTTTATTGTTATGTTAATCACCATACATTACATCATTAGTTTTTGATGTAGTGTTCCATGATTCATTGTATACGTATAACACCCAGTGCTCCACACAGAACGTGCCCTCCTTAATACCCATCACCAGGCTAACCCAACCCCCACCCCCTCCCCTCTAGAACCCTCATTTTGTTTTTCAGAGTCCATCGTCTCTCATGGTTCGTCTCCCCCTCTGATTTGCCCCCTTCATTCTTCCCCTCCTGCTATCTTCTTCTTTTTTTTTCTTAACATATATTGCATTATTCCATTAAAGGAACACACATTTTCTAAAGGGGATTTTAAACATGTCAGTCAAATGCCTTAATATTTTTAGTACCCTTTCAGGAAGTAATACCACTTCTGAAAAAGTACACTAAAGAAATAGCATTGGGTGTGTGGTTAGATTTAGCTACAATAAAGATATTCAATATAACCATTCTTTAGAAGTAAATAATTAAAATCAATCTAAATGTCCAACCTTATCATCGCTAGCTATGGAATACCAAGGAAGAAAACCTATGCTTTTAAAAGAAATTCTCAGTGGCCCCAAATACATGTTCAAATTACATGAAGAAGAAATACAAGTATGTTCTTAAAGAAGATAGGATTTCTTCTTGAAAATGTATGTTAATATGAGAGTTACGACATTCAGGGAAACTAAAAAACAGTGTTAAGTAATATTTTCATTAAAATAAAACTCCTCTGTCTTGCAATTATTAACTGTTTTTTTTTTAACTTTTCCCACTGTTCATCTATACTGTATACACTGAACATGTACAATTTATGTATCAAGATAAAATCAGTAAGTTCAGCTCTTAAAATCAAAATGAAAAGCCACATAGAAGAGGAGAGGAGATGAAGATGAGTTTTGCTCTTCTTATCTGATGAAAAGAGTGCATGGTTTATAAAGAGAAACAATTTTCCCTTTGGTTCCAGCTCTAAGCTATAAAAGGAATTTATTGTGTAGATCTGGAAATAAGAGGTACTGAATACCTAACATATATTAAGATAAATCACTGTTTTAGCATTTTTGACAAAATAGAAATATCACCTTATCACTTACTGTATCAACCACTGGAAAAGAAAATTTCAAAAAATTATCTAAAATTGAAGACTTCCGTGATTTTGCTAAAACACTCAAAGCTATTATCTAAGATTAAGCAAAGAGCTTTCCAGGGATCTTTATACAGTGCCTACATCTACCTTATATGATGCAATTAGGACAATCTAAAAGATCTGGATGGCTGGATTGCCATTTGGAGACTATCATCATCATGCAGCTCAGTTTATGACCATTTTTGCTCATGTATTTAGTATTTGCTGGAAGAAATACATGCACATTAGATGTCAGATATGAGGATGACATAAATATCTTCAGAGGGCTCATGTCCTAGTGTGAAAGACATGTGTTAGGAGTCTGGAATTTCAAGTTGCTTCTTCTCTATTCTTGCCAAGTTCATGCCACTAAAACTACTGCTGAAACTTATACAATATAAACACAAAGAATAATGAAAAAATGATTTGAAAATAGGCTTCCTTAATATTATTTATTATCATAAAAATACTGAACACTCTTAAAGAAAGGATTGCATGTGAGGGTACGGTAAACCTCCTCACTGCTGAAATCATTAAGAGTCAATTCTAGATTTGTTAAAATTTATTCAGATAGGTGGCTAATCATGTATGTCCTGCTTAGAGTTGTTTGATAGCGAATAAATAAGAATCAATTTAATTTTTTTAATTGAACTTAAATTCCAAAAAGGATGGAAGGATAAATGAGGCCATACCATAAAATACAAATTAAAATATTTCAACTGAGAAAAATGTTAAGCTATCTCAGACAATGTTGAAGGGTGGGCTTGGCTAATACAATAGAAAACCTGCTAATTCTCATAAATAGTCAATCAGGGACATAAATATTATGCTGGCGTAACTGCAAGAAGCTGGGATTAATCAAAGCACACAGCATTTTCCATGCCGCAAAAATTACAACTGTAAACATTTCTTTTTATTCAATCAAATGTTGTGTGTATAGTAAATGAATTTGAATAAAATCTACTGTATCAAAGAGAATTTTTACTGTGGACCTCAACTGTTGAAGAGGCCAGTTAATATCTCCCTTGTGGTGTACTTGACCCCCCCGGACTTGGGGGCGTGACAAGAAAGGTCTTCTGCTGGACAGAACGGCCATGGTAGGGAGATTATGAATATACTCCAACACTGGCTTCTGGAGCCTTCCTCAGATGGTGGCATGACTTCCAGATCTCCTGGGAACTCGTTCTTTCACTTAATAAAACAGTCTTGGCAATGGAATAATTGTATATATCATCCATGGATTATTGATTTTTAGTCATTAAAATTCACTGAAATATACTGAACATGAAAATTATACAAATACAATTTTGTTAGAGTATCTTTCAGAGTCTCCATAATTTCATTCTAACCATCAGCTAAGATCATATAATATTGAAAAGGTGGAACACATAGGTTCATTGTTCTGAAAGGTTTATTCTTTCTTTAAAATTATCTTAAGATGATCTTTCTTCAATAAAGTGTTAGTATATCTGATAAGTGAGAGTCTATTTACTTTACAGCAATACCTGTATTAACCAGCTTTATATGACCAACAACAGCTCCCAAATTTAAAACAGGGTACATCAAAACCCTATGTTTATACCTGGCCTCATTACAAAACACTAAAGTTGTTCACAACTTTAAGTTCACATTAGAATAAACTGGAAACTTCTTTTAAAAGATTATTTATCTGACAGAGAGAGAGAAAGGGAGGGAGAGAAGCATGTGGGGTGGAGAAGGAGAGGGTGAGGGAGAAAGAGTCCCTGCTAAGTGCTAAGCCCAATCTCACGAGTTTAAGATCATGACCTGAGCTGAAACCAAGAGTTAGCACTTAACCGACTGCACCACGCAGGTGCCCCTAAAGTGGAAAACTTTTCAGATCATGATGAATAGGCCATATCCCAGACCAGCTCACGCTGAATCTTTGGCCCTAGCACCCAAGCATCAGTACTTGTTTTAAATTCTGTAGGTATAACCACTGTTGAGAACCACTGCAGAAAATAATAAATGAAACTCACATGTAAGCAGATTAAAACAATCATTGAGTTGATGTCGATGTTTGTACAGATAGTAGCAAGCCACGGCAATTCTTCCACGTGTCAAGAGTTCATCTTAGAGCTGAGATTATAAAAGACCTGGAAACTGAGGTGTTTGTATCTCCATTCTCCTGTAAATATCAGAGGATGCTGATATTCATCTTTATTTTGATTCTTTGGAATATAAATAAAAATTGTACATCTCATTTCAAAAATTCTAAAATTATTTTAAACATACAATTCTATTTTTGTTAGCTCCTGTCCGTAAAAATAAGTCTTCTGTTTTGAAGTAAGTAACTTCAGTCAGGATTTATATTCTAGTGTCCGTTATAAAATTCTAATTCTAATAATAATGCTTGCACTGCTTACTGCTAGATTGAAAACATGCATGGCTGTTGATCCGAACTGCATAATCAACAGCCATCTAGAGCTGAAGGTTTAAGTACAGACACAGGAATTGAAAATTTTTAAGAACTGTTAAATTTAACTCCTGGTCAAACCTTACTCTAAAACTATGTTGGATGATTGTGATTAGAACGTGTGTGATTAGAACTACCTGATGTGTTTGTTGGTTAGACCATTATGCAGAAATACCAAAACTAATAAATTTAGAAATCATGGAAGGAAAGTAATGTAACACTTTTGTGGCTATAGGGAATTTTTTGAAAGCCTAAACCTACCAAAACATTCTGGCTTGCCTAATTTCATCCTGTTTATTTGTGTGTTTGTCTGTTTTAACAAAAAAAATGAACCAATGTCTTGAGAAGTGTCTCAGGAAAATGGAATATTACACTCAGTCCCCAGGCCTCACTACACCTTAGAAAATAATGTGATATATTACAAATAATCAAGTTTTAGTTCTATAGTGCTGTGGCTTAGTAACGCAGAGAAAGTCATTTAATGTATCATCCTCATTTTGAGCCTGCTTAAGAGAGGGAAAATCAGGAGTGCCCGGGTGGCTCAGTCAGTTAAGCGTCTGCCTTTGGCTCAGGTCATGATCCCAGGGTCCTGGGATCGAGCCCTACATCAGGCTCCCTCTGCCCCTTCTCCTGCTCATTCTCTCTCTCTCGCTCAGCATCTCACAAATAAATAAAACCTTAAAAAATAAAAGGACAGGGAAAATCATATCTACTCCACCTACCCCATAAGATTATTCTAAAATATAATAAGAGATAGAAAATCATCTTACAAAGTTGACAGTGTTGTTTAAAAAATAAAGTATGATTACATCTGCTATCAATAATAGCTTGTTAGTCCCCAACTAATATGCTCTATAATGCTCTCATAAGCTTTAGAGGAGTTTGTGTCCATTCACCAATTCAGGCCAGGAGAAAAAGCGCCATTAAATTTAGGAACTTGAAAAATCACTTTGAGATATCAACCTGAAGAAAATTCCCATGAGAGATGATACAAATTGCTTTTTAAATAATTTACCATTTTATTCTAAATACACTGGAAAACTTGAATTCAATCCTTCTAACAACTCTTAAATGCCATCATGAAAATGTTTACCAACTATTTCTTTCATTTATGTATGGGCATAGATAAAGACAAGGAAAATCACTTGGTTAGTCCATGAGTTTGTGGGAACCAAGCCTAGGTCTCATGAATTCCAGGCTAGCAAGCTTCCATGCAGACACACTACCCTTCTCCATTACTCTCAGCCCCTAACAAGAAAGAGGCTCATCTTAGGAGCTGTGATAAAATTGAGGCCACCATGTTTTCATACATATTAAAGGCAATTTCCCACCTCCCCTGCGGCCTGTAATGAGAGGACAAAGTTAGCTTCTTTTACCTTCTCCGTGACCTCTTATTGTTTCAGTAAACTACGTAGGGGAATTTATAAGGCCTTATATTGTGCTGTCTGCAAGGCCTTCACAGAGGAATTACACATAGTTCCTCCCCACAGAGAGCTCTCAGTATATGAAAGGAACCAAGTGGGCAAAGAGAATATCAATAAAATGCAGAAGTACTATGAGAAAGTTGTGAACAGAATGACGGGACAACATATAAAAATAGCATAATGAATTCCATCTAATGACTAGAAAGATTTCCCGTAAGAGATGACATGTAACCTGGATCTTTCAGGAAGAGAAACTTAATAAGAGAATTAGAAGAGGATTCTATGGAAACAGGGTGCCTAAAGTTGCCTTCGCACATGTGATTTTGGTGGAAAGTCACAGGTTGAAGGAGAGACACAGATGGGAATGAGAGAGACCTGAGCTGGGAGAACTCGGTTTGGACTAGATTATGCAGATTGATGTGCAAAACTAGGATTTTCATACGTGTTGCAAATAATGAGAAGTCAATGAGGTTAATCAAGGGGGTTATAGCAGCAATGCTACAGATTAAGATTAAACAGATAGATGATTGACCGATCACGGCAATGTCATGAAGAACAGAGTCAACAAGATGGCAGAGTAGGTAATGCTAGCTATCTTCCCCTCACATAAAACTACAACTAGACAGCTGTCTGTGCCTGAAAGTAGCTCTGGGAAAGCTCAATAGTCCAGTTAGGAACATACAACAGCACAGTGGAACACCTACATAAGCCCAGACCTGCCGTCACTCCACAAGCATGCAGTCTCCAGAACCCAGGTCCGAGGCTGCCCCCTGGGCACATGCACAGCAGACATCAGTGTCCTCACAACTCTCCTGGGAGAAAAAGATCAGAAAGTTCCCGGCAGCCATCACTGCTGAAGACCCAACAGCCCTCCACACCACTGTAGATACACACGGCCTGGGCGCTGAGGATCCTGCAAGCTTCACTGACGCTGACCTTGGCTGACTGAGCTACATGGACACTGTGTGGTTGGCCCTTTCCTGAAGCATTCATCACCACACTCTACCCAGATGGTACCCTCACACGCACCCACAGGTAAAAGTGTATCCCCACCGAAACCCATCCATAAAGTCAGGAATCCATCAAATATGCAGACACTAACAAAAGGCTCTAAGAAACATGAAAAATCAAGGAATCATGACACTACCAAACAAAGACAATAATTCTGCAATAACCAACCACAAAGAAATGAAGATCTACAAATTACTGGACAAAAAAATATTTCAGAATAATTGTTTTTAAGGAAGCTTAGCAACGTACAACTAAATGATATCAGGAAAACAGTACATGAAAAAAGGAGACATTTAACAGAGGTATAGAAATAATAAAAATAAATTAGCAGAAATTCTACAGCTGAAGAATACAATAAATGAAATGGAAAAAAAATGCAATAAAGAGCATCAGCAACACACCTGAATGATCAGAAGAAAGTATCTGTGAACTTAAAGACAAGTCACTTGAAATTATCCAAAGGAGAAAAATGGAAAGGAAAAAAAAAAACACAGAAGAAGAAGAGTGTAGAAAGGCTACGAGAATTATGGAACATCATCAAGCATAACAATATTCACATTGTTGGAGGCCCAGGGTGAATAGAGAGGGAAAGAAAGGGGCAGAAAGCATATTTAAAGAAATAATGGCTGAAAACTACTCAAATCTGGGAGAGATACGGACATGTAGGTACTCAGTACTCAAAACTCACAGGTCCCAATACAGATTCAACTCAAAGAGCACTTTATTTCCCACCCCCCCCAAAAAAGAGAACTGCACCCAGGCACATTATAATAAAACTGTCAAATATCAAAGACCAAGAGAGAATTTTGAAAGCAAAACCAAACCAAAACAAATAAACAAAAGCCTCATTTCTTACAATGATACTCCCATAATGTTATCAGCATATTTCTTAACAAAAACTTTGCAATCAAGACAGAATGGAATGATATATTCAAAGCATTAAAAGAAAAAAACTGCCAAACAATATTTTACTTGGAAAAGCTCTCCTTCAGAAATGGAGAGGTTAAAAACTTTCTGAGACAAGCAAAAGATGAAGGGGTTTATTACCACTAGACCTGCCTTACAAGAAATGATAAAAGTAGGTGTTTAGAAGGAAATGAAAGGATGCTAACTAATAACATGAAACATTTGAAAGTACAAAACTCTTTGGTAAAGGTAGGTATATATTCAAATTCAGAATATCTGAGTCCTATATTGATGGTATATAAACCACATCACTCTAGTAAAAAGGTTAATGACTAAGTATTAAAAGTATATGCCAACAATAATTTTAATGGACATACATTACAAAAAGACATAAATTGTGACATCAAAAACATACAATATGGGGGAATGAATAAAAGGATAGTTTTTGTATATGACTGAAGTTAAGCTATTTGCTTAAAACAGAATGCTAGTATAAAATGTTTTATATAAGCCACCTGGTAACCACAAAGCGAAAATCTGTGGTAGATACACAAAAGAAAAAGAAATCAAAGCATACCACCATGGGAAATCATCAAATCAGAAAAGACAGCAAAAGAGGAAGAAAAGAATAAAAGAGCTACAAAATAGCCAGAAACAATTAACAAGGTGACAACAGTAAGTCCTTATTGATCAGTAATTACTTTAAATGAAAATGAATTAATGTCTCTGATTAAAAGACACAGAATGGATGGACACATAACAAAAAACAAGACCCAACTGTACGCTGCCTCTAGAGAATCACTTTCAGCTTTAAAGACACACAAATGCCGAAAGAGAAAGAATGGAAAAGATATTCTGTGGAAATGAAAACCAAAAGAGAGCATGGGGAGCTATACTTCTCCCAGACAAAATACACTTTAAGTCAAAACCTGTTCTGAAAGACAAAAGGGTCACAATATAATGATAAAGGAGTCAATTCATACAGAGACTATAACAATCATAAGTATATAAACACCTAACATCAGAAGCCCTAACATATTAAGCATATGTTAACAGATCTGAAGGCAGAAAGAACAGCAATGCAATGACAGTAGTGAAATTCAATACCCCACTTTCAACAGTGGGGAGCTCATCCAGACAGAAAATCAATACGGAAATACTGCATTTGAACTGCAGTTTAGACTAAATGGACCAGACGGACACATACAGAACATTCCAGCCAACAGCAACAGAACACACGTTCTTCCAACATGCACATGGGGCATTCTCCAGTATACATCACATGTTAGTTCAAAAAAAGTCTTCACAAATTCAGGAAGATTAAAATCACATCAAGCAATTCTCCAACCTCAAGGGTATGAAATTAGAACTCAATAATATGAGATAATCTGGAAAATTAGCAAATATGTGGAAATTAAATAACATTCTTGATTAACCAAAGAGGAAATCGAAAAATATCTTGAGACAAATGAGAACAAAATCAACACACTGAAACATGTGAGATGAAGCAAAAGCAGTTTTAAGAGGGAAGTTCATAGCAGCGACCATCTAAAGAAAAAGGAAAGACCTCAAATAAACAGCCTAACTTTTCACTTCAAATAACTAGAAAAAGGAGAAAAAAACCAAGATCAAAATTAGCAGAAGGAAAACAGTAACAAAGATCACGGCAGAAAAATTAAATGAAATAGAGACTAGAAAAATAGAAAAGATCAATGAGATTCAGAACTTCTTCTTGAAAAGATAATAAGATTGGCAAGCCTTTAGTTAAATTAAAGGGGAAAAAAAGACTAAAATAAAGCCAAAATTGAAGGAGATGTAAAACTGATATTGACAAAGGATTTTAAGAGACTACTATAAATAATTACACACTAACAAACTGGATAACTGAGAAGAAATGGATAAATGCCCAGAAATATACAACCTACTAAGACTGAATCATGAAGAAATAGAAAATGTGAATATACTTACAAATAGTATGAATCAGTAATCAAAAGTCTCCCAACAAAAAAGGCCCAGGACCAGAGGGCTTTATTGGTGAACTCCACCAAACGCTTAAACAAGAACTGACGTCAATTGGGAAACATTTTCAAACTCCAGTGGACATGGGAGCACAGACACCTCTGTGAGATCTTGACTCCTGGAGTCGAGAAACAGTTCCGTTCCCACCAACACATTTCCTGTCTTTCTAGGCTAGTTAAAAATCAGATTACTTTTTACATGACTGTATTTAAAACTACAGATATTCATAACTAATATATATATCATATATATCATAACTAATATATATATATATATATATATATATATTATGCATGTGAAGTTGCCCAGGTATTTTGTATATATTTATATATAATACACACACAATACTCGGGTAGCTTTCTTTTCTGAACTTATGTTCATTTCCAAATTCTTCCTAATAAGCTATTCTAGAAGGTAAAAATTAAATCTTACCTGATTGTGAATAGGGGCAATTCTCATACATGCAAAAGAGGGGAGGAAGATTTTGCACTTTTTCAGATGACCCCAACCAATCTAAATTTACTGCACTGTATAAAAAGGACACTACACCAGATTTCAAGAGATGTGGTTCTCAATGGCTGCTCTGGGATTCCTGCAGGAATATGGGTTTACAGCATGCTTTCAACCTTGGTCTTTACGTCTATAAGTAGGCATAATCATACCTGCCCTAACATCCTCACAACTGTCCTAATGATCATGTGGGGCAACATACGGAAAGTGCTTTGTAATCTGTAAAATTTTGCTAGGTATTATTGAAAGTTGTACCCACTGCCCTGACCTTTTATCTCCCTGTATACCTAACCATTGGAATCCTATGTCTAAATGAAAAGCATCTTCTATTGCATGTGTGTGTGTGTGTGTGTGTGTGTGTGTGTATCATCACATATTTAAGCCAGATGTTCACCGTCCATACATAACATGGAATATGCAAGATTAATAACTTATGAAAACTCTTTAGACATTCAATCATGCTATCTCTACTTAACAGTATGACAGTATGCTTATGCCCAAGCATATGTGTGATATAGTAAATAATTCACGAAATGAGCTCACACTTTGCACTGTAAATAATCTTGCTATTCTGCACAGAGGTTTCACGTGTAGAACTGCTCTGTAAAACTAAGACTTGGAAAATAAACATCAATCATACCCTGTTAACTGATACAGAAGCAAGCAGGAATGGCTCTGTAAACAATATTTAAGCTGTCATAATAAGGTGCAAAATATTCAAATTCTCTTAAATAATAGGCAAAATAGGATATGCTCTTCAAACATCATGCACTTGACAGTGAAAACCTCTGGAGATATCTCTTAGGTAATTATAACACCAAACACAAACAAGCAAGCAAAATTCCTGGTTGGAACTTATCACTTGGGAGATTCCACGGCGGACTCCACATCAAGGGGAAGTGTGAACTCTGAAATAAACCTTGGGAGACCAAATAGTAACAGGGACTCCCCAAAACTGAAGGAAAAGCCGTTCAAATGCGTTTGACAAAACCACGTTTTCGTTTTTTAATTTAATTTTATTATGTTATGTTAATCACCATGCATTACATCATTAGCTTTTGATGTAGTGTTCCATGATTCATTGTTTGCATATAACACCCAGTGCTCCATTCGATACGTGCCCTCTTTAATACCCATCACCAGGCTAAAACCACGTTTTCAAACTGACTTTAATTTATTCAGAAGAGGTCTGTTAACACTTGTTCTTTTTAAAAGGAAACTTCTTAATTAGAACTACGTCATTCCTTATTCACTGGGATACAGGTTTTCTACCCTGAGTTTGCACGTGATTATTCACATGTGCAGCCGACTGCAAGGGCAAAAAGCTATTCTACTGACTGAGCTAGGCTTTAACTCACTGGTTTTTGTCTCCTTTAACTTCCAATATTGGGTACAGATGGTCTTAAAGCTGGGGAAACAACATTCTGGGAGGTGGTGAGGGATAAGTACAAGTCGTTTTGAGTTGCTGAAGCTTTCATTAAATATGGCAAGCTCTTTCAAATCCGAAAGCTATGTAAATGGAGGGCTAAGACTTTTCTGTTGGTTTTATTAAGAGCATAAAAGGTTCTGTTCAGAATCCAGCAGTCAACCTTGTGAATGGTGTGATTAGACATTTATTTTGACAGTGCTCAGTGACAGCTCAATTATGCCCCCAGAGTCAGCCTTGCACATCATCAAAATGTCTAATGATCTGAGTGTTTATGGGGTAACAACAACCCACATACTCAACAGTTTGCCAGAATTCTGTCACTACGACATCTAAATGGAGCATTTGGGTGTTTGTCTTATGTACCTAAATCTAACGTGGAATTTTAGTTGAAAGAAGTGAAATTAATTCCTAAGCGCTTCACGCAAGTTACCAGAAGAGAAGATATTCTTGAATAATAAAATGCCTATTTGTAGAATCAAAGAATGTCAGCGTTACAAGGAACATGTTAGGTCATTTAAGTCAGTCTTTGCATTGTTTCAGTTTGGAACTGAAATTCAGAAATTTTATAGGGCTTATCCAAGATTAGACAGATGATAAAAGACAAGGCTGAGCCAAGAATACCAAGCTCTTAATTCAGGTTTGTTTTTTTTTTATTTCTCTCATGCCAAAGTATTTCCTGGAAACTAAAATTAAATATAGTATGTCCAAAAGAACACATCCCCCCAAGATAGGAATTTGGGGGCACTTGCTTAATCAGCTGTATATGATATTATCAGAAGAAGAAAATCAGATATTCTAAAATCTTCAAAACACAGGAGTTTGATTTAAGGTGAATGACATATACACAAGGGTCTTTGTTAAATTCCTGAAACCAAAATCTGTCAAACTAGCAAAAGATAAGTTATGTTTTAGGCTCTAGTACTGTATACAAAATGGCAGAACTGTGTCAATGAAAAATATTAAAAACAAAGTCAGAAATCTTGGTGTCTCATCCATGTCTCTACAACTCATGGTAATTCACTTACACTCTTGGAGCATTGCTTTAAATAAATCTGCATGATTCCCCTTTGATTTTACTGAATTCAACTGTTCCCACTTTACACTTTAAAACAACCACCTAGGGCGCCTGGGTGGCTCAGTTGGCTCGGCGACTGCCTTTGGCTCAGGTCATGATCCTGGAGTCCCGGGATCGAGTCCCACATAGGGCTCCCTGCTCAGCAGGGAGTCTGCTTCTCCCTCTGACCCTATTCCCTCTCGTGCTCTCTATCTCTCATTCTCTCTCTCTCTCTCACAAATAAATAAATAAAAATCTTTAAAAAAATGAAATAAAATAAAATAAAATAAAATAAAACAACCACCTAAAGTTCATTATCAAATAAGCTATGGAACAATGCTCTCAAACTATCATGTCATGGTAGTCTCTCTCTGTGGGGAAAGTGGAGATTCTCCAACATGTATCTATTCCCAAAACGGAGTTCTCCTGGAATCCCCAGATAGGTCTTGTTGGTAATCTGTGACAAGTGTCGCCTCAGGTGACCTAGCCTCCTTCTGTCTTGAGCTCCAGGTAAAGCTGGTCCACGGCTCATTACCTACATCCTCTGATGGGAGTGGTGGCACCGAGGGGTGGCACCACAGACTTTCTCTGCCCATCACCTCACCATACAGGGGTCCCAGGCCCCCGTGAATTCTCTCACCAAAGTGTGTGGGCACCATAGAGGTAGTGCCAACAAAAAGCAAAACTGGGACATATACTGCTTTCATACTTTGGAACATGTGAATAAGTCATTCAACTCTCAAACAGGTAGGCTCTATATTAAACAATACCCTTCCTCCCTTTTATCCAAAGGGTTTGGTAGAAAGCAAAATGTAACACACATGATATATATAAGGATAATTATTTGTGATAATTGTGACAATGATCTTTATTTCTCCCCCTGCTTTTCTGAACTTGCAGACGGTCTGCAAACTAAGTGTCTGGATGAGTGTAACAGTTCCTATTCTAAGTCCCTAGCATTATTCTTCCCTATCCTCTAGAAGGTCCTACTCAAGTAGCTCCAAGCAGAATAGAAAAGACATGCATTATTCAAAAGACAAATGTTAACGTAGGTTTCAATTATTAAATGTATTTCCTGCCCATTATTGATATAAGTGATATGTAATCAGCACATGCTATATATTTTTTATTCCAATAGGAAAATTAAAAAGAAAATTAATTTTAAAGTTTTTTTTTAATTATTGAAGTTTTATTTTAATTCTGAAATGCCAGAAGTGCACTATTTAACAGTCAAGGGGTGTATAGTAAACTCCTCTCTGAGTAGGTATTACCTAAAATAGGGATGTGTGTTTTCCTAAATTCATTTTAGAATAGAGACCCAGCAGAAAAAGGGAGCCATTCTTTGTAGGGATTGTAATGAATTCAAACATATTCATTAATTTTATAGCAGCTCTTGGTTTCACAGAGAAACAAAGAAAGGTCTATCATCTTATTGGAAAGAACACCCAGTAGCTTTCTTGATACTTGGTGAGAAGGAATTTGTTCTCCTGTTTTAAATGCATGGGTGATAAAGCAAGACTTAGAAATATTTTTGTGAAGACAGCTTCATTCTAATATATCTCCTATAACAGAAATGACATATACTAAAATAATTCAAAATACCCTCTCTTCTGAAGGTGATTTCCACATAAAATTTGAACACAATTTTAAATAGCCATTACTAGGATATGAATTTGAATGACCTTAGAAGGAATAGTATTTTCTGCTAATGTTAAAATTTGCTAATATATATTTTGGTAAAAGTGGTTTGGTCATTGTTCTTGTATGATCAACCTCAAACCATCAGTGTTTAAATAAACCAAAGTGCTCAATCTATTTCTAACAACCATCCTGGCGGCATTCTACAGCTTTTTGTCAAGTTTGACTTAATAAGGAGTACTATATTAGTCATACCAAGTTAGTGTGACATCCAAGGTTATCTTGGTAGGAGGGTGACATAATGCCCATTAATAAGAGCTGATGAAAATACACAAGATGTCTTATACAAATAAAATCAGAGCGTGCCTTTTAAAAGAAGATCTGGTATGTAAGACCAATGTCGGTGGTGACAGATGGAATATGGAGAAGCATGCCCCACGGAGCCGTATCTCCTACCCTGCAGCAAAGCTGCCCTACTATTTCTGAATCTTCCATATTTTCAAAAGAAGAAATTCCAAAAATCTTCAATCTACAAGTATCGACAACAAAGCCAACTTTTAAAAAAAATGTGAACAATAACAAAAAAATCCATCATTAGATCTAATTCAGCCGGATTCCAGGTTGTGACATCAGATCATGTAACTGCATGATGTTGGTGTGACAGAAAAATATTGTCATAAAAATGTTCATAGTACTCTCTCTCTCTCTCTCAAATAAATAAAATCCTTTAAAAATAAATAAAAATAAAATGTTCATAGTAAATTTATAAATCACAAAAGTAGTCTATTTTATTTAAAAGAAAAATGAGCCCGAGGCGCCTGAATGGCTCGCTTGATTATGCTACGGACTCTGGATTTCGGCGCAGGTCATGATCTCAGGGTGGTGAGATACAGCCCCCACGCGAGACGTGGAGCTGCCTAGGATTCCCTCTCCCCTCTCCCCTCCACTCCCACCACCGTTCCCCACACCAGCTCACTTGCATGCATGTGCATGTGCTGTCTCTAAAAATACAATCAAATAAAATAAATAAAAATAAAGGGAAAATGAGCTTGACAAAGAATTATAGGCCACTAGAAATGAGCAAGTATACCTTTCAATGGTAGGACTGGTGACATAGTTTTTCCTTCCTCCTTCCTATTCCTAAGAGTGTCCAAAGAGCAAAAACAAATGAACATTATTGGGATTGGGATGTATTATTCTGAAAGTGGGAGTGGGAGGAGAGAAAGGACACTCTGAGTGATATCAAACTTTGTACTGAGAAGTCAGGTGTATTGTAGCAAAATCCCACCCAGGAGCTGTGAGTGCGCAACAAGAAAACCGTCTTGGAGCCTGGGAAGGTGACCCAGGGAGCATGGCGGGGATCCACTGAGGACACCGTGTGCTGAGGCAGCATGGGATGGAGAGCCCTACCTAACCAAGCCCTCGTGCTAGAACTACAGGGAGGTCACAGGATCTCAGGAGGGCAGGACAGCTGGTGCCTACATTGGCGAGGTCGTACAAAGAAGAGAGGACTCCGGGAATAAACGGACAGTTTGCAAGCAGGGACCCAATGGAATATATCCCACAAAGACCACTGTCTGAGACACACCTCTCATTCTTTTTCTCTGCAAATAGGGCTGTTTATTCTATTTATTCATTTGTCCCTATTTCCTATTATACGTTGAATGTGACGTAGAGCAGACAGATTTTGTCAGTTCTAGATCAACAGGAGACCCCATGTAGAGACTTACACTACAGAAAACTCATATTACTGGGCACCTGGGTGGCTCAGTTGGTTAAGCGACTGCCTTCGGCTCAGGTCATGATCCTGGAGTCCCAAGATCGAGTCCCACATCGGGCTTCCTGCTCAGCAGGGAGTCTGCTTCTCCCTCTGACCCTCTTCCCTCTAGTGCTTTCTATCTCTCATTCTCTCTCTCTCTCAAATAAATAAATAAAATCTTTTAAAAAAAAAAAGAATTTTAAAGAAAACTCATATTACTTATACTTCTGTAATAAAAAGGTATAATCACAACAATTACTGAAAGCACCAAAAGACTCTAAAGCAATAGCTAATGTGTTCATGAAAGCCCAATAAGGTGCCCATATTTTTGCTGTTGAGAAATACAAAAAAGCAAATTACTAGTCCATAGATGAATGAGGGCCAGCAGAATTACATCATCAAACATCCCACTGGCATAATCAGTCCTGCCACAGGGCAACCCGCTGCCCTTACAATCTCTCTCTAACAATCAGGGCACATAGATTCAGAGAAGTGGTATTGATCCCATATTGTTTTAGAGGGAAATCGTCTAATAACTTCTCTGGTGCTCTGCCTCTTAATTTTTATCCTCCTAATTATCTGATAATGACCATTTAAATTGAAAAAGCTCTGATTACATTACATCCTTCAGTTCAGCATGGTGGTGGGTAAGAATCTGTGGCCCAACATCAAAGGCTGAAGACTTCACTGGAGACACAAATCCTTCTCTCGGAGTCATCAGCTTTTAGAACTGAACACAATTCTAAGACTTTGTTTTCCTTCTCAACTTTTAAGTTAATTCTATTCTAACTTTTATTCGATGCTACCGAGTAGTAAAGAAGCCTGAAGGCCACTGTTTTGTTCTGAAAAACAGATGAACAAAGAAAAGACATGTAACTCTAATGAAATCAGGGTAGAATACAGAGTCCTTATTTTAAAAGAATACAATTATTTCTAATAACTGTGCTTTCATTTCAGATGATTTTCAACAACTATAAGGACAGAGAATAAATACAATCCTAAGACAAAGCCAGGTTGCTTTTTTTTTAATTGAATTGCTTCATATGTATTTATTTTTTATAGTTGTAGCTACTCAAAGCCAAGGAAATGCTGAATGCCCATAAACTTTCCATCTCTGTGTTAATCTGTTTTCTTTTGCTGTCATCCACTATGAAAATTCTCTTAGGTAAAACTTTTTCAGGTATCCTTCACAAGAGTTAGGTCAGGTGTTATTTGTTGGAGCTTTTCGTCTGTGAATCTACTTTCTTAATGCTGGAAAACTTACTATTCCTAAGAGTGTCCAAAGAGCAAAAATGAATAATTGCAGCTGTATTTTCATTTGAATCTATAAAAATACACATTTTCCCTTTCCAGATCATGACAAGCATTTTTAGTTATAGGATAATCTTTGTATACACATAAGACTACGAAGCAGTCATATCTGATTTTATACTTTTCTACTGTTTTCCTCCCAAACACTTGTTCAAAATGTTCGCCTTTCAGCAGCCTGAACTGTGTGTCGAGCATGGCCATAAACATGTTACTTGAATTATATCATTAAAGTCTGTTAATACTCAGGAGGTCTCAGCAGGGAGGTAAAGAAGCTTTCAAGAAAAACGTCCAGTTTCAGAGCAACTAAACATCAGAGCCCAGAAGCCTAACTACCCACCTTGTACCATTAACCAGTATTTTGTAGTGACCCAAAAAGGTCCAGAGGAGGTGAGTCCGCTAGGACCCGTGCCATCCGGAACATCACCTGACCTGCAGGAGTCGGGTCTGGATGAATACCCATGAAGAGAACACACCTAACGTGAGGACAATAGAATTGGATGAAGAACTTGTCCTGTGCTTCATGAAACAGAGTCCGGAATTAAGTTACAAATTAAATACTGGAAAACACTAAATGCATGATTATAAGCATACTCTGTTTGGTAAAACTCTCTTTTCAGAAAAGGTATTTATACCCTACAAAAAAGGCACCCACATATGTTGATATATTGAACCCAATATTCCATGTTACTTAAACGCTAAAAATAAGAATTTCCTTCATGAAGCAAAAAAGGAGTCACACAATTAACTTCTAAAAATACAAAACACAAACTTGCAAGTTGAGGGCAGCATTTTCTTTTTTTTATATAATAAGTGTGAAAACTATATCAGAATAGAAAATCCTCAAAGCGAAACGGGTGCTTGCAGTCAGCAATCACACGCCGCTAGAGGTGAGGTTAGCAGCGTCTACCATCTGTGTTAAATTGTGGCTGGTGGTATTTATGAACCACCATCAGGAGCCCTTGGGGTGCAGAAGTCAAGAACACAGCTTCTAGAGTATTGATTCTAACTCCAACTCTTACTGCCTGACTTTGGCCAAAGGTCTTAACCTTCCTGAGCATGCATTTTCTTATCAATAAATTGGGGAAATAATAAGATTTACTTTATGAAGTTATAAGGATTAAGTGAGTTAGTAAATGTAAAATTCTTGAAATAGTAACTGGCATAAAATAGTTACATGATAATTTATTATTTTTGCTAATCTTATTATTTATTTTTTAGTCCAAGTACAGTTATTGTATGAAAATAAAAATATTACATATTTTTTATTTTCTAAAATGTTTTTGACTACTTATCATGTAGAAAAATATGGCCTTCTAGAATAGTATTTAATGTAGGAGTTATATACAATATTTATTTTACAAAAACTGGAATGCCATAATTTTTAATCAGTTTAAATCTCATTATAGTAAGTCTTCATTGGCCAACTTTTTATTTATTAAATTTTTGCCTAAAGCAATTAGTGTCCTTTCCTAAGGAAAGGAAAGACGTATTCCTAAGCATATGGTCTTTTTTTCCCATTAGAAAGATGAGTAAAAGTACTACTCCACCATTTTTGTTAATTAATATGCTCCTACCTAAGAATATGTTCACAATGAACAGAGACTCACTGCATTTTTACCAAATTTAATCTATTTTTGGAAACAGAATGTTTATAATGGATTTGTAATTCCTTAATCCATGCCAAATGTCATCAATATGTCATGGCCAGATGGATTCTAAATGCCAAAAGAAAACCAATTGCTAGAGCTAAGTACACATGATATATTTTAGATTGTGAATAACTGTGGGGAGTTTGGTGACCATGACCATTCTTTAAAAACCATTATTTGTGCATGCATGTGTGTGTGTTGTACATATCTGCACAGGGTTATTATTTTGATACCTCAGGATATCAGAGTATAGAATCAAATTATATTCCCTCAACTTGTCACACAGTGATCCACAATAATATACATAGTATACCCTAAAAATTTACCATGATATGTTCCATAAGCCAGTATAATACTTTTTAGAGAGAACAATATAACACCTCAAAAAATGGAGCACGAGGTCTCCAGGTTTATTGCTAAGTCATAGCTGATTCAGAATTTAGCTGTCGTATAGTAATTAATACATTATTTTTTCAATTGCATTAATTTTTCAGGATTCAACACCTATAACACTTTAAACTTTATAAAATATAATGCAAATAATGATATCAGCTCAACTTTATATACACATTTTAGCATGTAAAGACCCTTTTAATAATTTAAAATTTTAACATTTACAAACCCATTTAAGAGAACATAAAATGCTATGCAGATGTTAATTTAATACATATTGCATTATCTGAAAATTGTTCTGAATAATATATATTGTGTTAATGTTACAGAATTATTTTTAAAACAGTAACACTGTTTTAAGCAGTAATGTACTGTTTCAAAAATGCAGTAATTAGATTCCATTAATCCATGAAATGATTAAATCACAATATTGGTGAATTCAAATTATTTTTACTCTTCTAAGTACACTGATATCTATCAGAAAGCACAGTACAAATAATAATTTGAATAGCATTTGGCTTATGTGTTTTCACAGAGAAAAAAATAAGAATTGGGACATTATGGATTTTTAACTTATACCTATTTGATTGGTAGTTATCCTTTAAAAAATATTCTTAGGAATTTCAAATCAAACCATTAGATTAATAATTGTTTAATTTCTCAAAAAAGTCTGTCCTCAGTAGCAATGGGGAGAAGGCTTCAAAATGAAAAGGGATAAACATGGCAATTAGAATAAAGTTCAAAAGGAAAGTTCTAGTACATATATATTCTGTATGTTATATATGAATTTCTAAAATATATAAAAGATCTTATTGTTTTTGGAAGCATGTAGGAAGAAAAAAAACATGAGAAAATAACTTTGAGAGCCCTTTTTTTTTACATGGTTCTTCATTAAATATCTTAGATGTACTTCCTTTCCCTTCCTTACTCCATTCATGAAAAGAATTCAACACTGAGAAGAGGTGGGGATTTAAGTAATTCACAAATAAAAACTGTAGGAAAATTAGAAAACACCTAGTCATGAAATCACTTCTAATGTTTTATTCATCTGTAAAACAGAAGGCAGCATTTCTGTTCCACCCTACTGTGTGCAGCTGTAGGATGCAGGCCAGAGACATCTCAGTATTCTCACATCAGCTGTAAGACATTTTATTTAAATGAAGTCCTTGACCAACCACAGCTGTGTTGCTCTATCAGTAACCAAGGAGATGCAATTCTTAGAAGACAATTATGTTAGGGTTTTAAGAATTAAAGGATGAAGAATTCCTTTTCAACAGGAATGAAACTTGTAGTGGTCATCCTATAAGACAACTTCTCAAATGTCTGGCCAAAGAAGAAGTGCGAGAGACAGGTGCGCAAGTGTCCTCCCTCCGCTCCCAAAGACAATACAGACTGGAACAGACATGACCACTTCTCCTGCGCCTTCCGCTTGTTCTTTCTACCACAGCTGTGTCTTCTAGTGGGATCCCACTTGCAAACTGTGCCAACAGCAAAACCAAGAGAAACAGGCTCTGGTATGTGGTCTCCCTTTCTAATGTGTCCCTAGTCCCTGGATTAGTGGTAATGTCCCATTCCCCCACCCAAATCTCAGTACTGTACTCTACTATTGTTTGTTGTGTACACTGAGGTCTCTGGGAGGTTCTAGCACACCAGTCATGAGGTAAGCTATACGGGAGAGGTTGCAGAGCTGGCCTCATATACTGGTGACCGCGCTCTGCAAAGCGTTAACTTGTAGAAATTTTTGTCTAAGACCTGAAAACCTTCACTGGCAACATGTGTTAGGATTTGTCTTCTTCTAGAGGCCCTCTATTAAAATGCAAATGACCTGTTAAGGAATCCATTAAGTCACTGACTTAGTGTGAATGGATTTTTCCTGGTAGCATAGAGGAATTTAAGATAAACAGATGGTGTGGGAAGAAGAGGAACCATTCTGGTTTTAAGAACATAGAACAGAGATGAGAATATATGTAACATTGTAGTTGACGAGAAAAGTATATATCTAGTAAATGTGAAATCACTCTAGGAGATAATATCTTCTATAGCTATGGAGTGATTTATATCAGAACACAGGGCAGGACAGTGGAAAAAATATAGGAGTCATGGCTTCTAGGTTTTCTTGGACAGAGACTGGGAAATCATTTTTTAAAAGGCCATCCTTGGCAACAATGGGCACTCGGACCCAATAAATAGTATGTTTACTAGGAAAATGCTGTCAGAAAAATCTATCATTAGAGAAAAGTCCAATGTTTCCACTGGGATACATGTAGCTAACGATGGTTCAAGGGTAGAATTATGTGAAATATTATTCATCACAATAGTGCCATCATGTGGGCTATTCTCTCTTTCACCCCATGGGGAGAGGGGCTACGTAAGAGAAAAGGAAGTTTCCAGAACTTCTAAGTAAAATTCCACATATTTTTAAACATAGAAATAGATTGTCTTTGCTATCAGTGATGTCATCATTTTACAAAAAGTCTTTAAAATGTGGCAGGAATCCTGGACCACATTTCAATCTTTGTATATCAGTCATAGCATCTCTGATTTGGAGCTCATATGAAGCAAACCCACACCTTCCTTAGGTTGAGTTTATCTTGCTAGGATGAAAATAGTTCTGTGATTTCCTTCCCAGATTTCCCACATCTTACCATGTCATCAACCAAATATCCAAAGAGGTTGCTGAAGTTTCAACAAAAAACAAAAACAAAACTCAACTCAAAAATTAGCATGAAATTCATAATACTCTGTGCTGTAAATCACTCGAGAGGTAACTGTTATTAAAACAGTAAGCTGCACTTTCAAAAACTTTCAACATGTACATAGTTTAAAATAGTAGTCAACCAACATACATATACAATTGGATAAAGTGGTTTTTTAAAGAAAATAAATACAATATCCACTTCCTTTAACCATTCGTGATGCCATACTTTTAGGCTGCAAACTTTTTAGTAATAGGAAGCTCTAAATGCTTACTAATGTGAAAACATGTTCTGTACAAGCCACATTGTAGAGAAAATACGATAAAACACAGAAGCGAGAACTCTGATAACGAAATGTCAATGAACACCACACATCTTGAAGACCATGACAATAAATGGCCAACTTGCTTTGGCTGGAAAGAGTGGGAAAAATTAAGAATTTCATGGAAATGTCACTTGCAAAATAAGACCCCCCCAAAATGACCAGTTTTTTCACTGGGTTCAGGAGTTCATCAATCCTTTCCTTCACTTTTTGGTCACCTTCATGAAGTTTTATTAATGGAGAAAGTAGAAAGAATTGTAGCGATTTTTAAGCTTACTTTCTCTTTTTATAATACCATGTAAGCTACTTGAATTACTTGCATTATTAGCAAAAAACATAAATATGCAAATATATGAAATAAAAAGATTAACATTTTAAAAAGTGATCTCCCTCTGGTGGGGAAGAGATAATCAAACCATCAAGTACATTTTTTTAAACATAAAATCTCAATCCTGAAGCATTTCTATCACCTCAGTGACAGGCACATTAGTGCCTCCTGGTTTCAATCTCAAATGGCCTCCATCCATCATTTCAAATCCACAAACCACAGAAGCTTGATATTTGGGAATATAGCCATCTCCTAACAGGACAGATGTGACAAGATGACATGGATAATGGAGAACAAGGAAAATTCAAGAAGATAACAAATACTAGGAAAAAATTTCAGATTAACATGAGACCCTCCCTAAAAGTAAGTTCATTAACATCAAGCCTGCATTTTTCACAGAATAATTCTTGAGCTAGAACTGGAATCACCCACGCTGTTAAACATGCAGTTAACTGGATCCTCTTGAACAAATTTCTCCAGTGTCTGGGGTCATAAATCTCCATTTTTATACATCCTAAGGCACTAAAATTTGACAAAAACTGTCTTAGCCCCTAAGAGTAAACAGTTAATTTGGAAGTGAGTAAGTACAGATAAGAGCCACTTATTTCCTTGGGGATTCCGAATTCTTTTTAAAGCACATACCAAGCAAGGAGTCTGACCTTTGAGATAAACCTACTCGTGCAGCTCTATCTAAGATAAGACTGATTCCTGAGGAAAATCCAACCTCTACACACAGACATACACACACACAACTCAAATTTTAGCTCTATTCCTTCCCTTCTGCCCTGCCCCCATTCTCCTTCAGTACAACCCATGCTCCTAGCTTAGGAGTGTTGTCTCCCCTCCTGCCCCCCTGCACATCTGGCTTAGCAAAAGGCTTGCTGAGTACACAACCGCACATTTACTGCTGGGGTATTAACATTTCAGTTCAGAGCAACCCCAGCTCAGGGCTGCCCCCGTGAGAAGGAAGGCGTGAGGGACAGAGCTCACTGCACAGAGATTTAGGTTCAGATTGGAAGCCACAAGTGCAAAGGAGCAAGAGAAGGAGGAGGAGTGGAGGAGAGAGGAAGAAGCTCCAGACTCCCCTGGTTGCAACCCATGTGAAGGATTCCCTGTAATGGCGAGATGGCAGTGTGGCCGGGCTAGGTCCTGGACCTTGGCTCTTCTTGCAGGACATCCTGGCATCTACAGCACCCAGGCGTGAGGAAGTAAATCAACCCATCCAACACCATTCTCTTCCCACAAATGAGGTCAGAAACGAGATGGAACAGCAGTCTTTCTACAGATCAGGTACTGCAGGCTGGGAATACTAACTGTTCATTTATTTCCCTGATTACCATATGTAGATATGAAATCCCACTGATTTTCAATAAACCACCCTCTGCAAGTTAACTTACCTTCCTGGATCCCTCTATGCATCCATATTCTTGATATGTAAATTTTGAGGATGATTTTTTTTTTTTTTAGTTTCCCCACAGTCCAAAAAATATTGTTTGGCAAAAAAATCAAAGGCTTTTTCCATCATGTCATGCAATTTCTGTCATTAGTTAACATGCAACTATAGGGATCAATTACACACACTATTTACAAAATCTTACCATGCTGAATTGCACCCCAGATACTAGTTCAGTCTTACCCCAAATTACCTCTTTTAACTAAAAAAAGATCAGGTATTTAAATAAAAACTTCAGACAAGGATGGAAACAGCAAAGTATTTCATCTTCCCTGCAGACTGTAAAAGTGATCCACTGTCTCTGCGATCCTAGGCTTTGTTACCTGGGCAGCACAGGGGAAAGGGAGGGAGGGAAGGAAGGAGGAAGGAAGAAGGAAGAAGGAAGGGAGGAAGGAAGGGAGGAAGTGAGGAAGGGAGGAAGGGAGGAAGGAAGGAAGGAAGGAAGGAAGGAAGGAAGGAAGGAAGGAAGGGAGGAAGGAAGGGAGGGAGGAAGGAAGGGAGGAAGGAAGGAAGGAAGGAAGGAAGGAAGGAAGGAAGGAAGGGAGGGAGGAAGGAAGGAAGGAAGGAAGGAAGGGAGGAAGGAAGGGAGGAAGGAAGGAGGGAGGGAGGCAGGCAGGTTGGCTACAACGTCCTTGACATACTATACTTTAAAAATAGGGGAGCCCCCTCCCCAGTTTGTAATAAAGCAAGCCAAGCCTCCAGGATGCACTACATCTGGACATTAGGAAAACTTGCATGGGGAAAACTTTTGGGGGGAAATGAAGGTGATTTCTGAGCTGGACTGCAGCTGTATATGACCCTGACATTTATTTCCCATAATTCTTGCCCACAGGAAACACATCCTTTAAAGAAACTGAATAAAATCAAGTTGGACCTTCTCAAAATCTACAAGCTCTCAACTTCGCAAGGAAGCTCACATACCCCAACATGCAGTGCAAGCAGTGAGGCACTCAAGCGAGGAGCGGCGGCAGGCAGTCCACCTTGAGAGTGCATCTGGCTGTTCCTGAGCCTGAATCCGACGCGGGGAGGGCGCGGTGGGAAAGCAGGGAGAGGGGAAAGCCGCGGCTCTAGAGAACCAGACAGCCCTTCAGGATCTAGGCTGAGCGGTAGAACCCGATCCCACCCCCTCGCCTACCTCCAGGCTCCAGGAGCATCCGCGGGCGTCCTCCTTCGCTCCCTCCGCAGCCGCGGACGCACGGATCCCAAGCAGCCCAGAGCTTGGGTCCCGCAGAGCGCTCGTGCCAAGCGCTGGGCTCGATTAGTTAGCACGGGAGAAAAGGGGATGAAATCCAGTTTCCAGGCACCCGCGTCCCACAAGGTTCCGAGCCCTGCTCAGCGCCCTCACGCAGCTCTTTCTCCCGGCGAGGGGTGGCCCCGGCCGACAGCACGTCCTCTCTCGTGCTCCGGCTGATCGCTCCGGTCTCCGCCGCCACCACACCGAGCGCCCCGCTAGTCACTCACCGCGCAGCGAGCAGGCCTGGCGCGACCGCGCGGGCGAGGCGGAGGGATGGAACCCAGAGATTTTTCGGGGAAGGAAGGGAAAACTTTGATGTTGGAACCGCACACGCAGGACTGAGAAGACACCAAAACAAGTTGCAGGTGCCGGGGCGGGAAGGACGCTTTCACCAGGTGTGGGAAAAATCACCGCTCCCCAAAATCCGGGAGAGGAAGCTCACTGCTCCGTGGGCGATCCCCGAGCGCACCTCGTCAGCTCTGGTCCTCGAGTCCACCGGAAAAGCACAGGGCTGGGGAAGCACCGTGGGTCCTCTCCTGGGGTGCAAATACCAAACGCGCCTCCCGCTGGAGAGGCTACCGCGGACGTGGCGCCAACACAGTGAGGCGAGCCGGAGCGCAGACGCGACTCCCTTCAGGCAAAGTAACTGCTACAAAGTGTGCTCCCTCCTGCGCAGGGACCGACCCGTTTAAGGGCCCGAGCGGCCGTCAGCACCAGCTGAGCTGGCTGGGTGAGCGCCGGGGCTGCCCGCCCCGCGGGCTGCAGCGCGCAGATCTGCTCGCGCCCGGAGAGGGGCTGTCTTCGGGGAGCACACAGTTGCTGGGGGCGCTGCGGAGTGTCAACTCCCCGAGCCCATCCTCACAAACCGTCTTCCGCCGGCATTTGTACTGTGGGTGCGCTCCCCGAACTGAGCCGAGCCAGAGCTGCGTGCAGAGGGATCTGGCCACTCTGCGCGCGCGCACCCGGGATAGGGTCACCGAGGCGCTCCAAACCTGGTTTTCAGGGAAATCACTCTCCTCTTTCGCTGGAGTCTGAGTCATCACTCGGATTCATTTTGCAAAGTTAGTTGAAATCCACGGGGACGCCTTTTAGGTGAACGGGATTAGATTTCCCAGTCTCGAAATCCCAATCCAGATAATCACACATCTTCCCCTACCCCTACAGGCTTCCTTCCTAATTCAGTCCTATGAATACATGAAGCTCCTCGAAGCGTTCCAGTGATCTTTACTCCTTCTGAGATGATTTTCATGCTTAGATGTCCACTGGGAACCCAAGGGCCTTTCTTTGCACAGTGAAGTCGCGTTTCTTAAGAGTCATATGTTATTCTAAGTGGCATTCTCTAAGGTTTTTGTTATTTCCAGGTTGGTGGCGAGGAATTAAATTCAAACTCAAATATCATGGGGGGGAGGAGTATGTTTCTTCATCCTGTGTAAGATCATTGATGGCCCCGGCTGAGTTTTCCATTTTTTGCCAGAACAATGATACATCAACAGTATTTTTTAAAAAGTATAGAGTAAGATGAAACGGAGGTGGAGAAATAATTAAGACAGGAGTCACAAGTCCGCGGCCCCTTCCTAAACTGTCCTTCAGGACAGAAAAAAAATGAGCGCACTTGTAAGCTGTCCTGGCTCCGTTCTGGGCACGCGGACACATGCAGTGTCCAGCGCAGTGAACAAGGGGTAACAGAACGGGGAGCCCCCAGCCCAGAGAAAACTGTGGCTGTCAAGGACCAAGAACCCCTGTACCCCCCAGCTCTGGTGCGCTCCAGCCTCACCAGGGCGGACTCCCCTGGACCACAATTACTGGAAGCCTTTTTAAAGTGGAAAACGCAAACTCCGCCAGAGAGCAGCTCCATGTTTATTTGCTCCAACCCGTGCGGCTGCACGGCCGCCCTCCCTCTAGCGGACGAGCGCGGGAAACGCGCGGAGTGCGTGCGCGCGCGCGCGTACGTGTGTGCGTGCCGCGCGCGTGCGTGCCCATGCGCGGGTGGGAGGGGGGATCACCGCGAGCGCTCCGGGACGTCCGCGGCTCCCCTGACCCCGCCTCCTCCCTCCAGGAATGGTCCCCCTGGGCGGCTCAGGTGCCCCTCCTGGAGCCTCCGGCTCCAAGCGCTCTGAGCTGCGCGGGTTCGAGCAGACCTTACGGAGACCCGCCTGCGTCAGGGCGCTGGAAACTTTGGAAACTAGCAACCGCCACAGTGTGTGCTCTTTGTAGTGAATACACCCAGAAAGAGCAGAGCCCCGGGGAGCGGGGAGGGGAGCAGGGCGAGAGAGTGCTTTAGGGAAACACCAGTAACAGAGAGCAACTGACTTTTTCTGCAAACAAACAGGCTTCCCGTGAAAATCCCTAAGAAGTCAGGGGACAGAGTCGTTTCTTGCGCTGGCACCAATACCCTGCACTCCCGCTAGGTTCCGGGTCTTCCAAACGTAGCGCTCCCTCCAAATGCTTTTGGGATCGGGGGAGGGCTTCGTCACACAACAGGGAAGACTGTCCCAACCCCACCCGCACGATCTGTGTGGCTTTCTGAGCGGCAGGTTACCGCCGGAATCACCACCTGTGACCAGGAGAGGCGAGAGTAGCCAGTCTCCCGGTTCCATTCGTGACTCCGACTCAGGGTACGGAACAAGAGGCGAACAGGGACCCAGGTGGGGACGCCGGCGGGGCCACGTCTCCGGCACGGCCCGAGCAACCGGGAAAGGCGCTGGCACCACGTTCCCGCCCGGAGGCTCGGCTGCCAGCCAGGCTGGGGGAGGAAGGCGGCACCTCGACGCTTTGGACACGGATCCTCCCAGGCCCCAGGCCCGACCCGGCGGCGCCCTCTGCGAGGTGGGCGGAGAAAGGAGCCCTTGGCCGAGCGGGATCCCTGTGGCCGGAGCGCCCGGAAGCTTCTCCCGCAGACCGAGAGAGGGCGCGGGCCGAGCGGGATCCCCCGGGAGGCACGCCGAGCGAGCACAGCCACACGGGCTCAGGGGGGTGCCCCCGGGAGGGCGCGCCCCGCGAGCACAACCACTCGGGACCAGGGGGGTCCTCCCGGGAGGGCGCGCCCCGCGAGCACAGCCACTCGGGACCAGGGGGGGTCCTCCCGGGAGGGCGCGCCCCGCGAGCACAACCACTCGGGACCAGGGGGGGTCCTCCCGGGAGGGCGCGCCCCGCGAGCACAGCCACACGGGGTCAGGGGGGACCCCCGGGAGGATGCGCCCCGGGAGCAAAGCCGGATGGCTGGCACACCCGGCGGAGGGCGCCCCCGGCGGTGCTGGGCCTTTAGGGGAACAGCGGCCAGGGTTCCCGATCCACCGCGCCGGATGTCCCGCAGGCCTGAGCGGTTGGCTGGGAGCAGGAGCGCCTGGTGAACGCAGGAGACCCGCACGCCCGTGGTGGGCTGTGCCTCCTCCCACATTTCCCTCGGGGGAGACCAGTCTGTTTCCCAGCGAGCTTCCCGGCTCCTACTTGTTCCTTTGACTCTGACTTGGATTCACCTGCACCCCGCCCGGGTAGCAGGAGACCTTAGAGAGGGTGGCACAAAAGCGCAAGGAAACAAATTCCTCTTGAATGAGCCCCCAAAGATCAACTTTCTCTGAAGGTGCTCATCCTCAAAGCAGAGCGGACTTCACTTAGCGCACATGCCCTCACTGCCTTTGTTATTCTCATGCTTTGACAAGTTCAAGACAGATTTGTGGAATTGGATACACTCACAATTATTTTCGCTTCTATAAGCTAATCAATACATTTTATTTATTTTCTGTCCTAAAATAGTGAAACTATCTTGGTGTGATACATAGAAAAGTTACATATTAATATTACTTAATTAGATTAAATTTGCATGATAGTAAACAGTATGAATTTCCATTTATTATAACCTACTTTTGTTAAAATATAAAACAAATCACTTCCTCAGATCTAGGAAAAGCACACCTAGAACATTAAAATAGAAATACTATTTTAAAAATATTCAGTTAAAAATACCTTTTATGTATATTGATATTCTTATAGATTAAATTATAACTTAGTGATCCAGATAAAAAATGCTAAAAATAAATCTCAAAGAGATTATTGGAGAGAAGATGGCGGAGGAGTAGCAGACCTAGATTTCGTCTGGTCTCAGGAATTCAGCTGAATAGGGATCAAACCATTCTGAACACCTACGAACTCAACAGGAGATCAAAGAAGAGAGTAAGAACACTCTGAACAGAAAAGCGACCACTTTCTGGAAGGTGGGACATGCGGAGAAGTGAATCCGAGGCGATATTCGGGAGGATAGACGGCGGGGGAGGGGGCCTCCGTCGGCCTCTTCTGGCAAGTGCTAGAGCCGCGGAGCACAAAATCGGACCTTTTAGAAGTCGGCTCCGCTGAGGGACGTTGCTGCAGTGGCTAAGCGGGGGGTGGAACCCTCGTGGGACAGTGTGGTCTCGGGACCCTCGGGGTCACAGAAAGACCGGGGGTGCCTGAGTGCGCCAGAGCTCCCAGGTATCGGAGCAGGGATGCCGGCTGCAGAGACGGAGCCGAGGCACGGGCTCTCAGCTCGGGGTGGCCATAAACTGTGATCCGCGGCCCAGTCGGGCCACTGCTCCTCCAGCAGGGACCCAACAGGTGGCAGATCCGGGGAGACTCCCCTTCCTCCCCCGGGAGGAGCGGCGCGGAGCGCACCGCAGGGATCTGCTGGGTTTGGAGACTCCACACGGGGTCGGGTGCCAGAGATAGCAACGCTCGATCACAGGCCGGGTGAGCACGGAGTGCGGCCGGAGACCGGGGACACGGGAGTGACTGCTTTTCTCTGGGGGCGCACTGAGGAGCGGGGCCCCGAGTTCTCAGCTCCTCCGGGCAGAGATTGGGAGGCCACCATTTTCACCCTGGTCCTCCAAAGCTGTACGGAGAGCTTGCAGGGAACAAAAGCTCCTGAGAGCAAACCCGAGCAGCTTGCTTAGCCCGGACCGACAAGGGCGGGGCAATTGTGCCTCCGGCAAAGACATTTGGAAACCACAGCAACAGGCCCCTCCCCCAGAAGATCAGCACAAACAACCAGCAAGCCAAGACCAAGTTTACCAATCAAGGAGAACGGGAGAACTCCAGCGCTAAGGGAATACTGCACATAGATTCATGGCTTTTTTTTATCATGATTCATTAGTTCATCAAAGTTAATTTTTGTTAACTCTTTTTTTTATTTTTATTTTTCCCTTTTTCAACCAACATCTTATCAATCTCTTTTAAAAAAAAAAAAACATTTTTTATTTTTCATTTTTAGAGTCATATTTTATCCCTTTATAGTAGTTACCCTTATTTTTGGCATATATATATATAAGTTGTTCTCTCTTTAAAATTTTGAGATACAGTTTCTTCTAACAGATCAAAATATACCCTAAATCACTAGTGTATGGCTCTGTTCTAGTCTCCTGCCTGATCACATTCTCTCCCTTTTTTCTTTTTTTTCCTTAAATCTTATTTCTTTTTTCAAACAACTTCTTATGTTATCAAGTCCTTTTATAAAATCTTTTATAATTTTCATCTTTACAGTCATCTTCTATCCCTTCATTGTATCAACCCTTATTTTGTACATATATGCCTTTCTTCCTTTAAAATTTTAGGAGGCACATTTTTCTAACAGACCAAAATATGCCCAAAATCTAGTGTGTGGCACTGATCTATGCACTAGCCTGATCATATTTGATCATATTCTGCTTTTTTTGTATTGTTCTGTTTTTGTTTTTATCTTTTTTTCTTTTTTTTTTCTCTTTCTTTTTTCTTTCTTTCCCTTTCTTTTCCCCTGGTTTCAGGTCTCTTCTGATTTCTATACAGTTTATTTGCTGGGGACGTTGTAAACCTGTTAGCATTTTGTTCTCTCATTCATCTATTCTCCTCTGGACAAAATGACAAGATGAAAAAAATCACGTCAGCAAAAAGAACAAGAGGTAGTACCGTCAGCCAGGGACCTACTCAATACGGACATTAGTACGATGTCGGACCTACAGTTCAGAATCATGACTATAAAGATACTAGCTGGGCTTGAAAAAAGCGTGGAAGTCATTAGAGAAACCCGTTCTGGAGAAATAAAAGAACTAAAATCTAACCAAGTCGAAATCAAAAAGCCTATTGATGAGGTGCAATCAAAAATGGGGGCACTAACTGCTAGGATAAATGAGGCGGAAGAGAGAATCAGTGATATAAAAGACCAAATGATGGGAAACAAAGAGGCTGAGAAAAAGAGAGAGAAACAACTACAGGATCATGAGGGCAGAATTCGAGAGATAAGTGATACGATAAGACGAAACAACATTAGAATAATTGGATCCCAGAAGAAGAAGAAAGAGAGAGAGGGGCAGAAGGTATATTGGAGCAAATAATAGCAGAGAACTTCCCTAATGTGAGGAAGAAACAGGCATCAAAATCCAGGAGGCACAGAGAACCCCTCTCAAAATCAATAATAATAGGTCAACACCCCGACATCTAATAGTAAAACTTACGAGTGTCAGAGACAAAGAGAAAATCCTGAAAGCAGCTCGGGAGAAGAGATATGTAACCTACAATGGTAAAAATATTAGAAGGCAACAGACCTATCCACAGAGACCTGGCAGGCCAGAAAGGACTGGCAAGATATCTTCAGAGCACTAAATAAGAAAAATATGCAGCCAAGAATACTATATCCAGCTAGGCTATCATTGAAAATAGAAGGAGAGATAAAAAGCTTCCAGAACAAACAAAAACTAAAGGAATTTGCAAACACGAAACGAGCCCTCCAAGAAATATTGAAAGGGGTCCTCTAAGCAAAGAGAGAGCCTAAAAGCAGCAAAGATCAGAAAGGAACACAGACAACATACAGTAACAGTACCTTACAGGCAATACAATGGCACTAAATTCATACCTTTCAATAGTTACCCTGAATGTAAATAGGCTAAATGCCCCAATCAAAAGCCAAAGGCTATCAGATTGGATTAAAAAACGAGACCCAACAATATGCTGTCTGCAAGAGACTCATTTTAGACCCAAAGACACCCCCAGATTGAAAGTGAGGGGGTGGAAAATCATTTACCACGCTAATGGACACAAAAGAAAGCTGGGGTGGCAATCCTTATATCAGACAAATTAAATTTTAAAACAAAGACTGTATAAGAGATGAGGAAGGACACTATATCCTACTTAAAGGGTCTATCAAACAAGAAGATCTAACAATTGTAAATACCTATGCCCCAAACATGGGAGCAGCCAATTATATAAGGCAATTAATAACAAAAGCAGAGAAACACACTGACAACAATACAATAATAGTGGGGGACTTTAACACCCCCCTGACTGAAATGGACAGATCATCTAAGCAAAAGATCAACAAGGAAATAAAGACTTTAAATGACACACTGGACCCAATGCACTTCACAGACATATTCAGAACATTCCATCCCAAAGCAACGGAATACACATTCTCCTCTAGTGCCCATGGAACATTCTCCAGAATTGATCACATCCTAGGTCACAAATCAGTTCTCAAACGGTACCAAAAGATTGGGATCATTCCCTGCATATTTTCAGACCACAATGCTTTGAAACTAGAACTCAATCACAAGAGGAAAATCGGAAAGAACTCAAATACATGGAGGCTAAAGAGCATCCTACTAAAGAATGAATGGGTCAACCAGGAAATTAAAGAAGAATTTAAGAAATTCATGGAAACCAATGAAAATGAAAAAACAACTGTCCAAAATCTTTGGGATACAGCAAAGGCAGTCCTGAGAGGAAAGTATATAGCAATACAAGCCTTTCTCAAGAAACAAGAAAGGTCTCAAATACAAAACCTAACCCTACACCTAAAGGAGCTGGAGAAAGAACAGCAAATAAGCCTAAACCCAGCAGGAGAAGAGAAATAATAAAGATCAGAGCAGAAATCAATGAAATAGAAACCAACAGAACAGTAGAAGAGATCAACGAAACTAGGAGCTGGTTCTTTGAAAGAATTAACAAGATGGATAAACCCCTGGCCAGACTGTTCAAAAAGAAAAGAGAAAAGACCCAAATCAACAAAATCATGAATGAAAAAGGAGAGATCACAACCAACACCAAAGAAATACAAACAATTATAAGAACATATTATGAGCAACTCTATGCCAGCAAATTAGATAACCTGGAAGAAATGGGTGCATTCCTAGAGATGTATCAACTACCAAAATGGAACCAGGAAGAAATAGAAAACCTGAACAGACCTATAACCACTAAGGAAATTGAAGCAGTCATCAAAAATCTCCCAACAAACAAAAGCCCAGGGCCAGATGGCTTCCCAGGGGAATTCTATCAGACATTTAAAGAAGAATTAATACCTATTCTCCTGAAACTGTTCCAAAAAATAGAAATGGAAGGAAAACTTCCAAATTCATTTTATAAGGCCACCATTACCTTGATCCCAAAACCAGACAAAGACCCCATCAAAAAGGAGAATTACAGACCAATATCCTTGAGGAATATGGATGCAAAAATTCTCACCAAATACTAGCCAATAGGATCCAACAGTGCATTAAAAGGATTATTCACCACGACCAAGTGGGATTTATCCCTGGGCTACAAGGCTGGTTCAACATCTGCAAATCAATCAACGTGATACAATACATTAACAAAAGAAAGAACAAGAATCATATGATCCTCTCAAAAGATGCAGAAAAAGCATTTGACAAAGTACAGCATCCTTTCTTGATCAAAACTCTTCAGAGTATAGGGATAGAGGGTACATTCCTCAACATCAAAAAAGCCATCTATGAAAAACAGACAGCAAATATCATTCTCAATGGGGAAAAGCTGAGAGCTTTTCCCCTAAGGTCAGGAACGTGGCAGGGATGTCCACTCTCACCACTGCTATTCAACATAGTATTAGAAGTCCTAGCCACAGCAATCAGACAACAAAAAGAAATCAAAGGCATCCAAATCGGCAAAGAGGAAGTCAAACTCTCACTCTTTGCAGATGATATGATACTGTATGTGGAAAACCCAAAAGACTCCACCCCAAAACTGCTAGACTCATACAGGAATTCAGTCAAGTAGCAGGCTATAAAATCAATGCACAGAAATCAGTGGCATTCCTATACACCAACAACAAGACAGAAGACAGACAAATCAATGAGTCGATCCCATTTACAATTGCACCCAAAACCATAAGATACCTAGGAATAAATTTAACCAAAGAGGCAAAGAATCTGTACTCAGAGAACTATAAAATACTCAGGAAAGAAATTGAAGAAGGCACAAAGAAATGGAAAAACGTTCAATGCTCATGGATTGGGAGAACCAACATTGTGAAGATGTCAGTGCTACCTAGAGCAATCTACACATTCAATGCAATCCCCATCAAAATACCATCCACTTTTTTCAAAGAAATGGAACAAATAATCCTAAAATTTGTCTGGAACCAGAAGAGACCCCGAATAGCCAGAGGAATATTGAAAAAGAAAAGCAAAGCTGGCGGCATCACAATTCCGGACTTCCAGCTCTATTACAAAGCTGTCATCATCAAGACAATATGGTAGTGGCACAAAAACAGACACATAGATCAATGGAACAGAATTGAGAGCCCAGAAATGGACCCTCAACTCTATGGTCAACTTATCTTTGACAAAGCAGGAAAGAATGTCCAATGGAAAAAAGACAGTCTCTTCAACAAATGGTGTTGGGAAAATTGGACAGCCACATGCAGAAGAATGAAACTGGACCATTTCCTTACACCACACACAAAAATAGACTCCAAATGGTTGAAAGACCTAAACGTGAGACAGGAGTCCATCAAAATCCTAAAGGAGAACACAGGTAGCAACCTCTTCGACCTCAGCCACAGCAACTTCTTCCTAGAAACATCGCCAAAGGCACGGGAAGCCAGGGCAAAAATGAACTATTGGGATTTCATCAAGATAAAAAGCTTTTCCACAGCAAAAGAAACAGTCCACAAAACCAAAAGACAGCCGACAGAATGGGAGACAATATTTGCAAATGACATCTCAGATAAAGGGCTAGTATCCAAAATCTATAAAGAACTTATCAAACTCAACACCCAAAGAACAAATAATCCAATGAAGAAATGGGCAGAAGACATGAACAGACATTTTTCCAAAGAAGACATCCAAATGGCCAACAGGCACATGAAAAAGTGCTCAACATCGCTCGACATCAGGGAAATCCAAATCAAAACCTCAATGAAATACCACCTCATACCAGTCAGAATGGCTAAAATTAACAAGTCAGGAAATGACAGATGTTGGCGGGGATGTGGAGAAAGGGGAACCCTCCTACACTGTTGGTGGGAATGCAAGCTGTTGCAACCCCTCTGGAAAACAGTATGGAGGTTCCTCAAACAGTTGAAATTAGAGCTACCATTTGATCCAGCAATTGCCCACTACAGGGTATTTACCCCAAAGATACAAATGTAGGGACCCGAAGGGGTACGTGCACCCCAATGTTTATAGCAGCAACGTCCACAATAGCCAAACTGTGGAAAGAGCCAAGATGTCCATCGACAGATGAATGGATAAAGAAGAGGTGGTATATATACACAATGGAATATTATGCAGCCATCAAAAGGAATGAGATCTTGCCATTTGCAACGACGTGGATGGAACTGGAGGGTGTTATGCTGAGTGAAATAAGTCAATCAGAGAAAGACATGTATCATATGGCCTCACTGATATGAGGAATTCTTAATCTCAGGAACAAACTGAGGGTTGCTGGAGTGGTGGGGGGTGGGAGGGATGGGGTGGCTGGGTGATAGACATTGGGGAGGGTATGTGCTATGGTGAGCGCTGTGAATTGTGCAAGACTGTTGAATCACAGATCTGTACTTCTGAAACAAATAACGCAACATATTTTAAGAAAAAATAAAAAGAAGAAGATAGCAGGAGAGGAAGAATGAAGGGGAGTAAGTCAGAGGGGGAGACGAACCATGAGAGACGATGGACTCTGAAAAACAAACTGAGGGTTCTAGAGGGGAGGAGGGTAGGGGGATGGGTTAGCCTGGTGATGGGTGTTAAAGAGGGCACATTCTGCGTGGAGCACTGGGTGTTATGAACAAACAATGAATCATGGAACACTACACCAAAACAAATGATGTAATATATGGTGATTAACATAACAATAAAAAATTTTAAAAAAAGATTATTGGAGATAGGGCAAGGAATTTGGAAAAAAATATTTAGGGAAATATGTGACTGAAAAAATGTGCTTTATATAGAATTTTTAAAGTTGATAATATAATTAACATTTATTTTTAATTATGGTAATAACATATAAAATTTATCATCTTAACCATTTTTCAATATAGAGTTGAGTAGTATTAAGTTTATGTATATTACTGTGTACATAAACAGATCTCCAGAACTTTTCCATCTTGCAAAACCAAAAGTTTATCCCCATGAAGCCACTTCCTCTCTCCTGGCCTCTCTCTCTGTCTCTGCATATGCACAGAAGAAAAGCCATTTTCCAATGCAGCAGGAAGGTCATCATCTGCAAGCCGGGAAGAGGGCTCTCACCACATACCAAGGCAGCTGGCCCGTCCGTCTTGGGTTTCCCAATTTCCAGATTTGTGAAACAGGCTTCTGTTGATTAAGACACCCAGTCTGTGGTGTTTTGTTATGGCAGCCTGAGCAGACTAGTAAGTATGCTAATTCTATTTTTAAATTTTTATTAGGAAACACCATACTGTTTACCATGGCAGCTGCACCCTTTTACATTCCCACCAACAGTGCACAAGAGTTCCAATTTCTTCACATCCTCACCAACACTTATTTTCTGTTTTATTGATAATAGCCATTATATTGGGTGTGAGGTGATAGCTCATTGTGGTTTTGATTTGCACTTCTCTAAACTTTAATGATATTGAGCATCTTTTCATATACTTGTTGGCCATTTGTATGTCATCTTTGGATAAATATCTGTTCAAGTCTTTTGCCCATTTTTTAATCTGGTTGTTTGTTTTTTGTTGTTGAGTTGTAGCAGGTCTCTATATTTTCTAGATTAACCCCTTATCAGATTACATGATTTGCAAACATTTCTTCCATTCCAGCGGTTTCCGTTTGACTCTGTTGATTATGTCTTTTGATGTAAAATAATTTTTAAGTTTGACATGTGTATCTTTATATTAAGCTATATCTTGTCTCAATGATAGCTTTCGTATTTTGGAAATTCACATGTAACCACTGAAACTCTCCTTAATATATGAATTTTGTTGGTAAGTCATGAGTTCTTCTTACTCCATATTAACATAAAAATTATTGCCTTATCTATATTTCAAAACATTATTTGGTTGTGGCTTGTTTGACTTACCACTGAACTGCTGATGTAATGATCTCATACTTTTTAAAATGTTTTGGAAGTTTAATATACTTCACATATTAGAGAAAAGTAATATATTTGTATAATGAGAGATCTGATTATTTTTAAAGTTACTATAAAATGTCCTATAATATAAAGTGAAATACATATATTTATTTATTTATAATGAAAACTTCAAGCAATCCAACCTTTTTCTTTAAAAAATGATTTTATTTATTTATTTGACAGAGAGAGAGACATAGTGAAAGCAGAAACACAAGCAGGGGGAGTGGGAGAGGGAGAAGCAGGCTTCCCGCTGAGCAGGGAGCCCAACGCGGGTCTCGATCCCAGGACCCTGGGATCATGATGTGAGCTGAAGGCAGATGCCTAACGACTGAGCCACCCAGGTGCCCCAGCAATCCAACCTTTTTAAAGAAAGGATTGGCCCATTTGATGATAATAATAATAATACTGATAATAAGTACAGTTTATGTGTGTTGAATTGTAGGCCCAATTATACTTCCAAGAGATCATTCTTTCGCATTCTTAATTGTGCTGCATGCATGTGTAAGGTTCATATCTTAATAGTTTCGGATCCACGTAGAACTAAGATGTTCTTGACTGCACAACCCTGTGTAGTCTCTAAAGTAATTCTTGTAATCACTAATATATTTTGTTTCAAAACTAGATAATCTGAATATATGAATGATTATATAAGACTTAGGGCCCAAATTAATGGATAAGCATATTTTTATGTATCTTTTGTAATTCAGTTGTGTTAAATATATGTATATAATTCTAGGAGGAGGAAAAAATTAGAATATATTTATCAACTCAAATTTAAATATAAAAAAATTTACCTAATTTGTTATTTTCTATTTAAGAGATCCAGTTGAGTTTTGATTGAAGTGTTAAACTGTATTTATACGTTTATATGTTTAAAATAGGTTTGGATTGTTTTTTGTTTGAGACTTTGCATCCCCTAATTTTAAAAAATAGAGCCCTTTGCCTATCTGTTAATCTACGTGGTTAGTCTCCTAATTAATGTCAGGATTTTGGGGACATCCTTAGACAATGAACAGCAGAGTTTGGCTCTTCTGGTGAGAAGTGAAACAGGAAGATCTGTGAACAACCATAGGTTGTTGCCAATGGCACTTTTAAAAGTCTTCTGTAAGAATTTGCACGTTACCTTTCTTTTTTCCCTGCTTAGAGATGTAACCTGTTTTCTTTTTGACAGCCATCATGTATTTACTATCTCCAGCAAAGCCCAGAAATTCTTAGAGAAAGCAAAATGTTATGCAAACTGATATATATGCTGTTATTAGAACTAAATATAATCAAGAGGAATCATTATTGCAAATCATGTTGACAGCAATAGCCATCTTTGAGATGATTAAAAGGATACTGAATAAAACACTAGTTGTAGAGGGGCGCCTGTGTGGCTCAGTTGGTTGAGCGACTGCCTTCGGCTCAGGTCATGATCCTGGAGTCCTGGGATCGAGTCCCGCATCGGGCTCCCTGCTCAGCAGGGAATCTGCTTCTCCCTCTGACCCTCTTCCCTCTCATGCTCTCTATCTCTCATTCTCTCTCTCTCAAATAAATAAATAAAATCTTTTAAAAAATAAATAAAAATAAAAACACTAGATGTAGAGACTGTTTTCAGTAAGTATAATGTGCAAATAGAATGTTATAGGAAAGTTACTTTCTGGCTCACATTGTGTACTTAAGAGAACTGGTTCACTAGCAGTGAGCTCTATCAAATTAAATGGAAAATAATTTATTTATCAACAAATATTTCATAACAAAATCTGCTCTTTCCTCTTTATAGCTACTGTACAAATTCATGTTTAAGTCAGTTAGAGTTTGTGTCTACACCTGCACCATTCACCCATTTGTTATTGTCAGAATGTCCCAACATTAACAGTGTCCTATGGTTATTTTTATATATAAATTATATGGACTGGGTGAAATAAAAATATAAAATTACTATTGCAGTCCAGTTTCTACCCAGGACTGATAAAATCACTTTAGGAAGAGCCCCCAGGAAAATCAAATTTGCTTAGGATTTTCTCAGGTGCTTGAGAAGCAGACCGTCTTTGATTCTACTTAAAAATTCCTATGGGGTTGGAACTAAGTTACCAAGGTCACTAGGAAAAAAGAAAAGAAAACTTGAAAAATTGAAGGTACAGCTCTCCCTGACAAATAAATAAATAAAATCTTAAAAAAAAAAAAGGACACCTGGGTGACTCATTCGGTTAAGTGTCTGCCTTCAGCTCAGGTCATGATCTCAGGGTCCTGGGATCAAGTCCCACATCGGGCTCCCTGCTCAGCAGGGAGTCTGCTTCCCCCTCTCCCTCTGCCTGCCGCTCCCCCGCTTGTGCTCTCTCTCTGATAAATAAATAAATAAAACCTTTAAAAAAAATTGACGGTATAATATCAATCTATGTAAAAATACCTTATAGAAGCTGTTTCAAGCACACAATAGATGATAAGTTTGGTCAATAATTCTAGTGTTAAGTTTCAGAATGAAAGAACTGTTATTTCCTTTCTCTTTTCCTTTTGCTTAAAAGTATTGTCCTTGGGAATTCAATGAGAGCAAGCCATTAGAAATCAGACACAATACGTATGTTCACACGTAAATTGAGAACAGTATATTTCTCAGTTTCTTAAGACGTGTATTTCCTATAAATCTCATCTCTTACAGTAATGTTTAAAAAGTGCTTTGACAAACCAAATATGTTCTTGAGTATTTGAGCAGCTTGTGTTAATTTTTTTTCTGCCACCTTCAGTGACTATCACAGAAAACAGATGCAAATAGCATCTGTTTCCATGACAGATGCCAAGGTGGCATCGGCATCCTCGAGAGGTACACAGGGTCTGTCTGGACAGTGATTAGCTGTCCTGCCATTAACTCTGCAGTAACAGAAATACTGTTAAATAATCTAATGTTTTTATGATTATTAATTTTCTCTACAGTACTAAACTGCAAAAACGATGTTAATGACATACTTCTCCAAATTATATTGAAACATTTCCCAAGTACATTTACACTATTTATAGCTAATTAGCAAATTATAAAAATTCAGGAGGAATAGATAAAAACATGTATACTCTTAACGGTATTTTTCTTTTCTTTCTTTTTTTTTTCCTTTTTCTTTTCTTTTTTTTTTTTTTTGTATTTTTAATGACTGAAACAAAACAGATCTAAAACTGCAGCTTCTGGAACAACCATTTGTTGGAACTGGTTTTGTACCTCTCCTCGAACTTGACCTTGGCCCCTGTTGGGCCTTGCATTTAGGAGCAGGGTCTCTTAAAGACGTTCTTGTTGACCACGGTTTTGTCCAAAGGGACACCCACAGAGTACCTTGTGGGCATGAGGTGACTGCTTATTTGTGGAACATAAGGAAGAGCATGGAGGACATTAGGAAAAGGAAGGGAAAAATGAAGGGGGGGGAATCAGAGGGGGAGATGAACCGTGAGAGACTATGGACTCCGGGACTCAAACTGAGGGTATTTCCTCATGTCTTCGTCCTCTAGTGGTGTTTATTATCAATAATAGTAGAACTAACATTTACTGAGTATTTCTCATTTGCTAAGTTCTACACTAAACATTCACATTTATTACCTCATTACTTCCTGACAACAAATAAGCAATTTTACAGATCAGGAAATTGAAGCTTTTAAAGACACCATCCGGTAGACAACTTGTAAGAGCCGGAGTCAGGATGGGTCCAAGACTGAGGTCAGGATGTGACTGGTAGGTAGAACAATCGCCCCCCAAAGATGTCTGCTTCCTCATCCTTGGAACCCACGTATATGTGAGATGACATAGCAAAGGGGGTCGTCGGTGGAATGAAGGCCGCCGATCAGATGACCTTCAGATAGGGAGCTTATCCTGGACTACTGGGGTGACCCTGAAGAGAGAGAAGCAGAAGAGGAGGTGGTAGCGACGCTATGTGCGAAGGACCCGACCTTCTCCCGCAGGCTTTGAAGGTGGGAGAGGAGGGCATGGGCCACGGAATGGTGTGGCCTAGAAGCTGGAAAAGGCAAGGAAACAGAGTCTCCTGGAGATCCTCCAGAAATGTACCCTGCCAAACTTAATTTTAACCCAACGAGATCCACATCAGATTCCTGGTCTTTCGAATATAGGATTAGAAAAAAATGTGTGGGGCTCAGTCGGCGCAGCGGCCGACTCTGGGTTTCGGCTGCAGTCTGATCTCAGGTGGGGAGGCCGAGCCCTGTGCTGGGCTCTGCATTGAGCATGGGTCCTCTCTTTGCCTCTGCCTCTGCCCCTCCCCCCTCAAAAAACCTACCGTGTTGTATTAAGCCACGAAGTTTGTGATGAATTGTCAAAGCAGCAACCGGAAGGCCCTACACCGAACCAGGTCTTTCTGCCTCGGTACCCTCACTGTTAACATCTACATGTTTCAGTCAGTGGCCGTCATTTTGGTGAGACGAGGGTTATCTATAAGGACCAAGTAAGAAATTCTTTGGAGACTAAAGAAAAGAATCGGGGAGGTTGGACACGGATTCCATTTCCCCAACACTAACCAAGGCACATACATCTTGCGGAGGAGAGAGGTCAACACTGTACTTGTTCGTACCCTATGTGGCCACTTCACACACAAAAAAGTCACTTTGTATAAAATCAGATGGGTTATTCAGTCATGTATCTAGTTAGTTATAAACTGTCTTGTTCTAAAACAATACGTATCTTTTTATTATGTTACGTTAGTCACCATACAGTACCTCGTTAGTTTTCGATGTGGTGTTCCACGATTCATTGTTTGCGTATAACACCCAGTGCTCCATGCAGTACGTGCCCTCCTTAGTACCCATCACCAGGCTAACCCATCCCCCACCCCACCCCCAAAACCCTCAGTTTGTTTCCTGGAGTCCATAGTCTCTCATGGTTCATCTTTACCTCCGATTCCCCCCCCTTCATTTTTCCCTTCCTTTTCCTAATGTCCTCCATGCTCTTCCTTATGTTCCACAAATAAGTGAAACCATATGATAATTGTCTTTCTCTGCCTGACTTATTTCATTTAGCATAATCTCCTCCAGTCCCATCCACGTCGATGCAAGTGGCGGGTATTCATCCTTTCTGATGGCTGAGTAATATTCCATTGTATATATGGACCACATCTTCTTTATCCATTCATTTAAGCACAAAATCTAGCAAGCAAAATAAACCTTCAAAGCCAGGGAGAGATCAAGAGGAGATAAAAACTCAAAATTAAGGAGTTTGTGGTGAAGGTAGTAAGTAAAGTGCATAAATCATTCAAAAGAAAAATAATCAGAGATTTTAAAAGGGGGAGGACTCCCTATGTTTCTTATAAGAATTATACCTTATATATAGGGAGAATAAAATGTTTAAATCAATAAATTATACTCCAGCCAGGACATAGAAAAATCTCAAGAGACCATTGCTCCACACCTAGCAAAGGGGGAAAAGGTAGCTAGGCTGCCCGTTCATAGTTTTGGGGATGCCATCAGAAGTATGGTGATGCAGTAGAGCAGGAAAAACACTAAGTTCCAAAAAGGGATGGGCAGTTCTTGAGAGAAGTGAGTTCCACAATGGTGACAGGAGATTAGGAAAGGGAGATACACTGTGGAGGAGGGTGGGAAGAACATCTTACATTTCAGCACGTTTTTACTTGACACGGGAGTGAGCCTGTAGGATTAGAATCCAGAGAAGCCAAACTTATCTAAGGCGAATACACTTGCCAGTTCCTTCTTAAACAGCATTTGTGAGTGCACAAGAGCACTGTGATAAAGGCTGGGGAAGAGCAAAAGACCTGAGAAACACATCCCCACAAGATTCAGGGTTGCATTTGTCCTTCTGAGCGGCTGTAACAAAATGCCACAGACCAAGTGCTTGTAAATGACAGACGTTTATTCTTCACAGTCCTGGAGGCTGGAGGTCCAAGATCAGTGTGCTGGCGTGGCTGAGTGAGGTCTCAGGCTTTTCAGTGTTTTGCACATGGAGGACAGGGAAGGGGTCTCTGGGGTCTCTCACAGGGATGGATGCCTCCTCAAGGAGGGCTCAACCCTCAGGACCACATCTCATACCAAAGTCCCCAGCTCCTAACATAATCACTTTGGGCGTTGGGTTTTTAACATGAATTTTGGAGGGACACAAGCATTCAGACGGTAGCAAGAATCTTAAGGAGCTTAGTATGATAGTGCTCTACAGTTTGGGTTTAGGACAGGACAGTGAGAGAAATACCAAATAAGAGCTCAAGGCCTTCAGTGAGTCCGTTGTGGGATACCGGCTGGGGACCTTCGCCCTAATGTCTGGGACCAAGTCATCAGATTGGAGAGAATTTTTTTTTCCCTAAGTACAGAAAGAAGGGGGCTTCACTAGAGAAAAAGGAGAATCCCTCCCAGCTGCCCAACATCTGGACTAAAAGTAGAGATAGAACTCTGACAGCACCCTGATGATCAGATACCAAACGTTACCAGAGTTTTATCTACCCTTGAAACAGCTGAATGGTGGTGAACGAATGTCCCAACGAAGCCTAGATCTCGCTAAACGACGCATTCGATGGACTCAGCCCAACCCGAACCCTAGTGTCCTCACAGGATTAAATGCACTTGGCATTCAGTGTGCAAACCCTATTTACTGTCTTTTCTACTGTCTTTTTCTACATATCCAGGATACATTTACAAAATATAATACATTAGGAAAAAATAAGAAAATATATAATCAAGAGAAAAATAAGTAGTCAATAGAAGCAGGTTCACAAAATACCCAGCTATAGGATTACTACACAAGGACTTTACAACAGCTATTATAAACATGTTCAAGGGATTAGTAGGCAGGGAGTCAAAATGTGTGAACATCTGAGGAATTTTCTAGAATGTTGGAAACTTAAAAAACTAATTGGACATTCTAGAGCTAAAAGATAAAACAGCAAAAATGGGTATAGCTATTGACTGGACTTAGCAGCAGAAATTAGGGCACCTTGAATAGCCCATAAAAATTAACAAACCAGAAGCACAGAGAGAAAAAAAATGAAAATTATGTCTGATACATATGGAACAATATCAAAATGAAGAACAAAATTCTAACTATATATCAGAAGGAATAAAGATAGTGAGTAGGAAGAAGACATGTTATATGAGATAATGTGTATGAATATTTCAAGATTGATGAAGCTCAGCAATCTCCAAGTAGCATAAATGCAGAGAAAACCACACTGAGATACATCACAGTCAAATTGCTGACAGACAAAAATACGGGAAAACAGCAATATACAAGGGTCCTCGTGCACTGCTGGTGGGAACGCAAACAGGTGCAGCCACTGTGGAAAACAGTATGAGGTTCTGTAAAAAATTAAAAATAGAACTACCCTATAATCCAGTAATTCCACTACTGGGTACTTACCCAAAGAAAAGGAAAACACCAATTCGAAAAGATACATGCACCCCTATGTCTATTGCAGCATTATTTACAGTAGCTCTTAAAATATTTATTGACATACTCTGTATCCCTGCCCTCAATCAACTTCCAGTCTTGTTGCAACAAAGGAAAGACACTTCTTAACCACCTGTGTAGGCACAAAATCTGTGAAGAGACAGAGGCAAGGAGTGTAATTTTCTTAGTATAGTGAGCTATCCTGCAACATTATAACATATTCAGTATTTAAAGACCTGCAACTCAAAACGAATAAGATAAATAGAAGTGTTGTGACTTAAGTGCAAATTAAGCTCTCAGAAGTTTTAAAATATAGGCTTTGTATGTAATTAATGAAGCAATGTGAGTGTAAATATTATGTAGTAATTAGATTCGTTGTGGTAAAACTGAGGTAACTGGTGATTTATTTTCCTATTTCAGGAACAAATTTTAAAACAAATGTAATAAACAGAAATTACTACTTTGTGATTATAAATAAAGTCATATATTTAAGATTTGAAGGCTCACTCAAACATTCCTTCAGGAGTACTTTAGTCTGAATTATTACAACTTTCCAGTTTAAGAGCATTCCCACTGATTTCAGGTTTAGGTTGTCCTAGAACCATATTTTCAGGGGCAACCGCTTATGTTTTGTAAAATTTAAGTGTGGTAGGCTATTTACTAATTGATAAGTTTATAAAATATAATTTTGACAAAACAAGGTATATTGTGATTACGTGGATAAAAAAGGTGAATTCCTTTTAAAATTATAATAAATCAATCAAATACCTTACCATCAAAATAAAAAGTACAGTTTGTTTCCTTTTTTCAAGTTAATGATCTGTTGTTAATTAAAAGAAATACGAGGAGTCTGACTTTCAATTAGAAGCTGGCATTTTCAGCTTTTCTTCTTGTTCTATTAAGAACTGAATATGAACGGATTAACACTAACAAACACGCAGACCCTTAGTTCTGTTTTCTCTGCCTATTACCTCCACACATGCTGTCCCCAAATCACACTCGGCCTCTGATGTGGAAGTCTCTAACACATTCTCCATCACCTCGTTCCCCATCTTCTCTGTAGGACGACCCGCCCTCCTCTTTGCATCTGAAGACTTATGGGTTCATCCTCCAGGCATCATCTGAGTCGGCATGCCCACTATGACCTGGACTCCCCTCCCAGCACTTCCTGCCCGCACCTACATGAGTGTACAGCAACTGGTATACCAGCATGTATAACCGAGTACAAAGTGAGACCTGTGGCAGGGCCGTCAGATGAGAAGGGTGAGCACAGTAGTGAGGCTTAGGGTTTGGTTTACAATACCAGGTGCATCTCAATTATCCGGCATAGTATACACACTGGGCACCAATGTTCATTTATGGAATGTAGGAATACCTAAATCTATAACATTCAACATGCATACCTTTGGTTTGCTTCTTATAAATCAGCTTCCCTGTTTTGTTTTGTTTTTAAAGATTTTATTTATTTATTTGAGAGAGAATGAGAGATAGAGAGCATGAGAGGGAAGAGGGTCAGAGGGAGAAGCAGACTCCCTGCCGAGCAGGGAGCCCGATGTGGGACTCGATCCCGGGACTCCAGGATCATGACCTGAGCCGAAGGCAGTCGCCTAACCAACTGAGCCACCCAGGCGCCCACAGCTTCCCTGTTTTGTATCACAGTCTTCTCATAGACTTTGTGAAATTTTCCTTGCTCTCATTTCTTAGTTTTCTGAGGCTTCCTTAGGTCCCTAATATTTGAGAGAACCTCAAGGGACCTATGAATCTTACTCTTAGAAAATGTGTATACCCAATAATCTCATACATTTTTTGCAAAATGTATGGAAATCATGAGGTTCTAGCTTTAATCATTCTTGGTGGGTAACAGCATCAGCCCATGTCTTATCATTAATCACCTTCAAAGAGTCACCTGATAACACTGAAATATATACAATTTAGAACTCGAAATGAGGTGATCGTAGTGGTAAGGGATTGGCAGGAACACGTAAAGATATAGTAAGCATTTGGTGATCTGATTAAAGAATAGCCTGAAATGTGGTTACAAAATTGTAATATTCAAAAGATAATCTGTTTAGTCATTAATGAAAGAGGTCCTTCCTGGTCAGGTTAGTAAATACGGAGCTCTCTGCAATTACCCATGCTCAAACTTTCTGTTAAATATAAAACGCAATGTTGGGCCTCAAAAGCAGTTGTGTTCATGATCTGTTGCTGTACAACAAATCACACCCAAAATGGAGTGGCTTCAAAACAACCACCATAGAACCAAGGCTGATGATCCCAGGAGTACGGGGACCCCTCCTGCTGCATGGCCTCGAGCGGGAGGAAGTTCCCACACACTTGGGAGGATCAGCCTTTTGCTCTATTCAAGCCCTGGCCGGCTGCATAGGCCCTGCCCATGTGAGGGAAAAATGAACAGTTGAAAGAAACATGCATACTATATTTATAAATGAGTATTATATTTTAATAAGTTTATTTCATAGTAAGCTTAGCTTATATCATTATGTTTCATATTTTAATAAAGTGTAAACTCTTTTCAATGGAAATAAAGATTTTCATCAAAAAGCACAAAGGAGGGGTGCCTGGGTGGCTCCATCAGTTAAGCTTCTGACTCTTGGTTTCGGCTCTGATCATGATCTCAGGCTCGGGTCATGAGATTGAGCCCTATGCTGGGTTCACGGTCATTGTGGCAGAGTCCGCTTGAGATTCTCCCTCTCTCTCTGCCCCTCCCCCTGCTCATGCACACGCTGTCTCTCGAATAAATAAATAAATTTTTGAACACACACACACAAAGGAAAAATGACTACCACTGTATGACTAGCATGTTTTGCACTTCATTTGAGGTTCAGGGTTAGAGACACTTTGATGAAGAAAAGACTAGAACAAAACAAACTTTGCCCTGCCTAGTCTTAAACTAGGCAACACATTAGATTATATTTAGAGAGGCAGTGTGGTCAGTCTCCATAGCAATCAAAATTCTATATTTTGGATACAAATGACAGGCAAAAGGGAAAATGTTATAAATATTCTGGGAAGAGACTGTAGAGAAAGCACCGGGATTATGCCAAACAAGAAGGACCCTCCAGGAAATGGAATGAGCAGCGGTGCTCTCTTGATGATAGATGAAAATCAACCATACCTATGCTTGAGTTTAGGGCCTAAAACATGAAGTGGGGAAGTTAAAGTCTGAAATATCCTCTTTAATCTTCTAGAACGCCTTTGATCCATGATATGAAATAAGTAGGCTGGCTCTCAATACGTTATCAGTGATTGAAGTTTTGCCAGAGAGCAGTGAAGGAACTTGGCAGAGTATTTGAAAAGTAAAGATAACTATCAAATTGCTATCCACCTGGATTTATAGGTTTAGGTCTTTGCAAGACGAAGAACTTTCCAGGAGTGGAGGGCTCCACCGGGTCAGACACAGATCGCAGTCCAGGATACCAGTGAGTCCAGCCTCTTCACCTGCTCCCTCCGACTTTTCAGTGCACTTCTTAGGGTCGCATCCAGAATAAGGCCCTGCTGGCTCTCTTCTCGGGATTGGGAGGTAGCGGAGTTCTTCCATTCCCAAATAATCCCTCTTTTCAGTACCTACTTCAAAACCTTGCCGGAAGTTTACCTAATTACTCCAATATACCTCTGAAGGTGTTCAAAAGAAGGCCTCCAAAATATGCCACTTGGGCATGTGGATTATTCTGAGCTTTAGGCAATCACAGCACAGCAGCCTCTCCCTTCACTGCCTACAGGAATTTAGACAAGGGGGCCTGTACCAGGAAGACTGCTATGCCAGAGATAACTTTTGTATCAGAAAGACTTGTGGAATGGCAATTTTTAAAATTTATTTATTTACTTATTTATTTAACCAAACACTTGCTCTTTTCATCTTTCCATGACTTGTGTTCCTCCCTTTGAAGCCCCCACCCCTTTTCCTTAGCTCAGGCTGGGCCATCACCTCGACTGCCTGACTACCTGTGAGCCTCATGTCTTTACAGGGCTCTCATATGTTAGTAATTGGATTTGTTTTTCTCCTGTTAATCTGTTTTCTGTCAGTTCAATTATTAGGCCAGCCAAAGGACCTAGAAGGGAAGAAGAGAAAAAATTTCCACCCCTACACATTTATAACTATGTCTTCTAAATTTCTTTAGCACTGGTCTGAAATCACAAACAGAATATTCAGAGATAGAGATTCTCTTCTGCTTTCGTGAATTCATTTAAACAACTAACATTTATTTGATACTGAGCTTTATTCTTTCAAATAAGAGTTCTCACAAGCACTCAGGGAATGGATCTTGCAGTCAGAGGAAGAGTGCACTCATGAGTGCTTTGCAATATAAACTGATAGCTCTGATGAGATATGGACTTGTATAGACAGATGACATTTCTCAAACATCCACTATATACTTAATATATATTGTGCCTGCTGTTTGCTTTTGAGGTTTCTAAATAAACAGATAAATAATCACTTTTTGAAGATCCCCAAGACTCTTGTTAGAAAGAGAAGAAACAATACATCAAATAATTTTAAAATTTTATAGAATATAATTATATACTATGTTGTTACGGGAGTTTAGAAGGAGAAAATTAATGACAAATACTCTTTTCTTATATGCCATAGATCTTGAGCTTCAAATGAAAAAATATTACATATTATAACTATAACCATATATGTCTTTGGTAATCTGCACTTTTTACTCTCAGACATATCTCAGATAATCTGCATTTTTCCTGGTACCAGGAGCAACCAGCCACAATACCACACTATATTTTACTGCTGTTCTTAGCTTAATATTTTCCAAGTCTAAAGCCTTTATTGGGTCCAAATCTAATGTTCTAAGTTAGTACATTTGAAAATTTCTGCCCTAAGGCCTCTGGGAAAATATAAAATTCTACTCATAATATAAAAATAAATGCCTCAAATGTCTAAAATTTCCACATATCTCTAGGCATAGCTGTGGGGAGAAATATTGCATAATCACCTTATTAAGATGCTTTATTTTTCATATTCTTATAATGTTTAAAATAAGTTAATTAAAAACAAATAAGGTAAAAGTAATAACTACAATACATTTTATAAAGTCAAATGCAGACTTTGTAATTAAAATGCAAATAATCCACACTGTGAACCTCAGGATCAAACTTACTATTTTTTGCCAAAACCAAAACTTCATTTTTCTTTTGCCTCCGAAACATCCATATGGTGAGGGATCAAAGAAAGGAAAATTCAGTGGAAGTAAGAGTCAGTTAAGAATGTAAAAAATAGGTGCACCTTGCAAGCTTAGGTTATGGGTTCTGATGAGCGCTCAGGAAAGACCCTGTTCTCAAACACAGAAAGACGTGCTCATGCACCACAGGTAGATTAACAAATAAAACCTGAGGTTAGCAAAACTGATATCCTTTGATCACAGGTCATTTATATTTTCAATGAGTCCCTAGCTGTCTTCTCAAGAATTACTGTGAATCGGTCCATAAACACTTCCTGAAAACCAACAGTGTCAAGATTTTTCCGTGTCTGATGAAATACAAGAAGGTGGGAAGAAGTGCAATGATATCCTTATAAGTGTGCAGAGTCACTGTAGGACATTAGATAAAATTTTGTGATTTTTTATTTTTATGTACATATATAGATATATAAGCATATGCTAGTAAATACAAGTTTTCAAAGTAGATTATTGAATGAATAATTAAATGTGAGTTTTGTGTACATTCTTACTTAAAAAGAAAACATGAGAACGAAGGAAATGTAGAAAATGTGATAGTTTTATATACCTACAAGTGTGCTTAAAATGAAACAAAGAAAAAAAATACTAGTATTAAAGGTTGACAACGACATGGAGCACCCAGAACTCTCAAACATGAACGATGTGAATATGAATTTATTTGGCTACTTGCAAAAACTGTCATGTCCTATCAACTGAAGCTGAATATAGCTGAATGTACACACTCTACAAACAGGACATTTCTTCCACCTGTAAGTAGACTCAACAGATAGGTATACATGTGTTCAATAGCAACAATAAAGTTAACTGAAATATTTATAACAACCGTATTTGTAATATCTTATCAAGGGAAAGTACCTGTATTCATTAGAAGCATAAATACATTGTCGTATATTCATAGCACAGAACTCTATCCAGCAATGGAGAAGACAAAAGGCATAATTAGACACAAAATGTGAAGCAATTTCACAAACATAAGGTTGAGCAAAATAATTCAGACAACATGATTGCATTTGTATAACTTCAAAAAGAGACAAATGTATGCAGTAGGAACAGAAGTCTGAAGGGTGGTTACGTTTGCAGGGAGGCAGTTGGAGGCTGGAGAGGAAGCAGGAGGGAAGCGCCTTATGTGTGGAGCGCTACCCGCCTCTTACTCAGGAGTCACATCCAGTTTCTGAAAAATGTATCGAGCTATAAACTATAAACTGTGCACATTTCTGTTTCAATGTAATTTTTCTACAACAAGCTGAACATTACGAATCGGAGTTTCTATGATATTTGTTAGAGGAATGTCAGATTTTCAAAAAAAAAAAAAAGCCATTTTTAGCCAGTGAATGTGAGCAGCTAAGTCCGTTAACTTGGTTAATATGTTAACTGTAGATGCCATATCCTGACTAAGTTGCTGGATTTGATAAATCAAGGCTACATAGATTACCTTTTAAAAGTAGTTCAGTCTGTATAAATTCTATAGAACGTTTTGCATAACTTCTCTCTAAAAAGCGAATCCAAAAGAGAAACCCAATTAGAGCGAGACTGTGCTCTGGTATCAGCCTTCACCTCTGGTCTCTGTCGCCAAGATACCAACTCCAGAACAGATCGACACGGGGCAAAACGCACACGCGGAAGGCTGGTCCTGCACACTGCATTACACAGCGGTTCTACACGAATGAGTGTTTGCCATTATATTGCTACTTTTGGTTTCTGTGTAAAGAATTATTTGTATTAATAGAGATAAATTTCAACCTAAATTGGCTATTCCTTGCCTTTAGTTCTTTTGTTATACTTATTTGAAGGGAAAAACAAACGTCATAAAAAATTATTTTTTAAAATGCTAAAGCACTCGACAGCTTTATGCTTCTTTCATAAATTTAATCTATTAATTTGTCAAAAATATTGCAATCCTGTGTTTATTATTGCAATTCCTAAAATATATACGTGTGTGTGTGTATTTATATATATATGTTTATATATATATTTTTATATGTGTGTGTGTGTGTATATATATATATGTATGTATGTAAAATATGTGTATTTGGTTTACTGGGGCAGCACTGTCAGATTTCAAAGTAAAAATCCAACAACCTTCTCTAGTACTAAATGCAAGACAGCTCTGAAATGCTGAATTCTCTGAGTACTGCAACTCTCCGCTGCTGGGAAGCATTCCTCCTAGGCCGGGGGCCCCCTTAGGCACGTCCCTCCTCTCTCAGCCTTGCCCATCCTTCTGGGAGAATCTGAGCTCCATTTATTCCCTGGCTTCCATCAACAGTTTGCCGTCTCTCTCTCCTCCCCTCAGGACATCTAAGATTATCTTGCAGTGGGTGTTTTTTGCTTTTGTTTTTTTCAAAGAAAAGAACGGAACTCTTCAATCTGTTTATATTTTCAGTCCAAAAAATAAGCTCTTAATCAGGGACAAACAAATGGATCTGGTTCAATATATGCGATGGTGGGGGCAGGGGAAATATAAGGAGGTTTGTGTCAACTGACATTTTAATAAGGTACATAGTCAGAGATGGCTTTGGTACACTTTGGGCATTCACAGTTGTTCACAAGCACCTTTGTTATTCATGATGAAATGTTCAATGCCAGACTATCAGGAAATGGGAACATATGTTCTGATAAGTAAAAATAATTCAAAATATATTCTCAGTATTCTTAGATGCCTAGAGACATCTCTGAGGTCACGTACCCAGAACGTTTTGTTTTTGCATCCCTCTCAGCATTTGGCAAGATATTCCTGACTTTTTTCCTTTTTAACACTTATTTATACACACAAAAAAATGTGCCTTGGGAAATGATTGAGTGACTACTCTCTAGCTTCCATTCAGAGGGTACAGCCTGGAGCAAGTTGATTGGTTGTGCGTTTTAAAAAGTCATTTATTGGGGTGCCTGGGTGGCACAGTGGGTTGAGCGACCCACTCTTCACTTCAGCTCAGCTCATGATCTCAGGGCGGTGAGTTAGAGCCCCATATGGGGCTCCGCACTGGGCGTGGAGTCTGCTTGAGATTCTCTCTCCCTCTCCTTCTGCCCCTCCCCCTCGTTGCACTCTCCTCTCTCAAATAAATATATGATCTTTAAAAAAAAAAAATTCATTCATTATGTTATTATACAAATGCAAATTTTAAAAGATTGTATTTATTTATTTAAGAGAGAGAGAGATCATGCTCAGGGGTAGGGGCAGAGGGAAAAGCAGACTCCTCGCTGAATAGGGAGCTCGATGTGGGACTCGATCCCAGGACCCTGGGATCACGACCTGAGTTGAAAGCAGATGCTTAACCCACTGAGCCACCCAGGTGCCCCTATACAAATACATTCTAATGCAGGAATTCAACAAAATAAGTATTCATCTGAGTTTTGACTTGGAGAGTAATTTTGTTCCCCCTCTACTGATTCATATTTTAAGAAAATAGATAAGTATCTTTTCTCATTTGAGATTTATTGACATGATTTGCTTTGCTTGGTGTTATGTATGGAAAGTAACTGAAACTTTCAGATTGAGTAAATATAAGCAAGTTGACTCATGTTAATTATTAATTAAACTTTTTATTTTGAGATAATTGTAGATGCACATGCAGTTGTAAGAAATAATACTGAGAGAGCCCTAGTACCCTTTGCCCAGTTTCCCCCCAATAAAACCAGGGTAATAATCATGTTCTATGAAAATCCCATCTCCGTAAGGACCCTGTGTATTGTCCTTCCTTCCTCATTCTTTTGACTCCTGACAATGACTAACCTGTTCTGCATTTCTGTAATTTTGTCATTTCAAGAATGTTATAGGAAGAGAGACAGATTGTTCTGTGTGTAAACAGTTTGCTCCTTAGTAAACTACAGCTTATTCAGCCACCCGCCTATTGATGACAATCTGGGTTGTTTCCAGTTTTGGGCTATTATGAATAAAGCTGTTAAAACATTTATGTATGAGTCTTCATGTCAACATTAATTTTCATGTTTCAGAGATAAAAGATCAAGAGTGCTCGATTGTATGACAGTTCTGCATTTAGATCTTTAAAGAAACTTCTCAATTGTTTTCTAGAGCAGTTGTAACATTTTATATTCTCACCCTCAATGCATGTGTCCTTACCAACATGGGGTGTTGTCATAGGTTTTTAGTTTGGCCATTTCGAGAGCTGTGTAGCGATAGTTCACTGTTTTTAATTTGCATTTCCCTGATGCCTACTATTGAGTTTTTGGAAATTTTATATATTCCAGGTATCAATTCTTTGTCATGTATGTTGTTCGCAATTTTTTCCCCCAGACTGTCCTTAGAATTTCATATTCTTAGCGGAGGTGCTTGCAGAACATTTCCCATTTTGATGAAGTCAAATTATCAAGTTTTCTTCTCAGGGGTCATGCTTTTGCTGGCAAGGTGAAGCACTGTTTGCTGAGCTTTAAACTTCAAAGACATTATCTTATATTTTTTCTAAAAGACTTATATTATTACATTTGACATGTAAGTCCTTGTTTCATTTTGAGTTATTTTTTGTGCAAGGTGCAAGACTTAATGTCTGTCCCTTTGCTAATGCCAAGAGCCTTGGTGACAGTACCTATGTGGTAAGTCTTAACAGTAGGTAGACTGATGACCCTTGTCTTGTCTATTTCGGGATGTTTTGGACTATTCTAGTTCCACTCCCTTCCTTTCCTTATAGAATGCTTTACCTCTGTAAGTTTTAATTCTAGTTCCTTTGCCTTTCTCCTTCTATATCTGCAATAAGTCTCACGGGGATTTAGACAGGAATTGCAGGAAACATATAATTAAGGGAGAACTGACATAGTCACTGTTTGAACATTGTAATCTCTATTTTTAAGATTTTATTTATTTATTTGACAGAGAGAGACAGAGAGAGGGAACACAAGCAGGGGGAGTGAGAGAGGGAGAAGCAGACTCCCCGCTGAGCAGGGAGCCCGATGCGGGTCTCGATCCCAGGACCCTGGGATCATGACCTGAGCTGAAGACAGATGCTTAACGACTGAGCCACCCAGGCGCCCCTGAACATTGTAATCTATGAGCCTGTTTGTCTCTCCAAATTTTTAAATGGTAAAATGTGATTTCTTTCATGAGAGCTTTGTAGCTTCTAGCATACTGGTCCCATGCATATTCTGTTAAGCGTAAACCTAAGTATTTTATCTGAATGATTGTAAATGAATCATATTTTTAAGTTTGGTTCCCATATATTAATTGCTGGGACAGAAATACAATAGACTTTTTAAAAGATTTTATTTATTTATTTTTTGAGAGGGAGAGAGAGAGAGAGAGCCCATGATTGGGGGGAGGGGCAGAAGGAGAAGCAGGCTGCCCGCTGAACAGGGATCCTGATGCTGGACTTGATCCCAGCACTGAGATCATGACCTGAGAGGAAGGCGAACACTTAACCGACTGAGTCACCCAGGCACCCCTACAATAGACTTTTATATGTTTATTTTGTATTCTTGACTCCGCTAAACTCACTTATTAGTTCTATGAATTTTTTGTAGATTTCCTTGGGATTTTGTATGGAGACAATCATGTCATCTCCTATCAGAAAGTTTTATTTCTGGGGATCCTGTGTGGCTCAGTTGGTTGAGCATCTGTCTTTAGTTCAGGTCATGATCTCAGGGTCCTGGGATCAAGTCCCGCATCGGGTTCCCTGCTAGGGAGTCTGTTTCTCCCCCTGCCCTTCCCCCTGCTCGTGAAATGTCAAGAGCTATAGGAGGAGTGGAGACTGTTTAAGCTAACCTAATTTTGTGGAAGAGAACACTGAGCTCCAGAAGAAATAAATGACAAATTGAGCCAGGTATTAGTCCCACTGGTATGTCTTTTCACACGCTAATTTCTGTTCTGAATCAAGGTAAAGTATGTTGGAATAATATTAATTACATGTAATTTACCTTCACAAGAATTAATTCTGAATCCTAGATGCATTTTAAAAATCATGTTTTAAGATCTGAGCTACAAGAAGGTTATTCTCAAATACTTTAGCCTTATTTCTCACAGAGTAGAATTTTATCCTTTTAGTTAAGTAAGACAAAAGTAAAGAAAGTGGGCTATTAAATACTATAAGTGAGGGCACCTGGGTGGCTCAGTTGGTTAAGCGACTGCCTTCGGCTCAGGTCATGATCCTGGAGTCCTGGGATCAAGTCCCGTATTGGGCTCCCTGCTCGGCGGGGAGTCTACTTCTCCCTCTGCCCCTCTTGCCTCTCGTGCTCTCTGTCTCTCCTTCTCTCTCTCTCAAATAAATAAATAAAATCTTTAAAAAAATACTATAAGTGATCACAGTTTAATATTATATCCCTGAATACTCTACTACCTAACATTTTAACAAGATTTTGAGAATCCAAAAGAAATATTTTACCTTCATATTTTTTTGTCTAAGTTAGCAAATATCTTAAGCAACCACATTATAAGGATGCAATTTTATAACTAGCTTCCCTTTGGACACATATGCAAATGATATGGTTGATAATCAAATCAGATTTCATCCTTTGTTTCTTGGTGCATCACAATTTAAACTAAAACATAATTTTATTTTATATACCAACAAAATTGTCATCCGGGGAAATAGCCTCATATTATATACTAAGACCATATAAAATGAATTGTTATTGTAACTAAAGTATGTGCCGTGAAATGACTTATTGTAGTCCTGCTTAACAATGACGATGACATAGAAGTGATGGGCTCTAAAGAACAGTGTAGAATTAGAAACAGAAATGACTGTACATCACATTGCCATTTGATAGAATACACTGTGGCCTGCTGACAGTAATCTTAATGAGGATTACACTAGAGATATCAAAAATATATGTTGTCATTCATTAACAGATACTCAAAGGATTTATCTTGTGTCTATATTTGCATGCTACTTTTAAAAGGCTCTTATTTCAATTAACAGAATGTTGAAATCCCATTTGAAAAGAAATTTGAATGCTAAATTAAACCATCAATAAAATTCAACAGAGAGAACATAATGAGGAAAAGCAGAAAATTTGAATGGTATTGAAATTTTGATTGTGAAGGACAAATTAAATTCAACTGGGAAGATGTATCATCCGGTACTAACATTCAGAAAATTATGCAAGATTTGGGCATTGGCTCACCAGGTGGATAATATGCCTTTGTGTACCTTTACTCCCACAGGATGAACAATCATATAATTAGTGGCCTATATTTGCCACATTGCCACTGAAAAACCTAAGTGTATCTTTCAATTTTTAGGACCTTGTCATTTAAACATATCAAGGATCCTAATTTAAGTGGGGTGCCTGGGTAGCTCATTCGGGTAAGCGTCTGACTCTTGGTTTCCGCTCAGGTCATGATCTCAGGGTCGTGAGATTAAGCCCTACATGGGGCTCTGTGTTCAGCAGGGAGTCTGCTTGAGATTCTCTCCCTCTGCTCCCCACCCTCGCACACACGCTCTCACTCTAAAAAATAAATAAATCTTTAAAAAATAAAAGGATCTTAATCTAAGTAATAAAAGGTTAAGGTTGAGGGTGAAGTTTATTGACTAAATACAACCAAGAAATTGAGTAAGTCAACAAAAAGGAAGGGAGGAAAGTGGACCAAAAATTCATTTAGATCTCAAACTCTGGTTCATCTAATTTGTGTTAGATTATTATTTTTTCACATTTTTCCTACATGATGTAAACTTGGCAAACACCACCTTCCAAGTTTCTACCTTATAGCTTAAGCTTTTACTCAGTTGAGATTTTTTTAATCCTAGCTAAAGTTTCTGGTTTTCCCAGCTTGAGTTTCGTTCTTATACATGACTAGGGTTTCACTGGATAATTGAAAAATGAAGAAGTTATACTGTGGGCAAATTTGTTTGGAATAGCATGAAGTTCATGGAGGGGGTTGTTGTTCTCAAAAGAGGAAGACATAATAAGCATACTAAATAATGTGTGCCTTGTGCACATTCTTATAGTCGCATATAAAACATATGCATATAGAGAAACTATCCTCAGGTCTCTGTTTAGGTTAATTAATTCACCACAAATTAGTTAGCAAGTGCTTTCTCTGTGTTAGAAGCTGTGCGAGGCACCTGGGATCCCACAGTAAACAACATTGACAGCTTCTTTGCCCTCAAGTAATGCACATTTCAGTGTGGAGACGGCTAGATTACAGGTTAACAAGCAAATACAGAAATAGTCATAGGTATCATGTGCTAAATAAACAAAGAATTGAGATGAAGAGTGGTGTAGGGTGGCTATTTTACATAATACGGCCAGTGAAGGTCTTTTGGAGGCATCCTCCGAGTCAGTGAAAGGACAGCAGGTGCAAGGGTGTGGGTTGGGAAAGGTGGCGATCCGTTCAGGCAAACCCATGGCCCATCACCAGTGAAGTGCAGAGGAGTCTTAGTGAGGGTTAGAGAAGCCGTCAGATCAGATGGGACCGCGAAGGCCTGGAGTATGAAGATTATTCTCAGTGCATTGTGTAGTCTTTGGAGTATTCATGTCAAGCTAGGGAGCAACATGATCTCATTCATATCTTAAAAATATTACTCTTGCTGTTCTGTGGAGAAGGAGTTTGGGTGATGGATGAGAGAATTTATTTGGTGATACTCTGGATATGGGAGTTGTGAGAAATTTAACCTAAAATAATTCCTTGCTTGGGGATTGAGCAGAGACAAGGTGCCACCTAGCACAAAGACCGAGGAGACCTGTGTCTGCAGAAAGAGCTGGGCCAGGTTGAAATGGAGAATTCACAGTAGTGCATGATGTTGATGTTGTGAGAGACATAAATGGGAAAAAAAATCAGGGAACAGATACGAGAGTCTAGAAGTTAAAGTGAGGACAGGAGCTGCTTTAAAATGGCCTGCTGTCTCTCACCTGATTACACGGCCTTAATTTAGATCCACAGGGGTTGACATTGTGACTTTGTTTTCCATCCTGGCTAACCAAAAGTCCTAAATGGATCGTTTTCCTACCAAGGATATATTTATAATATTAGAGATTAGAAGGTCTACTAGGTCCTAATGGACCCAAATAGCAACAATGCCTGGAGTTTCTACAAAAAAAGGAATTTTTTTGAAGATTTATTTATTTATTTTAGAGACAGCGAGAGAGTATGAGAGAGAGAGAGAGAGAGAGAGAGACGGCACATAAGCAGGGGGATGGGCAAAGGGGGAGAGAGAGAATCTCAAGCAAATCCCTGTTGAGCATGGAGCCTGACCTCACGACCCTGAGATCATGCCCTGAGCTGAAATCAAGAGTTGGGTGCCCAACAGAGTCACCCAGGCACCGCCCCCCTGCCAGCTTTTTCTGTTCTACACCTAACTTAAAACAACCATTACTTAAATAAATTATTGAAGGTCTTTTGTAGGAGAAAATATCTACTAAAAATAGTTGTCATGAATTTTCATGTCCTTCCAAATAGGAATATGGGCTCTCTTTCAGTATGGTTTCGTGTCTACGAAACTGCCCATGGACAGTGACTTCATGGGGGCGGGGGTGCTGTTTTGCCTGGTATCCTGAAAATCCATTTTTAACCTGCTTCATTATAGAGGTTAATCCATACTTTTGTTGACTGTCCAAGTATCTTTGCTCTGGAAACAAGGCAATCTATCATCTCTGTGACTCTGAAAATGGACCACCTCAGCTGCCATTCTGATGTTGCTGTTCATTGCATTCCTTATGCCCACCTGGCTTTTGACATGTAATTGCCACCACCTGACCTCTCAGGGAACGAATTCCTTTACAGCATCACCTGCTCCAAGCTTGGCCCACAACAGGGAGCTGTCACTCAAGGTTGATGGTGTCCTCTCAACAGCACACCCCTCATCACTTCAGCAAACGGAGTATCCTCCAGGCTCTTCAGTAGAATATTGTTGGCCACTGGAATTTCTAACTTTATGTTGTATATTTACTTTATAATCCCCAATCCTCTAAGCCTATGATTCTTTCCTTCACTTTCACATAATTTTGGAATTTCTATTTCATTAAAATGAGTCATCACTTTATCTAAGCTTCAAAGAGAAACCCTAACAGTGTGGTAGCATCACCTACCAGGATTATTGTCAGGATGTTAAATTTTACATCACAGGAGGTTTCCCTCATATCAACAAACCCTCTCCTATTCAATTTTATGTTCTCCCTGCTCTATCAAACATCCTCAAGATCCAGTCACAGCTCCTGAAAATACCTATTAACCAGATCTTGAAACATTTTTTTTTATTACCTCTTCTCCCTTCAAAATCACAGCTTCTGTTCAGTTGGGCTATGTTAGGTTTGAATTTAGTTATTGATCTAGTTGCCCAGAAGGTACATGAGGGTGAATCCTGAGTCAGAAAAGCTTTGTTTTGCAGGTACCCTCATGATCTCCAAACAAGGAAGAAGACACTGTCTTCCAATAGAGGTGATGTGCCCCCTTTGTGGGCTCGCTTAGTTCAGAGGAATCTGTAAGTAGAAAGTTCCCAATTGTCTCTCAGCTGCTATCCCCATACTAATAATTTTCTATTAGATCCCTACTAGTTTTAGTAAAATCATAACATTAAATATCTACTGAAAGAGGGAGACTTTCTAAAGCAAAAGAGTACATATATAAACTCATGAAAATATAAAGAGATTACTAATTAGCCAAATGTGTTTCATTTCAAAATAAAAGGAAAGAAAAAAAATGAAATTACCCTACCAAAGTTTTTTTTTTTTTTTTTTTTTTTAAGAATGACAATAATCTCAGGGCTCCTGGGTGGCTCAGTCAGTTAAGCTTCTGATTTTTGATATCAGCTCAGGTCATGATCTCAGGGTCATGAAATCAAGCTCCGCAATGGTGCGAAATCTGCTTAGGATTCTCTCTCTCCCTCCCGCTCGGCCCTTCCCACCCCTGCTCACACTCTCTCTCTTTCAACAATAACAACAAAAAAAGACAATAATCTCTTCATTATGAGCAGATTCTTATAACTCAGAAAACACTAATTTGCATATAATATATTGAAATATTCAAATGAAATCATATACAAAATGATCTTGTAAGGTTATATATTATAAAAATAGATATAAGAGAAATGTTTGTCTAATGTGTGGTTAATTTGTGACATTACGGTGCCATTGGGACAATTATTTCAATTCTCTGATACTTGGTTACTCATCTGAAAGCTGTGATTACAAACAACACAACTTCATAGTAGTTTGCTATGAATATTAGGAATAAAATATGTAAGGATCTCAGTACATGGTAAGTACTTAATAAATGTTTCTTCAATAAATGAATTTAAATAATTCAATGCAAAATACAATCATGTTTATGATAACTCTGAGAGGAATTTTGTCTGTGTCTGACAGAATTCTCAGAAAAATATCTTATTTTGATTATATTGGGGGAAAAAAGAAGAAAAAGAAAAGCCTTTTACATTACTATCTTAAACTTATCTTCCTAGCAGGTCTAAAGATTTGTAATATATTCTGAGGAAAAAGAGTTGATGGTTTCAGACCTTAAGGCATTGAAAATTCAATTGACATATTTTATTGCATTTTATGATGAAAAATGGCTCTACAAAGAAATTGAGAAATTAAAATACAGATTTAATATATTTTATTTATTTAACCAATTTATGAAATCCTATGCATATTAATGACCCTTTCCTCTGCAATAATCTAGGTTCTACATGGTGTTTTGATGATGCTTTTATTGTCCCCAAACTTTTTAAAATCTCTCTTTGAATTCTAACTTTAGAACTAATATATGAGAATACACAACACACATACACACACACACACACACACACACACACACACACATTACATAAATTTATAACCAATCTTTATTTCTTAATAAAAGAACAGAGTTTTTATTTTTAATGAAGTCAAACATCCCAAGGTTCCTTTTATGGACCACTCCTTTGGTGTTATATTTAAAATTCATTGCCAAACTAAGGTCACCTAGATTTTCCCCTATGTTATCTTCTTGGAATTTTACAGTTTTGCATTTTACATTTAGGTCTACAATCCATTATGAGTTAATCTATGTGCAAGGTGCAACATCTGTGTCTGGATTCATTTTTCTACATGTGAAGGTCCTGCTACTCCAGCACTGTTCTTTGAAAAGGTGCCTTTCTCTATTAAGTTGCCTTTTCACCTTTGTAAAAGATCAGTTTACTCTATTTGTGTGGTCTGTTTCTGGCTCCATGTTCTGCTCCAATGATCTATTTGTCTACTCTTTCTCCAATACCACACTGTCTTGATTACATAGCTGTATAGTAAGTATTAAAGCTGAGTGGTGTCAGACCTCCAACATTGTTCTTCAATATTGTATCAGCTATTTGGTGTCTTTTACCTTTCTATATAAAATTTAGAATCACTATGTAACTGTCCACAAAGTAATTTGCTGGGATTTGGGTCAGGATTGCATTGAACTTGTAGATCAAGTTGAGAACTGACATCTTAATAATTTTGAGTCTTCCTATACCTGAGCATAAGACATGTCTCCATTTATTTAATTCTTCTTTGATTTTGTCTATCAGACTATTATAATTTTGCTCATATAAAACTTATACATATTTTGTAAGATTTATACCTAATTAGTTCATCTGGGGGTATTAATGTATATGGTATTGTGCTTCTAATTTCAAATTCCATTTGTTCATTGCTAGTATATAGGAGGCAACTGAATTTTATATAATAAAGTTATATCCTAACAACTTGCTATAATTAGTTAATAATTCCAGAAGTTTTTTTTTTCATTCCTTGGTATTTTCTTCACAGATGATCATCTCATCTGAAAACAAAGACAGTTTTGGAGGGAGGAGCAAGATGGCAGAGGAGTAGGAGACCTAAATTTCATCTGGTCCCAGGAATTCAGCTGGATAGTTATCAAACCATTCAGAACACCTACAAACTCAACAGGAGATCGAAGCAAAGAATAGCAGCAATTCTATGAACAGAAAAGCAGCCACTTTCTGGATGGCAGGATGTGTGTAGAAGTGAATCTGAGGTGATATACGGGACGATAGACCAAGGGGGGAAGGAGCCTCCATCAGCCAGGTATCAGCTTTTTTCCCATGATTCCTTAATCTTTCAAAGTTAATTTCTTAAATATTCTTTATTTTTTCTTTTTCTATTTTTTAGTTGAATTTATCTTTTCCTTTTTTAACCAACATTTTGTCAATTCCCTTTTTAAAAACTTTTTTAATTTTCATTTTTACAGTCATATTCTATTTCTCCATTGTATTTAACCTTATTTTATTTGTGTGTGTATATATATATAAGTTTTTCCTTCTTAAAAATTTCGGGATAAAGTTTCTTCTAACAAACCAAAATATACCCTAAATCTAGTGAATGACATTGTCCTAGTCTTCCACCTGATCACATTCTCTTTTTTTTGTAAAATTTTTTTCATTCTTTTTTCAACCAACTTATTTTATCAATTCCTTCTTTAAAATCTTTTTTTTAATTTTTATCTTTACAGTCATATTCCATCCTTTCATGTTTACCCTTATTTTTGTATGTGTGTGTATATATATATATATAGTTTAAGATATATATTTATAATTATATAAGTTTAAGATAGTAATGTAAAAGGCTTTTCTTTTTCTTCTTTTTTCCCCCAATATAATCAAAATAAGATATTTTTCTGAGAATTCTGTCAGACACAGACAAAATTCCTCTCAGAGTTATCATAAACATGATTGTATTTTGCATTGAATTATTTAAATTCATTTATTGAAGAAACATTTATTAAGTACTTACCATGTACTGAGATTCTTACATATTTTATTCCTAATATTCATAGCAAACTACTATGAAGTTGTGTTGTTTGTAATCACAGCTTTCAGATGAGTAACCAAGTATCAGAGAATTGAAATAATTGTCCCAATGGCACCGTAATGTCACAAATTAACCACACATTAGACAAACATTTCTCTTATATCTATTTTTATATATCTATTTTTATATACACACTGGACAAGATGGACTTCACAGATATAGTCAGAACATATATATATATATATATATATATATATATATATATATATATATATATATAAGGTTTTATTTCTTTAAAATTTTGGGAGGCAATTTCTTCTAACAGACCAAAATACACCCAAAATCTAGCGTGTGGTTCTGTTCTATTCAGCAGCCTGATCATATTTTTTTTTCCCTTTCTTCCCCCAGGCCCTGGCTTTGGGTCTCTTCTGATTTGTTGAGTGTATATTTTTCTGGGGTCATTGTTACCTTTTTAGCATTTCGTTCTCTCATTCATCTATTCTCCTCTGGACAAAGTGACAAGATGGAAAAACTCACTTCAAAAAAAAAGAACAAGAGGCAGTACCAACTGCCAGGGACCTAATCAATACAGACAGTAGTAAGATGTCAGAACAAGAATTCAGAATGACGATTATAAAGATACTACCTGGGCTTGAAAAAAAGCATAGAAGACAGTACAGAATCCATTTCTGGAAAAATAAAAAAACTAAAATCTAACCAAGTCGAAATCGAAAAGGCAATTAATTAGGTGTAATAAAAAATGGAGACTCTAACTGCTAGGATAAACGAGGCAGAAGAGAGAATTAGTGATATAGAGGACCAAATGATGGAAAATAATTAAGTTGAGAAAAAGAGATAAATAACTACTGGATCATGAGGGGAGAATTCGAGAGATAAGTGATACCATAAAACAAAACAACATTAGAATAATTGGGATCTCAGAAGAAGAAGAAAGACAGAGGGGGGCAGAAGGTATATTGGAGCAAATTATACCAGAGAACTTCCCTAATTTGGGGACGAAAACAGGCATCAAAATCCAGGAGGCACTTAGCATTTACCATGCTAATGCACATCAAAAGAAACCTGGGGTGGCAATCCTTATATCAGACAAATTAGATTTTAAACCAAAGATTATAATAAGAGATGAGGAAGGACTCTACATCATGCTTAAAGGGTCTACCCAACAGGAAGATCTAACAATTTTAAATATCTATGCCTCTAACATGGGAGCAGCCAATTATATAAGCCAATTAATAACAAAATCAAAGAAACACATTGACAATAATACAATAATAGTTGGGGACTTTAAAATCCCCCTCACTGGGCGCCTGGGTGGCTCAGATGGTTAAGCGTCTTCCTTTGGCTCAGGTCATGATCCCAGGGTACTAGGATCGAGTCCTGCATCAGGCTCCCTGCTCCTTGGGAGACTGCTTCTCCCTCTGCCTCTCTCTCTCTCTCTCTCTCTCTGTCTCCCATGAATAAATAAATAAAATATTTAAAAAGAAAATAAATAAATAAATAAATAAAATCCCTCACGCTGAAATGGACAGATCATCTAAGCAAAAGATCAATAGGGAAATGAAGGCTTTACATGACACACTGGACAAGATGGACTTCACAGATATAGTCAGAACATTCCATCCCAAAGCAACAAAACACACATTCTTCTCTAGTGCACATGGAACATTCTCCAGAATAGATCACATCCTGGGTCACAAATTAGGTCTCAAAAGATTGGGATCACTCCCTGCATATATTTGGACCACAATGCTTTGAAACTAGAACTCAATCAAAAAAGGAAAATTGGAAAGAACTCAAATACATGGAGGCTAAAGAGTCTCCTACTGAAGAATGAATGGGTCAACCAGGAAATTAAAGAAGAATTTAAAAATTTCATGGAAACAAATGAAAATGAAAACACAACTGTCCAAAATCTTTGGGATGCAGCAAAAGTGGTCCTAAGAAGAAAGTATATAGTAATATAAGCCTTTCTCAAGAAACAGGGAAGGTCTCAAATATACAGCCTAACCCTAAACCTAAAGGAGCTGGAGAAAGAACAGCATATAAAGCCCAAAACCAACAGGAGAAGAGAAATAATAAAGATCAGAGCAGAAACCAATGAAATAGAAACCAAAAGAACAGTAGAACAGATCAACAAAACTAGGAGCTTGTTCTTTGAAAGAATTAATAAAATTGATAAACCCCTGACCAGACTTATCCGAAAGAAAAGAGAAGGGACCCAAATAAATAAAATCATGAATCAAAGAGTAGAGATCACAACCAACACTGAAGAAATACAAAGAATTATAAAAACATATTATGAGCAACTGTATGCCAGCAAATTACACAATCTGGAAGAAATGGATGCATTCCTAGAGACGTATTAACTACCAAAACTGAACCAGGAAGAAATAGAAAAGCTGAACACACCCATAACCACTAAGGAAATAGAAGCAGTAATCAAAAATCTCCCAAAAAACAAGAGCCCAGGGCCAGATGGCTTCCCAGGGGAATTCTACCAAACACTTAAAGAAGAATTAATACCTATTCTTCTGAAACTGTTCCAAAAAGAAGAAGAAGAAGAAGAAGAAGAAGAAGAAGAAGAAGAAGAAGAAGAAGAAGAAGAAGAAGAAGAAAAGAAATGCAAGGAAAACTTCCAAACTCATGTTATGAGGCCACCATTACCTTGATACCAAAACCAGACAAAGACCCCATCAAAAAGAACTACAGACCAATATCCCTGATGAACTTGGATGCAAAAATTCTCACTAAAATACTAGCCAATAAGATCCAACAGTATTTTAAAAGGATTATTCACCACAACCAAGCAGGATTTATTCCTGGGCTGCAAGGTTGATTCAACATCTGCAAATCAATCAATGTGATACAATACAATAATAAAAGAAAGAACAAGAACCATATGATCCTCTCAATAGATGCAGAAAAAGCATTTCACAAAGTACAGCATCCTTTCTTGATTAAAACGCTTCACAGTGTAGGGATAGAGGATACATGCCTCAATATCATAAAAGGCATCTATGAAAAACCCACAGCAATTATCACACTCAGTGGGGAAAAACTGAGAGCTTTCCCCCTAAGGTCAGGAACACGGCAGGGATGTCCACTATCATCACTGCTATTCAACACAGTACTAGAAGTCCTAGCCTCAGCAATGAGACAACAAAAAAAAAATGAAAGGCATTCAAATTGGCAAAGAAGAAGTCAAACTCTCACTCTTCACAGATGACATGATACTTTATGTGGAAAACCCAAAGGCTCCACCCCAAAACTGCTAGAACATATACAGGAATACAGTAAAGTGACAGGATATAAAATCAATACACAGAAATCAGTTGCATATCAATACACCAACAACAAGACAGAAGAAAGAAAATTAAGGAGTCGATCCCATTTATAATTGCACCCAAAATCATAAGATACCTAGGAATAAACCTAACCAAAGACACAAAGAATCTGTATTCAGAAAACGATAGAATACTCATGAAAGAAATTGAGGAAGACACAAAGAAATGGAAAAATGTTTCACGCTCATGGGTTGGAAGAACAAATATTGTGAAAATGTCTATGCTACATAGAGCAATCTACACATTTAATGCATTCCCTACCAAAATACCATCAACTTTTTTCAAATAAATGGAACAAATAATCCTAAAATTTGTATGGAACCAGAAAAGACCCCGAACAGCAGGAGAAATGTTGGAAAGGAAAAGCAACGCTGGTGGCATCACAATTCCGGACTTCCAGCTCTATTACAAAGCTGCCATCATCAAAACAGGATGGTCCTGGCACAAAAACAGACACATAGATCAATGGAACAGAATAGAGAGCCCAGAAATGGACTCTCAATTCTATGGTCAACTCATCTTCAACAAAGCAGGAAAGAATATCCAACGGAAAAAAGGCAGTAACTTCAAAAAATGATGTTGGGATAATTGGACAGCCACATGCAGAAGAATGAAACTGGACCATTTCCTTACACCACACACAAAAATAGACTGAAAATGGATAAAAGACCACAATGTGAGACAGGAATCCACCAAAATCTTTGAGAACACAGGCAGCAACCTATTTGACCTCAGCCACAGCAACTTCTTCTTAGACACATCGCCAAAGGCAAGAGAAGCCAGGGCAAAAATGAACTATTGGGACCTCATCAAGATAAAAAAGTTTTGCACAGCAAAGGAAACAGTCGACAAAACCAAAAGACAACCGCCAGAAAGGGGAAGATATTTGCAAATGACATATCAGATAAAGGGCTAGTATCCAAATCTATAAAGAACTTATCAAACTCAACACCCAAAGAACAAATAATCCAATCAAGAAATGGGCAGAAGACATGAACAGACGTTTCTGCAAAGAAGACATCCAAATGGCCAACAGACACATGAAAAAGTGCTCAACATCGCTCGGCATCAGGGAAATCCAAATCAAAACCTCCATGAGATACCACCTCACACCCGTCAGAATGGCTAAAATTAACAAGTCAGGAAATGACAGATGTTGGCGGGGATGCGGAGAAAGGGGAAACCTCCTACACTGTTGGGGGGAATGCAAGCTGGTGCAACCACTCTGGAAAACAGTATGGAGGTTCTTCAAAAAGTTGAAAATAGAGCTATGGTATGACCTAGCAAATGCACTACTGGGTATTTACCCCAAAGATACAAATGTATGGATCTGAAGGGGCATTTGCACCCCATTGTTTATAGCAGCAATGTCCACGATAGCCAAACTATGGAAAGAGCCTAGATGTCCATCAACAGATGAATGGATAAAGAAGAAGCGATAAATATATGCAATGGAATATTATGCAGCCATCAAATAAATGAAATCTTTCCATTTGCGACAATGTGGATAGAACTAGAGGGTATCATGCTAAGTGAAATGAGTCAACCAGAGAAAGACAAGTATCATATGATCTCACAGATAGGAATTTGAGAAACAAGACATTGGATCATGGGGGAAGGGAGGGGAAAATGAAATAAGATGAAACCAGAGAGGGAGACAAACCATAACAGTCTCTTAATCTCAGGAAACAAACTGAGGGTTACTGGAGTGGTGGGGGGTGGGAGGGATGGGGTGGCTGGGTGATGGACATTGGCGAGGGTATGTGGTATGGTGAGCACTTTGAATTGTGTAAGACTGTTGAATCACAGATCTGTACCCCTGAAAAAAAATAATACATTATATATTAATAAAAAAATTAATAAAAACAGAAAAAGAAAACAGACAGTTTTATGCCTTCTTTCCTGATCGATATAATTTTTATTTCCTTTTGGTCTCTTACTGTATTAGCTAGGACTTCCAGTACCAACTCTAACAGGAGTGGTGAGAGGGAATACCCTTGCCTTGTTCCTGATTATAGGGAAAAACATCTAGTTTCTCACAGTTAGTAATGGTTCCTGCAGGTTTTGTAACCCTTCTTATCATGTTAAGGAAGTTCTTTCTCTTTTCCTACTTTTTTGAGAACTTTTATCATAAATAGGACATAGATTTTGTCAAGTCCTTATGCTGAATTTAGTGATGTGATTGTATGATGTTTCTTTTTATCTTGTTGATAGAATGGACTACTTTAATTGGTTTCTGAAGGCTGAACCAGCCTGCATACTTGTCCTTATAAATAAATTAAAGAGTGTTCTCTCCGCTTCTGTTTTCTAAAATATATTATAGTATCATTTGCTATTTAGTTTCTGCCTACTGAATCTGTTCATTTCTGATAGAAGAGTGTTAAAGTTTCAAAATATAATAATATTTGCAGTTCTATCAGTGTTTTCTTCATGTACTTTGATGCTCTGTTGTGTCAACCTTAAAATTAGCTTTACTAGCAAATGGATTTATTCATAAATAGCAGAGGAATTACAATTCAGAACAAGCAAGCTATAGCAAAGCCATGGGCAGTCAGGAAATCAAGGGAGAGGAACTTTATAGATAAAAGAAGAAAGTTGGGAGGAAGGGAAGCTGCTCTAATTGGAAGTACACAGGAGGAAGGCGAGACTTCAAGGTGGTGATGGTTCCTCACCAGCTGAGTGGGGCATTTTCTTATTGGCTGATGAGCTTGTTGACGGGCACGGACAAAGTCTTCCTGTGTCCTGCTTGGGGCGGTGGGGTAAAGTAGGCTCTTCCTGCTGGGAACACAACTGAGGACAAGTGGTAGGTGGGAGAGCTCCCCCTCAATTTCACAGTTTTTAGGCACATACACATTAAAGATTGTTAGGTCTTCTTGATGCATTAATCCCTTTATCATGTAATTGTCTTTCTCCCTGACAATTTTTCTGGCTTTGAAGTCGGCTATGTCGGATATTAATATAGCTATTCCTGATTTTCTCCAATTAATGCTAGCATGGCTTACCCTTCTTCACTGCTCTACTTTTATCCTATTTGTATCTCTATATTTAAAGTGAGTTTCTTGTAGACAACATGTAATAGTGCCATGTTTTCTGATTCACTCTGACAGCTTCTGTCCTCAAGTTGGTATATGTAGTCCATTTATATTTCATTTGATTATTTATATAGAGTGATCCTGACCATATTTATGACTGTTTCCTACTTGTTGCCCTTATTATTGGCTTCTTCTTTTTTTCCTTTCACTCTTTCCCTGCCTTTTATTATTTTAAGTGGGCATTTGATATAACCTCATTTTCTTTCTTCTATTAGCATTTAATGATATCTCTGCTAATTCTTTTAGTGGTTGCCCCTAAGTTTGCAATAGATATTTACCACGGATCATGTTCCACTTTCAACAGCACTATACCATTGCATGGGTATTGCAAGTACCTCATAAAAATGTAACTCCAATTCTTCCCTCCCATCCCTCATTTATGTCATTCATATATCCATAAGTTATATTCATCCAACACATTGTTGCTATTATTAATTGAACATACTGTTATCCCTTAAGAATATGAAAAAACAAAGGATTTTATTTTGCTTTCATTTATTCCTTGAAAAACATTCCTCCTTATGTAGATCCATATTCTACTCTGCATTATCTTCCTTCTCTCTGAAAAAAATTTTTTTAATTTTATTTATTTATTTCAGAGAGAGAGAGAGAATGAGAGATAGAAAGCACGAGAAAGCACGAGAAAGAGGGTCAGAGGGATGAGCAGACTCCCTGCCGAGCAGGGAGCCCGATGTGGGACTCGATCCCGGGACTCCAGGATCATGACCTGAGCCGAAGGCAGTCGCTTAACCAACTGAGCCACCCAGGCGCCCTGAAAAAAATTCTTTTAACATTCTTTTAACTCAGTACTGCAGGTAACAAATTCCCACAATTTTTGTTTGAGAAAGTTTATTTCTGCTTCACTTTTGTAGGATAATTTCACCAGATACAGAATTCTAGGTTGGTGTAATTTTTTTTCCTTTTGATACTTATATATTTCATTCTACTGCAGTCATTTTGCTTGAGTTTCTCTGACTTCTCACTCTTGTGGCAGCTATTAGCCTTGGGTTTGAACAAGGAGAAAAAGGTATCAAGGAAAGATAACCTTTTATTTCCTAAGTGACAAATACCTGCTACTTCCAAATCCCATTCCTGAATCTATAGCTGCCATCATATATCTTCCTCTAGGAAAGGTTTCAGAACACAGCATTGGTGTATTTTCCTGCAGTTCAGAGGACCACATCTAATTCAAGTTCTTCTTATAAAGCAAGCAGTTATTTTTTATGAGATTCATCTTATTTGGTCGAATTTGCTATTTCCTCCAGTCAAATAGCACACGATCCTATAATCGCATATGGAAACACTCAGATAATCAATCACAGACAGTCATCCCTACTATCTTTTAACTCAATTGTGAAGCACTACAATATAAAGCATTATCATCAAATATTTTCCAGTTTAAGTTAATCCATTATTGAATTAGAAAATAGAATTAGCTTAGAAAACTTTTGATACCATTTATTTCCATAACATATGAACTCTCATTTTACTGTTTTATGTACATTGGATGTGAAGAGATTAAAACATTCTTCTTTCTCTTCCTGGGTTATGATTTGGTATATTCTTTTATTTATAATAAATATAATTAGGGATGATGACTTAGGTCTATGACAAAGGAGACTTCCTAGGACTTACTTCGAATCTGAACTTAGTACTTAACCATCAAAGACAACAACTGCAGACGTATAGCACAGGGTCAGGTCACCTAACATAGGAGACTGGGAACCAATGTATTCATACCAAGTTCATAGTCTTATTACTATTGAGCGCTGTGAATTGTGTAAGACTGTTGAATCACAGACCTGTACCTCTGAAACAAAGATATAATAAATTATATGTTAAAAAAAAGAAGATAGTAGGAAAGGAAAAATGAAGAGGGGGAGACGACCATGAGAGACCACGGACTCTGAGAAACAAACTGAGGGTTCTAGAGGGGAGGGGATGGGTTAGCCCAGTGATGGGTATTTAAGAGGGCATGTTCTGCGTGGAGCACTGGGTGTTATAGGCAAGCAATGAATCATGGAGCACTGCATCAAAAACTGATGATGTAATGTATGGTGATTAACATAACATAATAAATAAATAAATAAATCCACACTTCTCCCAGTGTGGATTTTGAAGACCCAGTAATTTAAAGCAACAGAAAAGGAAATTGATTCTCACATTCTCACACTTTCTCCCCAAATCTCTAACAAGATATATCCGTACATGAGGGATGAAAAGGTTATCTCACATTCTTTTTTCCCTCTAGGAAGTCGAGGGAAGTGTTCATCTGTCATGGAAATCTGAAGTAAACTTGATCACTGAACAATAAGTGTCAGACAGCTACCAGTTTCTGGTCTGTGATGACTCTGTCAACTTCTCTTCAAGCTTATGGGGAGTCTATGCAGTACTGCGACTCTCCGACTCTCCGCAGGAGCACTAGTAGTGAATCATAGCCTCCAGGGAAATCTGAAGAGCAAACAATGTTAGTATGACTATTCCTAACATATGGGAGGAAACTCTGACGTTCTGCATGCTTCACTTTTTTTGTGCCAGTGATTTCTGGGGAAGAATGAAAACACTTCCTCTTCCTGAATATTCCAGAAAAAAACTAAATACTGGAAAAATAATTTATATACTTCACTGAATATAGAACCAAATGGTAATTAACAAAAAGTACCATGTCATTTTAATATAAGAAGCTTTCTTGTATGAAAACTGTTACTCTCAAAGATGTTCTCAATAAAATAGTAAGATTACCTTGGGTTAACTAAAACCATGTTTTCAATGACTATTTAATGGAATGGGGAAATTACCATGATGTAATGTTAATTTTTTTAAATGTCTATGTATTTTGTCATTATTAAGCTGACCAATGCATGAAAATACATTCACATGTTCATTAATTTTTTTTAGGGAGAAGGAAATATATTTACATTTTTTTAAATGATCTCCTGCATGGTGAAATATGGGTGAATTTTACTTTTGTGTCATATCTCTCTAGATTCTCTAATGTTACCTTGACTTAACCTAGGGATTCTGAGGGAATCTCTATATAATTAGCAGTGCATCTCCTAACAGCACAAGGGCACTAATTTTGTTTCAAGTTAAAATTACCTTTCCGTGTAAGCAGTCATAAAAGGAAACTTTAGTTATTTAGGGGACAGCTTTAATTTTATTCTAATTTTTTGATTCAAGTTAAAAGAAAATATTCCCTTCAGCATAGCTGAAGATTAACTGTAATATTCTCAGCACAATTGTTAACTCAATTGTCACAACAAAAGCACAACAAAATCTTACTGACTTACAGGAGTCAGTAAGATCCAGGCCAGAATCCTGGTATTGAGGATTCCAGTGTCATGGCTTTGGGCAAACTGCTGACCCCACATAGTGTTGGTGAACAGTAACTGAGCCAATATATGCATACCAAGTTCACAGTCTTATTACTATTGTAATCACATTCAAGAAAATTAAGCTTAACTGAGAAATGAAGAATTTCTTTAATAATATCAGTGTCCATTGTGTAACATCTTCTCATTTAGATAAAAAAAATTCCTTCCCCAAATGAGTATACATTTTACAGTATTGTATACAGGCAGCTTGTTTTATTATGTATATTAAAATACTATTCCCCAATTTTAGAGACTTTCTAGTAAATACTTAAAAAGAAAGTTTTTTGCAGTATAGACTTTCATTTCTATATTATCTCATTGTGCAAAGGTTATAATTGGCTATCAACTTTTTAGGTTAAATGCATCAATAAGTCTTTCTACTGTAAGTACTGTCTGCAAAACTTTGGATTTGCAAACTATACAAATATATGCCAACATTTTAGGAATGTCTTTGCAAAACAATATGTAGAAAAAAGTTTATGCTACTGTAAATATTTAATTTTTCAAACATTTGTCTTGTTTATATATTTTGATAAATTCAAATATATAATTGACTTAAGCATGTAAAGGTATATATCTGAATGTCAGAGAAGTAAATATATTTTAATTACCTTACTTAGAAATAGATTAAAAGTATGCAGTGTTTTGAGGAACCAAGGATAGGAAAGAAATGCTATATTTTTTTAAATATCAATTCCAGTATAATTAACATACAGTACTATGTTATTTTCAGGTGTATAATATAGGGATTCAACAATTCTATACATTACTCAGTGTTCATCATAAGTGTGTTCTTTTTTTTTTAAAGGTTTTATTTATTTATTTGACAGAGAGAGACATAGCGAGAGCAGGAACACAAGCAGGGGAGTGGGAGAGGGAGAAGCAGGCTTCCCGCGGAGCAGGGAGCCCGATGCGGGGCTCGATCCCAGGACCCTGAGATCATGACCTGAGCCGAAGGCAGACACTTAACGACTGAGCCACCCAGGCGCCCGATAAGTGTGTTCTTAATCCCCATAACCTATTCCCCCATCTCCCCACTCACCTCTGCTCTGGTGACCATCAGTGTGTTCTCTGTAGTCAAGAGTCTGTTTGTTGTTGTTATTTGTCCCTTTTCCCTTCGCTCACTTGTTTTGTTTCTTAAATCCCACACATGAGTGAAATCATATGGTGTGATTGATTTAATTCCCTTAGCATTATACTCTCTTGCAAATGGCAAGATTTTATTCTTTTTATGGCTGAGTAATATTTTCTTGTGTATATATATATTTTTTTATTTTATTTTATTTTATTTTACTATGCTATCTTAGTCACCATATAATACATCATTAGTTTTTGATGTAGTGATCCACGATTCATTGTTTTCGTGTAACACCCAGTGCTCCATGCAGTACGTGACCTCCTTAGTACCTGTCACCAGGCTAACGCATCCCCCCAACCCCCTCCCCTCTAGAACCCTCAGTTTGTTTCTCAGAGTCCATAGTCTCTCATGGTTCACCTCCCCCTCCGATTTCCCTCCCTTCATTTTTCCCTTCCTTCTCCTAATGTCCTCCATGCTGTTCCTTATGTTCCACAAATAAGTGAAACCATAGGATAATCGACTTTCTCTGCTTGACTTATTTCACTTAGCATAATCTCCTCCAGTCACATCCATGTTGATGTAAAAGTTGGGTATTCATCCTTTCTGATGGCTGAGTAATATTCCATTGTATCTATGGACCACATTTTCTTTATCCATTCATCTGTTGAAGGGCATCTCGGCTCTTTCCACAGTTTGGGTATTGCAGACATTGCTGCTATGAACATTGGGGTGCATATGGCCCTTCTTTTCACTACATCTGTGTCTTTGGGGTAAATACCCAGTAGTGAAATTGCTGGGTCATAGGGTAGCTCTATTTTTAATTTTTTGAGGCACCTCCACATTGTTTTCCAAAATGGCTGTATCAACTTGCATTCCCACCAACAGTGTAAGAGGGTCCCCCTTTCTCCACAACCTCTCCAACATTTGTTGTTTCTTGCCTTGTCAATTTTAGCCATTCTTACTGGTATAAGATGGTTTCTCAATGTGGTTTTGATTTGAATTTCCCTGATGGCTAATGATGATGAACATTTTTCATGTGTCTGTTAGCCATTTGTATGTCTTCTTTGGAGAGGTGTCTTTTCATGTCTTCTGCCCATTTATTGACTTGATTATTTGTTTTCTGGGTGTTGAGTTTGAGAAGTTCTTTATAGATCTTGGATACCAGCCCTTTACCTGTAGTGTCATTTGCAAAAATTTCCCATTCTCTGCATTGCCTTTTTTTTTTTGACTGTTTCCTTTGCTGTGCAGAAGCTTTTTATCTTGATGAAGTCCCAAAAGATCATTTATGCTTTTGTTTCACTAGCCCTTGGAGATGTATCTTCAAAGAAGTTGCTGTGGCCGATGTCAAAGAGGTTACTCCCTATGTTCTCCTTTAGGATTTTGATGGATTCCTGTCTCACATTGAGGTCTTTCATCCATTTTGAGTTTATCTTTGTGTATGGTGTTAGAGAATGGTCGAGTTTCATTCTTCTGTATATAGCTGTCCAATTTTCCCAGCACCATTTATTGAAGAGACTGTCTTTTTTCCATTGCATTTTCTTTCCTGCTTTGTCAAAGATTATATGAGGTAAAGGATATATACTCTAGGAACTACAGAACATTCATGAAAGAAATTGAAGAAGACACAGAAAGATGGAAACATTACATGCTCATGGATCAGAAGAATAAACATTGTTAAAATGTCTATGCTGCCAGAGCAATCTATACCTCCAACGCCATCCCGATCAAAATTCCAATGACATTTTTCAAAGTGCTGGAACAAACAATCCTAAAATTTGTGTGGAATCAGAAAAGACTCCGAATCACCAAGGAAATGTTGGAAAAGAAAAACAAAGCTGGGGGCATCACGTTGCCTGATTTCAAGCTATATTACAAAGTGGTGCTCACCAAGACAGCATGGTACTGGCACACAAATAGACATATAGACCAATGGAACAGAATAGAGAGCCCAGATATGGACCCTCGACTCTATGGTCAAATAATTTTCTTGTGTATATACACTACATCTTCTTTATTCATCCATCAGTCAATGGACACAGGCTATTTCCATATCTTGGCTATTGCAAATAATGCTGCTATAACATAAGGGTGCATATATTTTTTTCAAATTAGTGTTTTCATATTCTTTGGGTAAATACCCAGTAGTGCAATTGCTGGGTCATAGGGTGGTTCTATCTTTAACTTTTTGAGTAACCTCCATACTGTTTTCCCCTGTGGCTGTACCAGTTTGAATTCCCACCAACAGTGGAAGAGGGCTCCCCTTTCTCCACATCCTCACCAACACCTGTTGTTTCTTGTGTTGTTGATTTTAGCCATTCTTACAGGTGTGAGGTGATATCTCATTGTGGTTTTGATTTGTGCTTCCCTGATGATGAGTGATGTTGAGCGTCTTTTCACGTGTGTGTTGGCCATCAGTGTGTCTTTGGAGAAATGTCTTCTCATTTTTAATTAGATTATCTTTTTTTTTTTTTGGCGTTGAGTTGTGTAAGTTCTTTATATATTTTGGATACTAACTCTTTATCAGGTATGTCATTTGCAAATATCTTCTTCTATTCAGTAGCTTCTCTTTTAGTTATACTGATTTTTTACTTCATTGTGCAGAAGCTTCTATTTTGACGTAGTCCCAACAGTTTATTTTTGCTTTTGTTTCCCTTGCTTCAGGAGACATATCTAGAATCAAGTTGCTACAGCTGAATGTCGGAGAAATTACTGGCTGTGCTCTCTTCTAGGATTTTTATCATTTCAGAAAAAGCTATAGTTTAAAGAAGATGGATACCAGTAAAATTTTATCCTGATGTATTAAAAAAAAAATATTCAGGCTAAATTTACCATCCAGTTGTCATGACAATGTGCATTTTGCCTAATGAAAACATTTGGAAAATGAAAAAAAAGTCTAACTTCTAGACATGTGTTGCTCTATGATATGTAGTTGATACTTCACACTGTGTTAATCAATTTTAATTAATTAATTAATTAATTTTTAAAGATTTTATTTATTTATTTGACACAGAGAGAGAGAGCACAAGTGGGAAGGAAGAAGGGCAGAGGCAGAGGGAGAAGGCTACCGCGGAGCAGGGAGCCCGATGCAGGGCTCGATCTCAAGACCCTGAGATCATGACCTGAGTCAAAGGCAGCCGTTTAACTGACTGAGCCACCCAGGCGTCCCTCAATTTTAATTTAAATATTATTTGCATCATAGCTGACTAACTCACAGAAAACTAGGATTTATTCCAAGCTATCTATGGCATTAAAATTATTTTCTTAGTTTTATATTATCATTTGAAAATGTGTATTTTTATCTCTAATGAAATCACTAAATATTTCCAGAAGTCAGTTTCTCCTAATTAACCACTTTAATTAGTTAAAACTACCCTACAAACATGTAGAGATGCACAGAAAAAATAAATGTTGGCATTTGTACCTTTTTAGGTTAGAACTGAAATTGAGTATAGATAAAACTCTTTTTTAAAAAGATCCATTTCTTTCACAACATCTTACTATACTACAAAGAAAGACATGATTTGGGCTAAAGTTTCTCATTAATGTAACAGCTCTATATTTATTAAATTTATTTATTTAACATGGAAAGCACTCAACTGTTAATTTTCTTTTCTGTTTGAATCACTGTGCCACACAACTACTTTTTATTTTTGCTCAATTATTTTTATTTTTCCCGTGAAAATGAGTGAAATTTGGTCTTGCCTGACTTTTTCTTTCTTATTTCTCCCTTTGAATGGACTACACTGACTGTGAGGGTTATTGTCACAGATGCCCGTGGCTGCTTGTGGAAGACAGGCACAGTCTTACACCATTTTGATGATTTCCAGGTCACACCATATTACCAACAGGAATGAATGATGTCTAGCACATTATAAAGCATGCATGCCTTAACCATTTCCATTGTTTTCCTGCTGCCACAGCCCTCCTGGTTTGCAGCCAGTCCATGAGGTGATATGAGGCCCAAACCACTGAGGATATGAGGAAGAAGGAAAACAAAACACAAACCACTGGCGTTTCAGACAGAAACTCACAGAGCGATCACGTGCTTCTCACGTGATGTGGCAAACTCACATGTATACCTACCTCAGCAGGGGTTCTGTTCTGGGAATGAAGTCATGCTGCTAACTGACAGGAACCAGTTTACACTTTACAAGGGAAGTCTGCAAAGTTGAAACACTAGTCTGGAATGTAACCACCAAGGACAAGATTCAGGAACACTTGCAGCCTGATTTCCCAGCTAAAATTCAGTTGACCAGCAGAACGAATTCCTTGGAGCTAATGTGTTAGAAAATGAGATTTTAACCAAAGCTTTTTTGATCCTCACAACACAAGATAATCCATTATGCCACATTTTCTCTCTTTAAACCCAGAGTAAGTTAGGGTATAGTACCAGCCTCCCTATGCAAAAACACGAAAGCATTCCAGACTTCACTGAGGCAGAGAAAGGACACCGGTCCACTGAAAAGAATACTTTTAAAGAGAAGTGGATAATCATTTCTGTGACAGAGAATCTCTCATTTATTTATTTTTTTAAAGATTTACTTATTTATTTGAGAGAGAGAGTAAAAGCGGTGTGGGTGGAGGGCAGAGGGAATAGGAGAGAGAATCTCAAGCAGACTCCCCACTGAAGGCAGAGCCCTATGCTGAGTTTGATCCCAGGACCCTGAGATCATGACCTGAGCCAAAAGCAACAGCTGGACACTGAACCAACTGAGCCACCCAGGCACCCCAAGAATCTCTCATTTAAAGAAGGCTGGTTACAACAAAACCAAAAGACAACCAACAGAATGGGAGAAAATATTTGCAAATGACATATCAGATAAAGGGCTAGTATCCATAATCTATAAAGAACTTCTCAAACTCAACACCCAAAGAACAAATAATCCAATCAAGAAATGGGCAGAAGACATGAACAGACATTTTTCCAAAGAAGACATCCAAATGGCCAACAGACACATGAAAAAGTGCTCAACGTCGCTCAGCATCAGGGAAATCCAAATCAAAGCCTCCATGAGATACCACCTCACACCCGTCAGATTGGCTAAAATTAACAAGTCAGGAAATGGCAGATGTTGGCGCGGATGTGGAGAAAGGGGAACCCTCCTACACTGTTGGTGGGAATGCAAGCTGGTGCAACCCCTCTGGAAAACAGTTTGGAGGTTCCTCAAACAGTTGAAAATAGAGCTACCATACGATCCAGCAATTGCACTACTGGGTATTTACCCCAAAGATACAAATGTAGGGATCCGAAGGGGTACGTGCACCCCAATGTTTATAGCAGCAATGTCCACAATAGCCAAACTGTGGAAAGAGCCAAGATGTCCATCGACAGATGAATGGATAAAGAAGATGTGGTATATAGACACAATGGAATATTATGCAGCCATCAAAAGGAATGAGATCTTGCCATTTGCAACGACGTGGATGGAACTGGAGGGTGTTTTGCTGAGTGAAATAAGTCAATCAGAGAAAGACATGTATCATATGACCTCACTGATATGAGGAACTCTTAATCTCAGGAAACAAACTGAGGGTTGCTGGAGTGGTTGGGGGTGGGAGGGATGGGGTGGCTGGGTGATAGACAGTGGGGAGGGTATGTGCTATGGTGAGCGCTGTGAATTGTGCAAGACTGTTGAATCACAGATCTGTACCTCTGAAACAAATAATGCAACATATGTTAAGAAAAAAAAAGAAGAAGAAGATAGCAGGAGGGGAAGGATGAAGGGGAGTAAATCGGAGGGGGAGATGAACCATGAGAGACGATGGACTCTGAAAAACAAACTGAGGATTCTAGAGGGGAGGGGGGTGGGGGGATGGGTTAGCCTGGCGATGGGTATTAAAGAGGGCATATTCTGCGTGGAGCACTGGGTTTAATGCACAAACAATGAATCATGGAACACTACATCAAAAACTAATGATGTAATATATGGTCATTAACATAACAATAAAAAATTTAAAAAAATAAAGAAGGCTGGCTAAACAATGTTACAGACCTATTTTCAGGTTCCAAGACCTATTCTTTAAGATTACGCAAAACTCCAAAAATGGCATTTCACTATTACATCTTATTGACATGTTTTATTTTCTAAAATTATATAATGTCTTTACATTAGTGATATCTGACTTTTTTTTCATGGGGGACATACTCATCTCTCAGTACCTTCTGCAAACACTCATCCAGTTCTTAGATGGGCAATGCTGTCCCTGAAATGCATCCCAGAGGCTTCTGGTCTCAGCATTCTTGGCGATGTGGCCCATGTCAAGACCGGGCACCCCCACAGAGCAGCCTCAACTATTCTGTCTTCTTATTTTTACCCCTAATGCTAATGCCCATTCTCCTGCTTCCATGCCTGAAGTTCAGAGGGACATTGCAAAGTGCCACCTGGTTGGATTCTTCTCCCAGGGATGCTGCCACAGACTCTCATTGAATCTTCCAAACCCAAATTCTCCTCTGCCCTCACTGGCCATCCCCAGCTTCCCACCCTCCTTCAAGACTCTAACCTCACTGTTTGGTAGAAGAAGTATCCAAGCTAACTCTAGCTCTTCCGTTCATCTTGGGTGTTTAATGTTTCTACAATTCTACCCCTTTCACTCTCCTTTTTAATCAAGATATGATCACCATGTTTCAGAATCTTATTTGCACTCTGGGATACCAGAGTACTGTTGAGGCACCAGATTCCCCAGACACAACGGCTCGTCCAAACAGACAATGAGGGCCGTAGGCAGCACACTCACATCTGAAGTGTAATGCTCTCTGCAATAGGCAATTCCTAACCCCGGTGGCTTGGTTTCCTCCATACCACGGAATGGGGATTTTCCCCGAGGCCTACTTAGCATTATGATCTTCAAATAGGAAAATACAGTAAGTCTAGATTATTTCCAGTTTTTAAAAAGTCTATTCCATGGTTATTCGCATCCCTGACTATTGACTCATTTCACTTTCTTCTCATTATTTCTACTTCCCCAAGCCGTGAAGAAAGTCCAAGTGTCCTTAAAACTCCAGCTCAAGTGATTTATTTTCTCCTGAAAATGTTTTTGTTTAAAGCAATCTCTCTTCTTCCGAAACCCCCATGGATTCACCATATCTCATCCATTTACTATGTTGCATTGGATGCCTTAACATCATCTCCCTAATTCTATCCTCTTCATAATCACTCATGACCTGAGCAACTTCTAATATTTCTTCTATATAGTGCCATATACCTAATATAAGGCCTTGAGTATTCAATACAAGATTGCTGAATAAATAAAATCATAATGCAAATAAGACACTGATATTTGTAAGGTGGTAATATTCTTTATATAGTCTATCTTTGAGTCTTTATTCTTAATGTATTTTTTTTTGTATTAACGTTTCTTTCTTACCTCTCAACTCTTTCAGTTCTTTGCTTTTCCTGGTTCTTCAAACCTCCTATAATCATATTAAGTGCCCTCTGGGTACACATTTCAATGTACCCCACGCTGTCTTGGAAGAGCCTATGTCACAGGAAGAGCCCTTCCTTGACGTGTGCTCATCACTCTGTGTTACATCATGATTGTTATTTCACCAACACACATTTATTGTTCATCCAAAAAATGCACAATTAATGTTGATAGCTTAAAATAGCCTTCCTTCTATTTCACACAAGAAAGTTAGGAAAATATGTGTTACTCATTCCACACGAATGGCCTCTGTAAACTCAAAACAGCAATCTCCCATTTTAATGACAGAGGAGATGTCAAAATAATAAATATTTAATATAAATACTGAAGCTGTTGCTGGAACCCTGTGATGACGGATTACTATGACAGAATCATTATTTTTAAAACTCAGATAATAGGCATAATAGCATACAGACCAAACAGAGAAACCAACAAAATTTTCAATTCTTTTCTTGGGAAAGGGGGAAGGTAGGTAAATCTTGTGAAAAAGAAATCTTTTCAAATGATAAATCCAAGACTGCTAGTGATAACGAAGGCTTATAAAAAATAATTTAGTATTACACTTGAGGCGTTAGATGTTAAAGGTGGGAAAAAAAGAGAGAAGAGTAATCCATAATTTATGACCGTAACCATGTATCACATGAAAACTGTGTATGGAAGACAAAAGTGCAGCACAGGAAGAACTAGTTTAAAATCCACATGGCCGAAGAGGGAGCAAGATGGCGGAGGAGTAGGAGACCTGGATTTCGTCTGGTCTCAGGAATTCAGCTGAATAGGGATCAAACCATTCTGAACACCTACGAACTCAACAGGAGACCAAAGAGGAGAGTAGCAACAACTCTCTGAACAGAGAAGCGACCACTTTCTGGAAGGTAGGGCGTGCGGAGAAGTGAATCCGAGGTGATATTCGGGAGGATAGACGGCGGGGGAGGGGCCTCCGTCGGCCGCTTCTGGCAAGTGCTAGAGCCGCGGAGCACAAAATCGGACCTTCTAGAAGTCGGCTCCGCGGAGGGACGTCGCTGCAGTTGGCTAAGCAGGGGGTGGAACCCTCGCGGGACAGTGGGGTCTCAGGACCCTCGGGGTCACAGAAAGACCGGGGGTGCCTGAGTGTGGCAGAGCTCCCAGGGATCGGAGCGGGGAAGCCGGCTGCAGAGACGGAGCTGAGGCGCGGGCTCCCAGCTCGGGGTGGCCATAAACTGTGACCCGCGGCCCAGTCGGGGCACGGCTCCTCCAGCAGGGACCCAACAAGCGGCAGAGCCGTGGAGACCCCCCTTCCTTCCCGGGGAGGAGCGGCGCGGGAGCGCACCGCAGGGATCTGCTGGGTTTGGAGACTCCACACGGGGTCGGGTGCCAGAGATAGCAACGCTCGGTCACAGGCCGGGTGAGAACGGAGTGCGGCCGGAGACCAGGGACACGGAAGTGACTGCTTTTCTCTGGGGGCGCACTGAGGAGCGGGGCCCCGAGTTCTCAGCTCCTCCGGGTGGAGATTGGGAGGCCACCATTTTCACCCTGGTCCTCCAAAGCTGTACCGAGAGCTTGCAGGGAACAAAAGCTCCCGAGAGCAAACCCCAGCAGCTTGCTTAGCCCGGACCGACAAGGGCGGGGCAATTCCGCCTCCGGCAAAGACATTTGGGAACCACGGCAACAGGCCCCTCCCCCAGAAGATCAGCACGAACAGCCAGCAAGCCAAGACCAAGTTTACCGATCAAGGAGAACGGGAGAACTCCAGCGCTAGGGGAATACTGCACATAGAATTCATGGCTTTTTTTTTTACCATGATTCATTAGTTTTTCAAAGTAAATTTTTTTAGACGGTTTTTTTTAATTTTTCTTTTTCCCTTTTTTCAACCAACATCTTATCAATTCCTTTTTTTAAAAAAAACATTTTTTATTTTTCATTTTTAGAGTCATATTTTATCCCTTCATAGTAGTTACCCTTGTTTTTGGCCTATATATCAAAGCTGTTCTCTCTTTAAAATTTTGAGATACAGTTTCTTCTAACAGGTCAAAATATACCCTAAATCACTAGTGTATGGCTTTGCTCTAGTCTCCTGCCTGATCACATTCTGTCCCATTTTTTTCTAAACTTCTTATTTCTTTTTTCAAACAGCTTCTTATTGTATCAATTCCTTTTATAAAATATTTTATAATTTTCATCTTTACAGTCATCTTCCATCCCTTCATTGTATCAACCCTTAATTGGTACATATATAAGTCTTTCTCCCTTTAAAATTTAAGAGAGACACTATTTTCTAACAGACCAAAATACGCCCAAAATCTAGTGTGTGGCACTGATCTATGCACTAGCCTGATCATATTTGATCATATTCGTTTTTTTTCGTGTTGTTCTGTTTTTGTATTTATCTTTTCTTTTTGTTTTTGTTTTTTTTCTTTTCTCTTTCTTTTTTCTTTCTTTCCCTTTCTTTTCCCCTGGTTTCAGGTCTTTTCTGATTTGTTTAGAGTATATTTTCTGGGGACGTTGTTAACCTGTTATCATTCTCTCATTCTCTCTATTCATCTATTCTCTGGACAAAATGACAAGACGAAAAAAATCACCTCAGCAAAAAGAACAAGAGGTAGTACCGTCAGCCAGGGACCTACTCAATACGGACATTAGTACGATGTCGGACCTAAAGTTCAGAATCATGACGTTAAAGATACTAGCTGGGCTTGAAAAAAGCGTGGAAGTTATTAGAGAAACCCTTTTTGGAGAAATAAAAGAACTAAAATCTAACCAAGTCAAAATCAAAAAGGCTATTAATGAGGTGCAATCAAAAATGGGGGCACTAACTGCTAGGATAAATGAGGCGGAAGAGAGAATCAGCGATATAGAAGACCAAATGATGGAAAATAAAGAGGCTGAGAAAAAGAGAGAAACAACTACTGGATCACGAGGGCAGAATTCGAGAGATAAGCGATACGATAAGACGAAACAACATTAGAATAATTGGGATCCCAGAAGAAGAAGAAAGAGAGAGAGGGGCAGAAGGTATATTGGAGCAAATAATGGCAGAGAAATTCCCTATTATGAGGAAACAAAGAGGCATCAAAATCCAGGAGGCACAGATAACCCCTCTCAAAATCAATAAAAATAGGTCAACACCCCGACATCTAATATTAAAACTTATGAGTCTCAGAGACAAATTGAAAATCCTGAAAGCAGCTCGGGAGAAGAGATATCTAACCTAAAATGGTAGAAATATTAGATTGGCAACAGACCTATCCACAGAGACCTGGCAGGGCAGAACAGACTGGCATGATATCTTCAGAGCACTAAACGAGAAAAATATGCAGCCAAGAATACTATATCCAGCTAGGCTGTCATTGAAAATAGAAGGAGAGTTAAAAAGCTTCCAGGACAAACAAAAACTAAAGGAATTTGCAAACACGAAACCAGCCCTCCAAGAAATATTGAAAGGGGTCCTCTAAGCAAAGAGAGAGCCTAAAAGCAGCATAGATCAGAAAGGAACACAGACAACATACAGTAACAGTCACCTTACAGGCAATACAATGGCACTAAATTCATATCTTTCAATAGTTACCCTGAATGTAAATGGGCTAAATGTCCCAATCAAAGGACACAGGTTATCAGACTGGATTAAAAAACAAGACCCATCAATATGCTGTCTGTAAGATACTCATTTTAGACCCAAAGACACCCCCAGATTGAAAGTGAGGGGGTGGAAAACCATTTACCATGGTAATGGACACCAAAAGAAAGCTGAGGTGGCAATCCTTATATCAGACAAACTAGATTTTAAACCAAAGACTGTAATAAGAGATGAGGAAGGACACTATATCCTACTTAAAGCGTGTATCCAACAAGAAGATCTAACAATTGTAAATATCTATGCCCTTAACATGGGAGCAGCCAATTATATAAGGCAACTAATAACAAAAGCGAAGAAACACATTGACAACAATACAATATTAGTGGGGGACTTTAACACCCCCTTGACTGAAATGGACAGATCATCTAAGCAAAAGATCCACAAGGAAATAAAGACTTTAAATGACACACTGGACCAAATGGACTTCACAGACATATTCAGAACATTCCATCCCAAAGCAACCGAATACACATTCTTCTCTAGTGCCCACGGAACGTTCTCCAGAATTGATCACATCCTAGGTCACAAATCAGGTCTCAACCAGTACCAAAAGATTGGGATCATTCCCTGCATATTTTCAGACCACAATGCTTTGAAACTAGAACTCAATCACAAGAGGAAAGTCGGAAAGAACTCAAATACATGTAGGCTAAAGAGCATCCTACTAAAGAATGAATGGGTCAACCAGGAAATTAAAGAATTAAAAAAATTCATGGAAACCAATGAAAATGAAAATACAACTGTTCAAAATCTTTGGGATACAGCAAAGGCAGTCCTGAGAGGAAAGTATATAGCAATACAAGCCTTTCTCAAGAAACAAGAAAGGTCTCAAATACACAACCTAACCCTACACCAAAAGGAGCTGGAGAAAGAACAGCAAATAAAGCCTAAACCCAGCAGGAGAAGAGAAATCATAAAGATCAGAGCAGAAATCAATGAAATAGAAACCAAAAGAACAGTAGAACAAATCCACGAAACAGGGGGTAGTTCTTTGAAAGAATTAAAAAGCTGGATAAACCCCTGGCCAGAATTATCAAAAAGGAAAGAGAAAAGACCCAAATCAACAAAATCATGAATGAAAGAGGAGAGATCACAACCAACACTAAAGAAATACAAACAATTATAAGAACATATTATGAGCAACTCTATGCCAGCAAATTAGATAACCTGGAAGAAATGGGTGCATTCCTAGAGATATGTCAACTACCAAAACTGAACCAGGAAGAAATAGAAAACCTGAAAAGACCTATAACCACTAAGGAAATTGAAGCAGTCATCAAAAATCTCCCAACAAACAAAAGCCCAGGGCCAGATGGCTTCCCAGGGATATTCTATCAGACATTTAAAGAAGAATTAATACCTAATCTCCTGAAACTGTTCCAAAAAATAGAAATGGAAGGAAAACTTCTAAACTCATTTTATGAGGCCAGCATTACCTTGATCCCAAAACCAGACAAAGACCCCATCTAAAAGGAGAATTACAGACCAATATCCTTGATGAACCTGGATGCAAAAATTCTCACCAAAATACTAGCCAATAGGATCCAACACTCCGCTAAAAGGATTATTCACCATGACCAAGTGGGATTTATCCCTGGGCTGCAAGGATGGTTCAACATCCGCAAATCAATCAACGTGATACAATACATTAACAAAAGAAAGAAGAAGAATCATATGATCCTCTCAATAGAGCAAGAAAAAGCATTTGACAAAGTACAGCATCCTTTCTTGATCAAAACTCTTCAGAGTATAGGGATAGAGGGTACATACCTCAACATCAAAAAAGCCATCTATGAAAAACCTACAGCGAGTATCATTCTCAATGGGGAAAAGCTGAGGGCTTTTCCCCTAAGGTCAAGAACACAGCAGGGATGTCCACTCTCACCACTGCTATTCAACATAGTATTAGAAGTCCTAGCCACAGCAATCAGACAACAAAAAGAAATCAAAGGCATCCAAATCGGCAAAGAGGAGGTCAAACTCTCACTCTTTGCAGATGATATGATACTGTATGTGGAAAACCCAAAACACTCCACCCCAAAAGTGCTAGAACTCATACAGGAATTCAGTAAAGTAGCAGGATATAAAATCAATGCACAGAAATCAGTGGCATTCCTATATACCAACAACAATACAGAAGAGAGAAAAATCAAGGAGTTGATCGCATTTACAATTGCACCAAAACCATAAGATACCTAGGAATAAATTTAACCAAAGAGGCAAAGGATCTGTACTCAGAAAACTATAAAATACTCATGAAAGAAATTGAAGAAGACACAAAGAAATGGAAAAACATTCCACGCTCATGGATTGGAAGAACAAACATTGTGAAGATGTCAATGTTACCTAGAGCAATCTACACATTCAATGCAATCCCCATCAAAATACCATCCACTTTTTTCAAAAAATGGAACAAATAATCCTAAAATTTGTATGGAACCAGAAGAGACCCCGAATAGCCAGAGGAATCTTGAAAAGAAAAGAAAGCTGGTGGCATCACAATTCCGGACTTCCAGCTCTATTACAAAGCTGTCATCATCAAGACAGTGTGGTACTGGCACAAAAACAGACACATAGATCAATAGAACAGAATTGAGAGCCCAGAAACGGACCCTCAACTCTATGGTCAACTCATCTTCAACAAAGCAGGAAAGAATGTCCAATGGCAAAAAGACAGTCTCTTCAACAAATGGTGTTGGGAATATTGGACAGCCACATGCAGTAGAATGAAACTGGACCATTTCCTTACACCACACACAAAAATAGACTCCAAATGTTTGAAAGACCTAAACGTGAGACAGGAATCCATCAAAATCCTAAAGGAGAACACAGGCAGCAACCTCTTCGACCTCAGCCGCAGCAACTTCTTCCTAGAAACATCGCCAAAGGCAAGGGGAGCAAGGGCAAAAATGAACTATTGGGATTTCATTAAAATAAAAAGCTTTTGCACAGCAAAATAAACAGTCCACAAAACCAAAAGACAAACGACAGAATGGGAGAAAATATTTGCAAATGACATATCAGATAAAGGGCTCGTATCCAAAATCTATAAAGAACTTATCAAACTTAACACCCAAAGAACAAATAATCCAATCAAGAAATGGGCAGAAGACGTGAACAGACATTTTTCCAAAGAAGACATCCAAATGGCCTACAGACACATGAAAAAGTGCTCAACATCGCTCGGCATCAGGGAAATCCAAATCAAAACCTCAATGAGATACCACCTCACACCCGTCAGAATGGCTAAAATTAACAAGTCAGGGAACGACAGATGTGGCAGGGATGCGGAGAAAGGGGAACCCTCCTACACTGTTGGTGGCAATGCAAGCTGGTGCAGCCACTCTGGAAAACATTATGGAGGTTCCTCAAACAGTTGAAAATAGAGCTACCATACGATCCAGCAATTGCACTACTGGGTATTTACCCCAAAGATACTAATGTAGGTATCCGAAGGGGTACGTGCATCCCAATGTTTATAGCAGCAATGTCCACAATAGCCAAACTTTGGAAAGAGCCAAGATATCCATCGACAGATGAATGGATAAAGAAGAGGTGGTATATATACACAATGGAATATTATGCAACCATCAAAAGAAATGAGCTCTTGCCATTTGCAACGACGTGGCTGGTACTGGAGGGTGTTATGCTGAGTCAAATAAGTCAATCAGAGAAAGACATGTTTCATATGACCTCGCTGATACGAGGAATTCTTAATCTCAGGATACAAACTAAGTTTTGCTGGAGTGGTGTGGGGTGGGAGGGATGGGGTGGCTGGGTGATAGAGATTGGGGAGAGTGTGTGCTATGTTGAGCACTGTGAATTGTGCAAGACTGTTGAATCACAGATCTGTACTTCTGAAACAAATAATGCAATATATGTTAAAAAAAAAAAGAAGAAGATAGCAGGAGGGGAAGAATGAAGGGGGGAGTAAGTCGGAGGGGGAGACGAACCATGAGAGACGATGGACTCTGAGAAACAAACTGAGGGTTCTAGAGGGGAGAGGGGTGGGGGGATGGGTTAGCCTGGTGATGGGTATTAAAGAGGGCACGTTCTGCATGGAGCACTGGGTGTTATGCGCAAACAATGAATCATGGAACAGTACACCAAAAACTAATGATGTAATGTATGGTGATTAACCAAACAATAAAAAATTAAAAAAATAAATAAAAAATAAAATCCACATGGCCACTTTGAAACCAAAACCTCAAATAAGTAACATAAATTGAACTTTGTTTTTCTCAATGCACCAGAGGTCAAAACATCCACATTCCCCTTTTCATAGGAAGACTCTCACTCCCAACTCAGAGAGCACGCAGAATGCTTCCGGGTTTATGTAAATGTATGATATTAGCTTTTGGTTCTCAGATAAATACAAAATGTATATGAACTCATTACTGCATAGCAGCAATTTGAGGAAGAAAGATTAAGAACTGCAAGGTCTATAAAGATTTTTTTTTGCTTATATTTTTTAAAGTAATCAGAAATAATTTTATGTAGAGCATTTTATTTCCCTAATAATTTACATTCACTGAAAGAATTTTGACTATTATTTGTGGTATGGGTATAGTCTTTTCTTTTTGCTACTGTTATATTCTATTTGTGTCCAATAATATCGTTTCTAGTGATGTAAAAAGCTAATCATAACATGCAAAACAATTAAATCTAAAAGTTCTATATTTATATGAGTAAACAAATGTGTTTTCCCACTTTCATTGGGGCACCTGGGTGGCTCAGTCGGTTAAGTGTCTGCCTTCCACTCAAGTCATGATCTCAGGGTCCTGGAATCGAGCTCCATGTTGGGCTCCCTGCTAAGCAGGGAGTCTGCTTCTCCTCTCCCACTTCCCCTGCTCATGATCTCTCTCTCTCTCTCTCTCTCTCAAATAATAAATCCTTTAAAAAATAAAAATAATTTAAAAATCAGAATTTTCTGCTTCTGTCCACAGTAAAGTAACTTATGTTGGACTCAGTTTCATGCCACCAAGAAGTGTGAGACTGGGTGAACTGTTTTCAGACAAAAAGTTCGTTCATACAATGGAAAGTCTCAAGGTGAGCCCCAGGAGAACTCAGGCTTCGTGACTGCAGGTTCTTGTTGACTTCATCCCAAGGATGAAGTATTAGAACTTACTAAGTTTGTCATTCCAGCACGAACTTCCATCAAATTAAGTGACTATAATGGCAGTTGCCAAAATTCTGACTTGAGATATACAATTACATATAGAGTAACTTTTAGTGGGACTATAATCTCACTTTGAGTCCTTCTATAAGATCATATATAAGATGATCTATAGAGTCCTTCTATAAGACCATCTATAAGATCATCAAATATATATATTTTTAGAGTAGTCTGCTCATGAAATCTAAGACAGGCAAAATCTGTTGATTACTCTAGGTGATCATTCTTATAATTTTCATTGACTACAAATAAAGTCTTAGAGGTATTAATGATCCATATCTATGGTAAACTGGGATCTTTCATTATTGTAATTCAAAGGGGAAATTTTCCATTTTATGAATTCAGATCAGAAGTTAACATTTGTTGCCTATCGATGAAGTGTCCCAAGTAACTGCTCAATTAACCTGCCTTGACTTTCTTTGAAAGACCGTAAGTTCAACTGCTCTAGCTCTCTATCAAAATTTTATAATCAAAAGGAACATAGTTGTCAGGGAAACAGGGTAACATATTTTAAAGATTAGGTGTTTTGCCATGTTGTCAGGATAAGATATCACCATTAGTTGAAAAAGAAGGAAAAGTATAAAAATACTCTGGAATTGCTCAGTTTCATATGTCTTTATAAAACCTTACATTGCTATGGAATGCTAAATGGAATATCTAAGCAATAACCCTATGGAATTACTCTTGCTTGCAGGTTTGAGTGTTCTCAGTGAGTAAAGTCAGTATAGAAGCCATATGGCAAGTGGACTTATCGAGACTCAAGATGTCCACTCCCCTAAACATTTACAAAAATCATATCCCAGAAAGGTAGCAAAGTACTTAACTTTAATAATAGCCCCAATAAAGGCATGGTTTTCAGGTCGAAAGTTTATTTTCTACTGAGTTAAAAATCACTGGTTTCAAAATCAAAACTGATGTATTTGATGTATTTATTTCTTTATAATTTCTGAGTGCATGTGATGACCTAGCTGTCATGAGTCGCTTTATTTTGGTTAAGGTATCCCTAGGAGGCTGGGCTATGACTGTAATACTTGTTAAGTGTACTTTTGTATTCATGTATTCTTAAAACCGGGTATAAATTAATTTATGCTGATATGACAATTTAAAAAGAAAATCAAATTTTGAGGACACACATGCACACACACACACATACAAACACACACACACACACACACACACACCCCAGCGTATGAAAATTAGGTGTCTTCTTTCACGCAATCCAAAACAGAACCTACAATGAGCTAAGGGGAATTTCATTAAATCAAAAATCCCTCCAGTATAACCCATCTCTGGCTTGGGCATGTCAGGCTCTTAAGAAATTTAGTGTGAAAATTTCTTCAGATGTCTTACTTCTCTTGCTACTCAACATAAGGTATCTTACTATTTGCAATTTATGCAGGAAGAATCGAAGATAATCTCTTAAAGCAAACTTAATCTTCAATCAAATTTTACAGGCTTTTAGTGCCACGGTTCTTGGAAAACTTATGAGCTACATTTGCTACCAAGTCTTTTTAATAGGACCTCTCGCTTCCATCAGTGGAGAATATTAAGCAGGACTTATAATACTTGCAGATCTTAATCATCAAGATTTTGCTTTTCCAAAAATAAAACTGTGAACTGAAGTTTTAGATAGAACGCTTACTTTAGATTACTCCCAAGTTAAATATAAACTTGACTTATGATACTCCATAAGTCATATTTTAAAAATAAATATATTATTTGCTTTGAATCATATTGTTACCTAGTTACATCATCTGCAAGCCTATTCAAAATTTAACAATTAGGCACAAAAGTCCCAAATTGAAATGTACTAGAAAGTTTACAATCTATTGTTTCTACTACTGTCTTTTGTTCTCAGAAATTCAGGAAAAAATAACAAATGTCGAATGCATAAATAAATAACAAGGCACTCTATGTACATGGTCAAATGGTCTCTATCAGTTCTATTTGTTTAAAAAAAACTAGAAAAATAATATTATTTTACCAGATTAATATTTGATAGAAAAGAATCAATATCTTTTTCAGACAAAAGAAAAAATGAAACATTTTATTTTGTTTTGCTTGTCCTTTACAGGAAAGGAGGTGAAGGACCACAGCACACTCGACTACTCAGGTATCAGAATTCACTTTCATGCTGATTGTCACCTACACTGATCCTGATTTACTTTGAAAATTGCTCCTTAGGCATTAGGATTTACAAAACCTAGATCTGATAATACACGATACCTGCTATCAAAGTGTAAATGGCAAGGAGGCTTTTATCTATTGTATTTATATATGATTTTGGAGAGGCTAAATTACTTTGTGGATTAAGGATATGCAGGGAGGTCATGTATCTTCATCTAATTTTGAATTTTATTCTCGGCCCTCCACAGGACAAATGTGTATTATGCTTAGTGCGTATCTGTATGTACCACACAAGGGGGGTGTCTAACTCTTCAGAAAGTCACTACGGGATTATCGCTCATTTTTGAGACTGACTCAAGATGAAATGCAACCATTGATTTGAAAACTCTGCTTCATATGTGTTAAATTTTTAATGAAATTTTTGCCTTGCTTATTTTAGATATATCTATCTTCACACAAAGGAGTCCACATTTGCTAGCCTTTTTTTTTTTTTTTTTTTTAATTTGAAGCACTATTTTAAACTGTAAGGAAAGGAAGGCTGAGCATGCTTATCTATATTAAACTCTGGTTACTTTGTTCAGAAAATCACATTGATTAGTATGAAATATAAGACTTAAAGAAGAGAAGCATATTTATCTTCTGGGAATTTCCACTGGCTTTGTTAACTTATTGTAAAAAAGGGGGAAAAAAAGGTCACTCTGCCCATATAGAATTGTTTTGGAAGAAACAAAGATGGGCAGTGGCCAAAGTCCATTTTATAACTACTATTTTCTTATTTATTTTTGAGATGGGGATCACTTGAGTAAAAGACAACCTAGAATGTACTGAGAATTAAAATTTCTGATTTTAGAATCCCTACCTCCTCTCCTGAGGGAAACAAATGTGTGTTTCCCCACCTTATTGAAAAATGACAATGATTTCATGATTTTTATATTTATGGTTTTTAATGTTTATATTTGTGTAATATATAAAAATATATTGCTGTTTATGTTTTATATTTGTGGTTTTCCTACCCAATGATCATTTCTCCTTTGCAGTCATATGACTGAGAAAGGAAGCCAGGCTTTACAAGCTAAGCCACGGTTTCCTCCCGTCCGACATAAACAGTTTCAAAGATCACCAACTTCAGCTATAGCCACTCTAAATCACAATCGGGATGGACCAAAATAAGACCACTCCTATTAATCACATCTGAGTATGGAAAAAAAAAGTAAGAACTCTGTCCAAGCCACAAAAACGGCCAAGCATTCCCCTTTTCATCATGTGAGTTCCTGATGCCTCTTTGTCAGTTACAGCTTTAGACCTGCTGCATTTCTCCACCATCTACATAAAGCCTGTTCAGATGCCCAACGATGGAACTGCTTTTGCTCTCCCACGGCACTCAAGGCAGAGCAAGACACAGCAGACCGGAACCGTCTCCAGAATCACTCACCGGAAGCCCAAATCATGCAACAACCTACTCCTAATAACACCCTCTTGCTGAGAAGTCCCTTATTTCTTCATGGTGGACTGTCTTCCTTGTTGCAAGGAGCTGATAAACTCTCCCTCAGTTGCCGGCATATATGCTCCTAATGATCTTTGGCTAAAGAGCAGTAGCATGATGCATGGGAGTGATTCTGCACACATATAAAACTGTCTGTGCATGGCCCTCTGTAAACATGTACCATTTCTTTGTGTCTCCATGACTTAGCTGTTAGATGACTTCTCTTTTCTCTTACATTTGTATGTACATGACACTATCAGAATATAAACTTAAACTTTGATTTGTTTTTAAGTAACCTGTTGTAAATATATTGAACATGCAAATAAATTCAACACTGTCTTTCATTTTTTTTTTTTAGCATTGAAGTATAAATGACAGACAATGTTTATTAGTTTTGGGTGCACAACATACTGATTGGACAACTCAATGCTCACCACGAGTATAATCACTGTGTGTCACCATACAACATTATTACAGTATTATTGACATTCCCTGTGCTGTACTTTCCATCTCCATGACTTATTCATTTTATAATTGGAAGTCTGTGCCTCTTAATCTCCTTCTTCTCTCTCCCCCACCCCCACACTCCCTCCCCTCTAGCAACCATTAGTTTGTTCTCTGTATTTAAGAATCTGTTTGCTTTTCATTTGTTTGACTTTTAGATCCCACATATAAGTGAAATCATATGATATTTGTCTTTTTCTGATTTCACTTAGCACAGTACCCTATAGTTCCATCCATATGGAACCAAATGGAAAGATTTCATTCTTTTTTATGGCTGAGTCATATTCACCACATCTTCTTCATCCATTTATCTATGATGAACAGTTAGGTTGCTTCTATCTTTGCTACTGTAATGTTGAAATAAAGATAGGGGTGCATGTATCTTCTCAAAATATTGTTTTCAGGGACACCTGGGTGGCTCAGTCAGTTAAGTGACTGCCTTCGGCTCAGGTCATGATCTCAGGGTCCTGGGATTGAGCCCCACATCGGCTCCCTGCTCCGTGGGGAGCCTGCTGCTCCCTCTCCTTCTGCCTAGCCCCACTCTGGTGTGCTGTCTCTCTGTCTCTCTCAAATAAATAAATAAACTCTTTAAAAAAATAGTGTATTCATTTTCTTTGGATAAATACTCAGTAGTGGAATTACTGGATCATGTGAGAGTTCTATTTTTAAGTTTTTGAGGAAGCTCCATACTGTTTCCAGAGTGGCAGCACCAGCTTGCATTCCCACCCACAGTGCACGAGGGTTCCTTTTTCTCTGAATCCTCACCAAGACTTGTTGCTTCTTTTGGTTTTGATTTTAGCCATTCTGACAGGTGTGAGGTGATATCTCCTTGTGGTTTTGATTTGCATTTCCCTGATGATGAGTGATGCTGAGCATCTTTTCATGTGTCTGTTGGCCAACTGGATGTCTTCTTTGGATAACTGTCTATTATGTCCTGTGCCCATTTTTAAATTGGATTATTTGTTTTTCAGGCATTGAGTTATATAAGTTCTTTATATATTTTGAAAACTAACCCTTTATCAAAATTGTCATTTGCAAATATATTTTCCTATTCAGTAAGCTTTCTGTTTTGTTGACTGTTTCCTTTACTGTGCAGAAGCTTTTTATTTTGATGTAGTCCCAATAGTTCATTTTTCCTTTTTTTTCCTTGCCTAAGGAGACATATCCACAAATATGCTGTTAAAGCTGATGTCCAAGAAATCACTGCCTGTGTTTTCTTTAATTAGTTTTATGGTTTTAGGTCTCATATTTAGGTCTTTAATCCATTTTGAGTTTATTTTTCTGTGTGGTGTAAGAAAGAGGTCCAGTTTCATTCTTTGCTTGAGGCTATCCACTTTTCCCAACATCATTTACTGGAAACACTATCTTTTCCCCCAAAATTATCTTACTGAGTGCCTATCATATGCTGGCCAGTCTTCTGTGTGCTTGACAACACTTGAAAAAATACTACGAACAATGTTCTTGCTCTCTACTTAAGAAGCTACTATGTGCCAGATCCTGGGGTCTATTAACTCATTTTTTAAATCTACATGTAATTCTAATATTGCTAAGGAAAAGGGCATTGTGTAAATAGAAGCATTTAAGTAATTGTGGAGTAGAGGGAAAGTGTTAGCATGAGTGTGTGAATGTTGAGACAATTTTCTGTTTGTAAAAGATCTTGCTCTCTAGCTTATGTTCTCTTTAATCTTGTTTTGAAATCCAACCAATTTCTGCCTGAGCTCATTTCATTGTTGTAGTACCTTGTGGAAAGGCCGGCAATAGCGTCAAAAACACAAATGCACGTACTCTTTCCAGTACTTTCCTTGACCACCTGCTTCACAGTCCCGTGTTCTGCCTTCCAGATGATAGCAAATGACATTTTACTAAGTATTTTGCACTTTATAATGTGAGTCTCTAGCTTTCCAGCCTGTTACCTCATTGCTGCAAGCCCACTTCCTAACCAATGTCAAATATTTTATGGCTAATTATGAACGAATTTCTCTATTGGTTTAGTTATCACTTGCTGGTGTAAATACATCTTGACTCACCCTTGGCTTGGGAAGATAAGAGTGGGGTACTCATTCAGGCCACCATACAGGTGTTCTTGTTGAGCAGCCTTGCATCTGACTCATTCAGGTCACCATACAGGTGTTCTTGTTGAGCAGCCTTGCATCTGACTCATTCAGGCCACCATACAGGTGTTCTTGTTGAGCAGCCTTGCATCTGACTCATTCAGGCCACCATACAGGTGTTCTTGTTGAGCAGCCTTGCATCTGACTCATTCAGGCCACCATACAGGTGTTCTTGTTGAGCAGCCTTGCATCTGACTCATTCAGGCCACCATACAGGTGTTCTTGTTGAGCAGCCTTGCATCTGACTCATTCAGGCCACCATACAGGTGTTCTTGTTGAGCAGCCTTGCATCTGACTCTGCGGGACTCAGACTCCTCTCTTGTGAGGCCTCCCTTCTCTAGGTCCTCAGTCCTCTCCGTCATCCCGGAAGATAGGGAGAGAGCACTCCCATATCCAGCACTTGGCCCGGCACAGACAGGTAAGTATTTGTCCATGTTATTGGCCAGGACACAGGAAATTACCTCATTTAAGCACAAGGGAAATTGTAAAATATGGCTAAACAGAGTAGGTGGTAGGAAAATGAAATCGGTTTTGGTGAACATGTCACAGTCCACCATAGGAACTTAAAGCCCATTTGTTTTCAGACTGATGTTGTTGTCACTAATAACTTTCCAAATCCATGGTAGCAAATGACTAGAAATGGAACTAGGGGAACCAAATTCTAGGGCATTTCTTTTCCGAAATGTCCCATTCTCCTAACGTCAGCTAAAGAACTGTTATTTGTTACCCGACTCATAAAAATCAGAGAGAACAACTGTTGTGCCTCAACGTGTGCGTGAGTTCTCATTTAAAATGTTCTCTTATTAATATCAGGCCAGGTATTTGTTCAGAGTATTTATTCACAGGCAGTAACAAATCTGCAGCTTTTGAGAAAATGGAGGGAAAGAGCAAATTTGCCGGTATTTCTACCACGTTCAACAGTTTCTTTAATGCACTGCAAAGCATGTGACTTAAATTCAGCTAATTTCCAGTTCCTGGGGTTGACGAAGACCCCTTGGCTTCCCTGTATGAGCTCTATGACAATCTGGACAGCAAAAATCTGAGCACAAAATATGCATGCTCTTCTTATTTCTATAATAACTTCAGATTCATTCGTGAGAAGAGGAAACAAAAATGTCACCTGCTGGTGACTTGCTATTTTGAATATCTGGATTGGGTTGCTCAACTGGCATATAAAATGGATATTCCAGGAAGAAGTTTTCTAGACCATTTTCTCACAATACAAGAAAAAAGGTACTCTTGAAATATTTGGGATAGTTAAGTTAAAGGCCACCTAAAATCATACGCATTTAAAAGTTAGAGTCCTCAATAGGAAGTTTACTTGAGAATTTTTCTTTATACTGTTATACAGTTATGCTTTACTCTTGTTATATTTTTAAATTGTTTGTTTGTTTAACACTGACTGGATGGTATAAAATAGTTTAATCCTTGATTTTTAAGAAGACATTGGAGGAAGTTGGTTGGTGGATGGAGAAACTGTAATAAAAAAATAAAACTGATTCATTGACTCAATATTTTTTGCTGCAGTTGTTTTATGTGAGTTAGCAGAGAGCATCATTCCTCCTCCATCACTGACACTATGGCTGTTACTGGTCACAAAATGCCAGCAGTGGGCAATTCCCGACCAGGGGCCCCAGCCCAGGGTTTCCCCATGTTGAAGGGCATCAAAATTTGTGAAGTATTAGTTGAAAATTATTTTTCCCATTCTTAAAAGGCAGAAAAAACTTCTCAAGTGCTAAGAAGACAATTCAGATTAAACACACAAACTCTAAAGTCTACGGAGATATGCGAGGCCACTTTGAGTGACAGTCAGCAAGAGCTACATGAGTACGAGTAAGGGAATAATCTTTCTAAAACTTGGCATTCAGGTCCTTACTTGATCGCTGTTCTTGATTTCAGAAAATTGTATTTAAGAAGAAAAGAAATAGAAACTGGGGAAATTACAGAGTAGAATGCAAATTGAAGGTTGAGACTGTAATAGATAAAAATATAGGAACTAGGCAAACATTTTAAAAAATTGGAATTACAGTACATTTCACATATTCAAGCTGTTTGACTTGAGAAAAATTTCTGAAAGATTGAATGGAAAATCAGTTACACTTTTTGAACATTGTAGGGCATCAATGAAGCAACATTTTACTTAGACTACCACACAACTTATAAAAAACATAGATTAATTATAAAAGTAAGTCAAATACAAAATGATTAGTGGGTTAAATCCTATGCATTTTATTGCATTTGCAAGGGTGGACTCTGGAAACCTTGCTCCAGACCTCTCTGATTTCATGCCATTTGTTAATTTGGATTTAGTTATTAAAAAGCCTTGTTTCTTCCCTTCTGTTATTCTGTTTAGCTCTGGCTCTCATTTGAAGGTAGTTTAGAAACAGGAAGTGAGTGGTTTGTCTTCAAATAGCCACATAGCAGAAACAAGAAGTAACTATCAATACTGAAGGAAAAATTATTCAGCAATTTCTAGAAATTAAAATGATATTATTCCATTTAGTATAATTGAAAAACTCCAATACCCATGAGTATATTCCTTGGGTCCCTAAAAAATTATATATATTTAATGGTGATCCAGAGAAATCAAAAGACATTAATTTCAGACCAATACAAAGTTTAATAAAGAAGAGCCCTATTTTCATCCAAATAAATTTTAAAGTTTTAAAGATCTGACCACAATAGAAAGATCATCATTCATAAAACAAAATGCTCAATGATGTTCTCTTCCAAAGAAGTGTTTCACTATTTCAAGTGTGCAAGTTTTAATTTAAAATTCAAGTAGCCAACATATAGTACATCATTAGTTTCAGATTTTGAGAGTTCAGTAATTCATCACTTGCATATAACACCCAGTGCCCATCACATCACATGTCCTCTTAAATCCATCGCACAATTACCCCATCCCCCTACCCCCTCCCCTCCAGCAACCCTCAGTTTGCTTCCTATAGTTAAGAGACTCTCATGGTTTTTTCTCCCTCTCTGATGACTTCCCATTCGGCTTTCCCTCCCTTCCTCTATGATCCTCTCCACTGTTTCTTATGTTCCACATATGAGTGAAACCATATGATAATTGTCTTTCTCTGACAGATTTATTTCACTTAGCATAATACCCGCCAGTTCCATCCATGCTAATGTAAATGGTAAGTACTCAACCTTTCTAGTGGCTGACTAATATTCCATTAATATACATATACCACATCTCTTTATCCATTCACCTGTCAATGGGCATCTGGGCTCTATCCTTAGTTTGACTATTGTGGACATTGCTGCTATAAACATTGGGGTGCATGTGCCCCTTCATATCACTACATTTGTATCTTTGGGGTAAAAACCTAGTAGTGTAATTGCTGGGTCATGGGGTAGCTCTGTTTTCAACTTTTAAGGAACACTGTTTTCCAGAGTGCGGCACCAGCTGTATTCCCACCAACAGGGTAGGAGGGTTCCCCTTTCTCCACATCTTCACCAACATTTGTTGTTTCCTGACTTGTTAATTTTAACCATTCTGACTGGTGTGAGGGGGTATCTCATTGTGGTTTTGACTGATGCTCAATCACCGATGCCAAGTGATATTGAGCATTTTTTTCATGGTCTGTTGGCCATTTTGTATGCTCTTTTGGAGAAATGTCGTTCATGTCTTCTGCCCATCTGGATTCTTTGTTTTTTGTGGTGTTGAAATTAGTAAGTTCTTTATAGATCTTGGATACTAAACCTAAAATTCATATGTCATTGCAAATATCTTCTCTGATTCTGTAGGTTGGCTTTCAGCTTGTTGACTGTTTCCTTTGCTGTGGAGAATGTTTTTATCTTGATGAAGTCCCAATAGTTCATTTTGCTTTTGTTTCCCTTGCCTTTGGAGATGTGTCTAGCAAGAAGTTGCTGTGGCTGAGATAGAAGAGGTCACCACCTGGTTCCCTCTAGGATATTTGATGGATTCCTGTCTCACATTGAGGTCTTTCATCCATTCTGAGTCTATTTTTTGTGTACGGTGTAAGGAAATGGTCTAGTTTCATTCTTCTGCATGTGGCTGTCCAATTTTCCCAACACCATTTTTGAAGAGACGGTCCTTTTTCCATTGGATAGTCTTTCCTGCTTTGTTGAAGATTAGTTACGCCATAGAGTTGAGGGTCCATTTCTGGGCTCTCTTTTCTGTTCCATTGATCTATGTGTCTGTTTTTGTGCCAGTACCATACTGTCTATGAAGATGACAGCTTTGTAATAGAGCTTGAACCGCATTGTGATGCCCCCAGTTTTGGTTTTCTTTTTCAACATTTCTCTGGCTATTCAGGGTCTTTTCTGGTTCCATACAAATTTTAGGATTATTGCTCTAGCTCTGTGAAAAATGGTATTTTGATAGGGATTGCACTGAATGTGTAGAGTGCTCTGGGTAGCATAGACATTTTAACATATATTTACTCATCCAATCCATGTGCATGGAACGCTTTTCCATCTCTTTGTGTCTTCCTCCTCCATTTCTTTCATAAGTGTTCTGTAGTTTCTAGAGCATAGATCCTTTACCTCTTTGGTTAGCTTTATTCCTAGGTATCTTATGGGTTTTGGTGCTATTGTAAATGGAATCAATTCCTTTATTTCTCTTTCTTCAGTCCTCATTGTTGGTGTATAGGAATGCCACTGATTTTTATGCATTGATTTTTTTATCCTCCCACTTTACTGAATTCTTGTATGAGTTCTAGCAGTTTTGGGGTGGAGTCTTTGAGTTTTCCACATAAAGTATCATGTCATCTGTGAAGAGTGAGAATTTGACTTCTTCTTTGCCAATTTGGGTGCCTTTTATTTCTTTCTTTTGTCTGATTGCTGAGACTAGGACTTCTAGTACTATGTTGAACAGCAGTGGTGATAGTGGGCATCCCTGCTGTATTCCTGAATTTAGGGGAAAAGCTCTGTTTTTCCCCATTGAGCATAATAATTTGCTGTGGGCTTTTCATAAATAGCTTTTATGATACTGAGGTATACTCCTTCTATCCATACACTGTGAAGAGTTTTAAACAGGGGAGGATGCTGTACTTTCTCAAATGCTTTTTCTGCATCGGTTGAGAGGATCACATGGTTCTTTTATTAATGTGATGTGTCATGTTGATTGAATTGCGAATGTTGAACCAACCTTGCAGCCCAGAAATAAATCCCACTTGGTTGTGGCAAATAATCTTTTAAAGTACTGTGAGATCCTATTGGCTAGTATCTTGGTGAGAACTTTGGTATCCATGTTCATCAGGGATATTGGTCTGTAATTCTCCTTTTTGGTGGGGTCTTTGGTTTTGAGATCAAGGTAATGCTGGGCTCACAGAACAAGTATGGAAGTTTTCCTTCCATTTCTATTTTGAAACAGCTTCAGAAGAATGTTTATTCTTTCTTCTTTAAACGTTTGGTAGAATTTCTCTGGGAAGCCATCTGGCCCTGGACTCTTGTTTGTTGGGAGACTTTTGATTACTGCTTCAATCTCCTTGCTGGTTATGGGTCGGGAAGCTGGTTCTTTGAAAGAATTAACAAGATCAATGAAGCCCCAGCCAGCCTTATCAAAAAAAAATAAAGATAAAGGACCCAAATTAATAAAATTATGAATGAAAGAGTAGAGATCACGACCAACACAAAGGAAATACAATTTTAAGAATATATTATGAGCAACTATATACCAACAAATCAGGCAATCTGGAAGAAATGGATGCATTCCTAGAAACTTATAAACTACCAAAACTGAAACAGGAAGAAAAAGAGGACCTGGACAGACCCATAACCTGCATTTCTTTTTTCTTTTTTTTTTTAATGTGACCAATCTTGTAGCATTATACAATGGGAACAGCTCAGGAAATCTTTTTTTTTCTTTTAATTCTGTTTAAATCACAATTTGCTAGTGTGAAATTTAGCAGTCTTTACCATAGATGTTTAAAACTACTTAGAGTAGTTAGTTTGAGTTAAATTGTATTCAAAATTAATTTTTTTTAGAATTCATGAAATATCTATTAATGGCTATTTTATTAGTGTCTTCTAAATTTATCTTCCTGCTCAATACTAGAATAGGTGTCACAGAGGGACGTCATGTTTTAGAATAGGGAAATAAATTTATCAGTTGCATTTCCTAATCTGTTTATTTTAATTTTTAGTCATTATTGGAGAGAAACATCAGAATCTCTGATTTATCACATAGACAAGGCCTCATTCTCTTGATCAATGTTCTCATTTTCACTTGTTTCAAGATGTACTCAGGTGTTTGTTTTTCTACGTTGGTGGATCACACTTTCTTAGTATGTTTTTCATCACAGGATTTTTGAAAGTGTGTTGTCAGACAGTTGATAAAACAACAAAGTCAGGCTATTCCTGTAGCTGGTGCACCATTTGCGATATTGTTTGATTTTTCTAAGTTTCCTTTCCTCCCCATTTGCTACAAATTGCTTCCATTTTTCTCAGTTAACTCATTACATTTTGTTGTTCTCCCTTTTGTTCTTAGCTTGCTGTCTTACACAACTATGCATATTTACAAAAAAAAAGTTTTCTGAATTTGTTTATGAGATAAAGCACATTCACAAATATGTTTCTGAAAATTCTCAGATAATTCTAACAACTCCTCTTCTTTTGTGAAACTATTAGCACCTGACCTCTGTAATGTGTTCAAAAAGAAACCATGGTTTGGTGCTGCAATATGCTACATTTTCTTGGCTCTAAGGGATAATTTACACACCATAATATTCATTCCTTTTATGTTTGCAATTCAATGATTTTTTGTAAAAATCCAGAGTTGTGCAAGTGTCATCACAATCAAATTTTAAAACATTTCTATGACCCCAAGAGAATACTCTTGCCCATTTGCAATCACTTCCAAGCTGTAGATAACCATGAATCTACTCTCTGTATAGATTTGCTTTTTATGGACATTTTATGGAAGCAAGTAATACGTAGTCTTTGGTCTCTGGGTCCTTTCACTTAACCTGATATTATGGAGTTCATCTACATTGAAACATAAATCAGTACAATACCTTTTTTTTTCTTCCAAATAGTTTTCCATTGTATGGATATACCACAATTTGTTTATCTATTCAGAAGTTGATGGGCTTATGGGCTATTTCTGCTTTTATTATTATGAGTAATTCTGCTATGACCATGCATATACAAGTATTTGTGTGTGCATATGTTTTCATTTTTCCTGGATATCTTGGACTAAAATTCCTGGGTTGTATGCTAAAATAGAAAATTATGTTCAAAATCTTAAGAAACTGCTAAACTGTTTTCCAGAGTGGTTGCATCGTTGTATGATCCAACCAATAATGTACGAAGTTGGCATGTATCTCAAGTTATTTGAAAGAATAAAATCCACAGTTGTACAGTTTAAATATATTCTGGAAACCAAATGTGTGTGTTTCTAGACAGTAGTCTATATTAAAATTCTTTGAAGACGTTTTTAGCATACTCATAAAAGGTTAATATTGAGTATATATCACATTTTATAATAATAAACATTTTAACACAGTTTTATGATAATAAACACTTTAAATGTTTTGTGACGCTCATACTCATCAGCATCACCCTTTCAGCATTAATACACTTAAGTGCTATGTACTGGGTACACAGCACTGAACAAACAGTCAGTGTCTCTCCACAGACATATAATGCAGCATAACGGAGAAGATAGCAAACACCTAGTTGCTATATACTTTTATTCTGGTTACTACTCCTGCAGAACACATCACCCCAAACTTAGTGTAACTATTTCATCTGGTGGGTCATGGTTTTAGGGAGAGTTTGAATGAGCAGTTCTTTCTTGAGGTCTCCCACGCAGTTACAGTCAGATGTTGGCCGGACTACAATTATCTGGTGGTTCGTCAGGGCTGGAGATGACTCATCCACAAGGCTGGCAGCTGGGAACTCAGGTCAACTACAGGTAGCCTCTGTATGCAGGATTTTCTCAAACTACTCAGATTTCTTACCTGGTATTTGTCTTTTCCCAGAGATAGCATTCACATAGAATCAGAGGAATCTGGATTGCCTTCTATGGGTTTTTCTGTCTCCATAGTTTTCTTGCATCACTTCAGATCTGTTCTACTGGTTACAAGTGAATCCCTAACATTGACCTGGATTCAAGAGAACCCACTTCTCAATGGAAGAGGTCCCAAAGATTTTAGAAACACTTTTATTTAAAAAGATTTTATTTATTTATTTGAGAGAGAGAGCACAAGTAGGAGGAGTGGTAGGCAGAGGGAGAGAGAGAAGCAGACTCCCTGTTGAGCAGGAAGCTGGATGTAGGGCTCCATCCCAGGACCCTGGGATCATGACCTGAGTCAAAGGCAGACACTTAGCTGACTGAGCCACCCATGTGTCCCAAAATGATAAAAAGAATTTTACAAACCTGGAAGGTAAAATGTTTCAAAGTTTGCTACAAGCAAAAGGGGAAAAAGATGGCAGAGGAGAAGGGAACCCTATTCCAGGGTTCCCCGGAATTGAGCTGCATATCTACCAGACCACTCGGAATTGAGCTGCATATCTACCAGACCACTCGGAACACCTACAAAATCAGCCTGAGATGTAAGAAGATAGATCTGGATCTCTACAAACAGAATATCGCAGGTGGTTGGTTTTGAGGTACAAAGCGGGGAGCCGTGATTCCGCGGGCAGATATTGGAGGATAAACGGCAGGGGGCAGGACTAGCCATGGAGATCCTACCCTGCCAGTGAGCGATAGCCTCCCGCGCTGGGGACGGGGCAGGCACAGACTCAGAACGGTAGTGGGGGGGGAGGACTTTAGCACAGCCCACCGGATGGAAACTGGAGCGTTGGGGCCCCACGTGTGAACTGGGGGCAGCTGATTGTTTTAGAAGCACAAAGAGCAGAGATGTGCCCCCGCCTGGAGGCGAGGACTGGGAGCGCAGCAGAGGGTCACACAACCCGGTTTATAGCAGCATGGACAGAAACGGAGATAGTGTGGCCTGGAGAGCTCACTGAAGAACAGACTGCGATCTCTCTGCTCTGAGGCAGAGGGTTGGAAACAGTCTCTTCTGCTCTGACTCTGGAAGAGATGCAGAAAGCCCCCAGAGAACAAAAGCCCCCCAAAACCGGTTTTCACTGAGCCCATCTCCCACCATGGGGGCAGGGCAACTCTGCCCAAAAGGGTTGCCTGTATAACAGTGTGGCAGGGCCCTCCCTGAGAAGATAGGCAGGGAAAACCAGAGGTCGGCAACCCTAAGGTCCCTATAAAACAGGTGCATCTTGCTTGGGTTGTGGTCAATAATTTGGACTCTAAACATCCCCTCAACCACCCCTCAACAGAATGACTAGGAGGAGGAGCCGCCCCAAATAGGAAAGACTCAGAGAATATGACTTATGCCACAGATTTACAAATGGATGCAGATATAACCAAGTTGTTGGAGATGGAATTCAGGCTAGCAATTGTGAAGACAATAGCTAGAATGAAGAAATCGATCAATGGCAACATAGAGTCTCTAAGGGGAGAAATGAAAGTTGAATTGGCAGAACTTAAAAATGCTATCAATGAGATCCAACCTGATCTAGATAATCTAACAGCTACGGTAAGCAAGGCAGAAGAACGAATTAATGACGGTAAGCAAGGCAGAAGAACAAATTAGTGACCTTTTGATAGACAAAAATGGAAAGGAGGAGGCCAGGGAAAAACAACTCATAATCCATGAAAATAGAATCAGAGAAATAAGTGACACCATGAAATGTTCCAATATCAGAATTATTGGAATCCCTCAGGGGTAGAGAGAGAGAGAAGACTGGAAGATATATTTGAGCAAATTGCAGCTGAGAACTTCCCTAATCTGGGGAATAAAACAAACATTCATGACCTAGAAGCAGAGAAGACCCCTCCGAAGATCAAGGAAAACAGGCCAACACCCCAGCATGCAATGGTAAAACTCACAAGTCTTAGAACCAAGGAAACCATCTTAAGGGCAGTTAGGGGGAAAAGATTCCTTATGTACAGAGGGAGGAACATCAGAATAACTTCAGACCTAACACAGAGACCTGGCAAGCCAGAAAGGGCTGGCAAGACATATTCAGGGTACTAAATGAGAAGAACATGCAGGCAAGAATACTTCATTCAGCAAGGCTGTCATTTAGAATGGATTGAGAGATGCAGAGCTTCCAAGAGCGGCAGAAACTGAAAGAATATGTGACCACTAAGCTGACCCTGCAAGAAATATTAAGGGGGGTTCTATAAAAGGAGAAAGAGCCCAAGAGTGATATAGAACAGAAATTTACAGGGACAATCTATAAAAACAAGGTCTTCACAGGCAACATGATAACAATTAATTCATATCTTTCAATAATCACTCTCAACATGAATGGCCTAAATGCTCCCATGAAACAGCACAGGGTTGCAGACTGGATAAAAAGACAGGACCCATCCATATGCTGCCTACAAGAGATTCATTTTGAACCTAAAGATACATCCAGACTGAAAGTGAAGGGATTGATTTCCTCTTCCATGCCAATGGACTTCAAAAGAAAGCGGGGGTAGTAATTCTTATATCAGACAAATTAGATTTTAAACTAAAGATTGTAGTTAGAGACACAGAAGGACACTGTATCATTCTTAAAGGGCCTATCCAAAAAGAAGATCTAACAATTGTAAATATCTATGCCCCCAACATGGGAGCAGACATCTACTTAAGCCAACTGTTAACCAAAATAAAGAGTCATATTGATAACAGTACGTTAACTGTAGAAGACCTCAATATTCCACTCTCAGCAATAGACAGATCATCTAAGTAGAAAATCAACAGAGAAACAAGAGCTTTGAATGATACACTGGACCAGATGGACCTCATAGATATATACAGAACATTCCACACTAAAACAACAGAATACTCATTCGTCTCGAGCACACAGATGTAGTGAAAAGAAGGGCCATATGCACCCCAACGTTCATAGCAGCAATGTCCACAATAGCCAAACTGTGGAAAGAACTGAGATGTCCTTCAACAGATGAAAGGATAAAGATGTGGTCCATATATACAATGGAATATTACTCAGCCATCAGAACAGATGAATACCCAACTTTTACATCCACATGGATGGGACTGGAGGAGATGATGCTAAGTGAAATAAGTCAAGCAGAGAAAGTCAATTATCATATGGTTTCACTTATTTGTGGAGCATAAGGAATTGCATGGAGGACGTTAGGAGAAGGAAGGGAAAAATGAAGGGGGGCAGAAATCGGAGGGAGAGATGAACAGTGAGAGACTATGGACTCTAAGAAACAAACTGAGGGTTTTTGGGGGGGGATGGGTTAGCCTGATGATGGGTATTAAGGAGGGTATGTACTGCACGGAGCACTGGGGGTTACACAAAAACAATGAATCTTGGATCACTGCATCGGAAACTGGTGTTGTACAGTGACTAATATAATAAAGTAAAATAAAATAAAAAATAAAATGTAAAAAGAATAAAATATAAAATAAAAATGTAAGCAGAAACAAAGGCAAAAAACATGACTAGAAATAAAATAAAATAAAATAAAAAATAAAAGCAAAAGGAACAAAGAGTTAAAGAAAAACTCTGATTAGAGAAGGCAGCTCTCTCTAGTGAAAGGGGTGAAGGCAGCATATAATAGAGAGGAACTGAAAATTAAAGAGCATTCCTAATGGAGGTTTATGGGAAGAACAGAAGTGCCAGAAAGTAAGGAGTGTCCTAAGAAGCCTGTACGGATATCATTTAAGTAGGCTTTATATGTTAGGACAGTTCTAGATTTATAGAAAAATTAAGAAAGTCATACAGATTTAGTACCATATACTTCTTAATCGGTTTCCTCTATTCTTAACATCTTGCACTAGTCTGATGTATTTGTTAAAATCAATGAACCAATACTGATACATTATTAGGAATGAGTTTATCCTTCATTCAGATTTTCTTAATATTTACCGAATGTCCCTTTTCTGTCCCAGGATCCCATGTGGGCTATCGCTGCACTGTTATCAAGTCTCCTAAGGCTCCTCTTGGCTGTGACAGTCTGTCAGACTTCCTTGTTTTAGGGTTTTGACAGTTTCCAGTGGTACTTGTCAGGCATTTTATAACACGCCTCTCAGTTGGGATTTCTCTGGTGTTTCCGTTGTGATTAAACTGGACTTCTGACTTCTGTGCCTTGGGAACCAGAGAGAGGAGGTACCATGTTCAGCATCTCATATCAAGGGCACATACGGTCACCATGACTTACCGCTGTTGATGTTGATCTTGACCACTGGCTGCGGTAGTGCTTGTCGGGTTTCTCCACTGTAGACTCATTATGTGTCCCCCACTTTCCAGATGGTACTAATGAGAAGGATATGACGGCATGTGGCCCCACTGAAGGGACTGGGAATGAGGTCCTCCATGTTCAAGGGTGTGAAATTGACAAAAATTATCTGGAATTCTTCTGCATGGGAGATTTGTCTCTTCTCCCCCAGTTATTTATGTACCCGATACTTATTTATATTAGCATGGATTGATGGGTATTTATTCTTTGGGTCATAATCCAATCCAGTACTTTATTTATTTTGTTGTTCAACCTATCCCTGCTTTGGCCAGTAATTGCTTCTCCAACTGACTCCTTTGTCCTTTGGTTCTGTTTTGTTTTTGAGCACTTTTTCACCTTCTCCTAATACAAAACACTCTAGGCTGCATAATATTCCATTGTGTATGTGTGTACATACATATATATATATGTATATATATAGCCAAATTATGGAAGGGATACGTGCACCCCAGTGTTTATAGCAGCAATGTCCACAATAGCCAAACTATGGAAAGAGTCAAGTTGTCCATCAACAGTAGTGCAATTGGTTGCGTCGTAGGGTAGCTCTATTTTCAACTGTTTGAGGAACCTCCGTAGAGTTTTCCAGAGTGGTTGCACCAGCTTGCATTCCCACCAACAGCGTAGGAGGTTTTCCCTTTCTCCACATCCCCGCCAACATCTGTCATTTCCTGACTTGTTCATTTTAGCCATTCTGACGGGTGTGAGGTGGTATCCCATTGAGGTTTTGATTTGGATTTCCCTGATGCTGAGCGATGCTGAGCACTTTTTCATGTGTCTGTTGGAAATGAAATCTTGCCATTTGCAACGACGGGGATGGAACTGGAGGGTGTTAGGCTGAGTGAAATAAGTCAATCAGAGAAAGAGATGTGTCATATGACCTCACTGATATGAGGAATTCTTAATCTCAGGAAACAAACTGAGGGTTGCTGGAGTGGTTGGGGGTGGGAGGGATGGGGTGGCTGGGTGATGGACACTGGGGAGGGTATGTGCTACGGTGAGCACTGTGAATTGTCTAAGACTGATGAATCACGGATCTGTATCTCTGAAACAAGTAATACATTATATCTTAAAAAAAAAAAAAGATAGTAGGAAGGAAAAAATGAAGGGGAGTAAGTCGGAGGGGGAGATGAACCATGAGAGACGATGGACTCTGAGAAACAAACTGAGGGTTCTAGAGGGGAGGGGGCTGGGAGAATGGGTTAGCCTGGTAATGGGTATTAAAGAGGGCACGTTCTGCATGGAGCACTGGGTGTTATATGCAAACAATGAATCATAGAACACTACATCAAAAGCTAATGATGTAATGTATGGTGATTAACATAATAAAATAAAATTAAAAACAAACAAACAAACAAAAAACAAAAAAACTCTACAGGATCGTCTAACATAGATCTTGCCTCAGTCCTAGAACAAGACATTTTTCCAAGGAGCCCTCGTTCTGTTTATTAGGAAATAGTGTTGATGACCAAGATCCAGTGTTACCTGTCCTCATTGCTAATGGAGCGTGGTTGAATTTAGGTCTTCTCAGCTGACAGAAAAAAAGATGATATGCATATATATACACTATATATATATATATATATACACACACATGTATATACACACACAATGTACACCACCTGTATTTACACATATCATTAAATATTTACATATGTCAACATCTGCATCTATATTAGGCTAAATATGAGTTACTACTGATTTCTCCAACTCCAGTTCATACCAAATAGATCATTCCAGCTTCCTGCTCTTGCTTATCTGTAAATTGAAACTCTGACGGTGAGAAACCTTGACCCCACCATCAGCCATACATTTGATTGTTCAGTGCAGAGGCACCAGAATTGTGAAGGCGAGTCGATGGACTCCATGCTGTTCCTGATGCCCAAATCTCGTAGATCACAGTCCTTCCAAAGGCACTGGAAGCAGCTTCCCCCATAACCCTGTCAGTAAGTTTGTCTCCTGAATTTGTGATGTACTTAGATACTCTCGTCAGTCTGCATCCCTCTATGGGATCCCACAAACTCCTAGATTTTTTTTTTTAATTTTATATACACGAAGGTTCATTTTTAGTGCTCTAAATCCTGTGGGTTTTGACAAATGTACAACACCAGGTGTTCATCATTATGATACCATACAGGATAGTTTCACTGCCCTAAAAATTCCCTGCACTCCACCTGTTCATCTCTGCTTCCCTCTCCTCTTCTCCAACCCCTGGCAACCCAGGGATCTTTTTAATGTTTCTATGGCTTTGCCTTTTTCAGATCGTTATATAATTGGAATCATGCAGCATTTAGTCTTCTCAGACCAACTTTTCACACTTACCCATATAGAGTTAAGATTCCTCTATGTGTTTCTTCTAGCCAATTTCTTTTTTGACTTTGTATCACTCACTAGTGTCTCAGTGTATGAATATTCTGCAGCTTCTTATCTGTTCACCTCTTGAAAGGCATCTTAGTTGCCTCCTGGTTTGGTGATTGTGAATAAAGCTGCTACAAAAGTTCACATGCAGGGTTTTTGTATGAACATATGTTCTCAGATCAAAGGGAAAATATCTTGCTGGATCTTATGATAAGACCCTATTTAGCTCATAGTAAAACACCAAACCATCTCCCAAAGTGGCTTAACCATTGTGTCTGACCACAGAGGGTTTCTGTTGTATCCTCACCAGCACTGGGTTTGTCTTTTTTCTTTTTCTTTTTTTAGTCTTTCTAACAGGTACACAGTGGTATTTCATTGCTGTCTTAAATTTGCAATTCCCAGATGAAAATGATGTTGAGCATCCTTTTCTTTTCTTATATTCCATCTACATTGGCACATCTTCCCTTGTTAAATGGCTACTCACATCTTTTGGCCATTTTGAATTAAATTGTTATTTCTCTGGTTTTGTCCCTTTCCAGTAGTGGGTTGGCAATTCTAGGTCTTTTGCCTTTCCATACAAGTTTTAGAATATGTTTGTTGAAAACTTCCCAATAACTTTCTGGTGTTTTGATCGCAGTTCTGCTGAGTCTATACATCAGGTTAGCTAGAACTGACATTTTAAACATATTGAGTCTTCCATTCTGTGAACATAGAGTATCTCTCCATTTATTTAGAACTGTTATTTTTTAGTCAGGAATTATGAATTTCTGCACATAAATCCTTTACATATTTTGTTAGATTTATTGTCAAGTATTCCATTGTTTTCCTATGTTAACATAAATGTGTTTTTCATCCCAAGTATTTACCGCCACTATATATAAAAGTAATTGGCTTTTGTATATTAATCTTACATCCTGTAACTTCGCTCTACTCTCTCATTAGTTCCAGTGGTGTTGAGTGATTTGGAGGGAGGCATTTTCAACATAGACAATCATGTCATCTGCAAACAAAGATAGTTTATTTCTTCTTTCTCAATTTGAATACTGCTCTTTTTCCTGTTTTCCTCTTGATGAGCTAGACAGGTCTTTTATTACAATGATTCATAGGGGTGATAAGAGGGGATATTCTTGCCTTGGAATTTAAAAGGAAAGCATCCAGGTTCTTACATTTGGTTGATGCCAGCTGTAGGGTTTTTATAGATGTTCTTTAGAAAGCTGGAGGAGCTCCACTCTATCTCTAGTTTAATGAAATTTTTTATTATAAATAGATGGACTTGTCTCATGTTAATTTTATGATTTTAGGAGCCCCGGGTGGCACAGTCGGTTAAGCGTCCAAATCCTTGTTTTGGCTCAGATCATGATCTCAGGGTTTTGAGACCAAGCCAGCCCCACATCAGGCTCCAAGCTCAGTGAGGAGTCTGCTAAAGTTTCTCTCTGTTCTTCTGCCCCTCCCTGTGCTTGTGCTCTCTCTCTCCCTCTCTCTCAAATAAATAAATCTTTAAAAATGTGTATGATCATATAATTTTTCCTATTCATGTTGTTGATGTGATGAATGACTTTTATCAGTTTTTGAATTTGAGTCCTTTTGCACACCCTACACAAATGTTAATTGGTCGTGACACATCAGTCTTTCTGTACACTGCTGGTTATCAATATGCTAATGCTTTGATGATAATTTTTTCATCTATGAACATGAAAGATTTTGGTCTTTTTTTTTTTCCCAGAAATATCTTGGTCTTTAATTGTTTTTCCTATATTGTCTTCATCTGGTTTTGGTATTAGGGTAATGCTGGTCTCACAAAATGAATTAGAAAGTGTTTCCTCTGCTTCTTTTTTCTGTAGGAGATTAAGGAGAATTGGGCCATTTCTTAAATATTTGGTACAATTTATAGGTGAAATCATCCAGGCCTGGTGTTTCCTTTTAGAAGGCTGTATTATAATAATTGCTTAAATTTTAAAAATTAATATAGGGCTTCTCAAGTTATCTGTTTCTCCTTATGTAAGTTTTAGTAGTTTGTGTCTTTTAAGAAATGTTTCCATTTCATGTAAATTGTCAAATTTGTGCTATAGAGTTGTTGCTATTATTCTTTCATTATTCTTTTTGTTGTCCACAGGGTTGGCAGCAGATGAGTCCTCTTTCATTTCTGATATTTGAAGTGTGTGTCTTCTCTTTCTCTTGCTAGTCTGGCTAGATGTTTATAAATTTTATTGGTATTTCCAAATGATTAGCTTTTATTTCACAGATTCTATTTTTTCCTGCTTTCAAGTTCATTGCTTTCTGATTTAATTTTTATTATCTCTCTTCTTCTTTCTTATTAGGCTTAATGTACTTTCTTCCCCTAGCTTCTTCATGTTGTGGCTTAGATCATTACTTTTAGATGTACTTTCTTTTATAATATATGCTGTTTTTGCTGCATCCCACAAATTTTGCCACGCTGTAGTTTTATTTTAATTGAAACAAATAAGGGGGTACCTGGGTAGTGTAGTCAGTTAAGTGTCCAACTCTTGATGTTAGCTCAGGTCTTGATCTCGTGGCTGTGAGTTGAAACCCTACACAGGGCTCCATGTGGGTGTGCGGGGGGGGGGGAGAGAGAGATAAAGAAAAAGAAAGGAAGAAGGAAGGAAGGAAGGAAAGGAAAGGAAGGAAGGAAGGAAGGAAGGAAGGAAGGAAGAAGGAAGGAAGGAAGGAAGAAAGAAGGAAGGAAGAAGAAAGGAAGAAGGAAAGGAAAAGGAAGGAAAGAAAGGAAAAAAGGAAGAAAGAAAGAAAGAAAAAAAAAAGAAAGAAAGAAAGAAAAAAAGAAAGAAAGAAAGAAAGAAAGAAGAGAAAGAAAGAGAAAAGGAAAGGAAAGTAGAAAATATTTTAAAATATATCTAGTAACATCTTCTTTGACCTTCGTGTTATTTAGAAGTGTGCTTTTAAATCTCCAAATATTTGAGTATCTTCCTGCTACCTTCCTTTTACTGATATCTATTCTAATTTCATTATGGTCTGAAAAATACTTTGAATGATTTATATTTTTTGAAATTTCTTGTTATATTTTATTGCCCAAAATGAAATTTATTTTTTTACAAAATGACTTTATATTGGAGAATGTTCAGTATAAATTTGAGAAGCATATGTGTTTTCTCTAAAAATGTCAATTATATTGAGTTGATTGGTAGTGCTGTTTAGTTCATTTTCTGCCTTTTTATTCTATTAATTATTGAAAGAAGGCTGTTGAAGTCTTCTGCTATATTAGTTACCTGCCCATTTCTCCTTGCAGGTCAACTGGGTTTTGTCTTTTGGACCTAACATTCTGTTGTTAGTGCATATGCTTTAAGGATTACTACGCATTGGGTTGGAGACTAGACCCTTTTGTTATTATGTAATATTCCTCTTTATCCTGATACATTTCCTTGTTAGAAGTGTGCACTGATGAAATAAACATAGTCACTGCAGTTTTCTATTATTGGTGTTAGCATGATTCTTTATGCTTTTGCTTTAAATCTTTTTATTTGTAAAAATGGGTTTCTTGTGATAACACACTATGGGTCCTGTTTTTATTTTTACCTACTTTCTCAGTCTATTTTTTCATTGGAATATTTAAAGCCATTCACATTTAGAGTAATTACTGATGTTGCTGGATTTATATCTATCATAGTTGTGATATTTTCCTATTTTTTACATATAGTCGTTGATTCTTAATTTTTTTTCTGCCTCTTGTGTTTTTCTTTTTCAAGTTTTTATTTATTTACTTGAGAGAGACAGAGAGAGAGTGAGAGCAAGAACAGAGGGAGAGGGAGAAGTAGGCTTCCTGTTGAGCAGGGAGCCGGACACGGGTCTCAAACCCAGGACCCTGGGGTCATGACCTGAGCCAAAAGCAGACACTTAACCAACTGGGCCACCCAGGTGCTCCTGCCTCTTGTGGTTTTAATCGAATATTTTAAATGATTCTAATTTATCTCTTCCCTTAATATAGAAATTATGCTTCTTTAAAAAAATTTTTAGTGGTTGCCCTAGAATTTCCAATACACATTTACAACTAATCTAGGCCACCTTTCAAATAACACTGTACCACTTCACAGGTGATGTCAGTAATGTAACAGAGTATTCCAAGTTTTCTCTCTTAGTCCTTAAAACACTTTGTCATTCATTTCACTTATTCATAATTTGTAATCAACCAAAGCATTGTTACTACTATTACCTTACACAAACAATTATATTTAGAAAAGATTTTACTTCTGCATCTCAGATAACTGTAGATAAATTTTTTGACGACATCATTTCTATTGTCCTGAAAACTTCTTTTAGTATTTCTTATGAAGCAGTTTTGCTGGTAATAAATATTCTAGGGGTTTTGGTTTTATTTTGTTGTCAAGTAAAGTATTTATTCTTCACATTTGAAGGATAATTTCAATAGCTGTAGAATTGTAGGGTTTTTTTTTCTTCAACATTCTAAATATTTCAAACTAATATTTTCTTGCTTCCATGGTTTCTGATGAGAAGTGTGATATAATTCTTTTTCTTATTCCCCTGTAAGTAAGACTTGTCTTTCTATGTCTTTTTTGCAATTTGAATATGATATGACCAAGTTTTTTTTTTTTTCAGTATAAATATTGGTTGGTGTTCTCTAATATTCCTGGACCTGTAGCTTTGTGCAACTTACCAATTTTGGAAAATTCTTAACCCTTATTACTTCACATACTTATTTTGCTCCCCTATCTCATTTTTTTTTTCTCTCTTTTGGGTATTCCTACTATGCATATTATACCTTTTGAAATTGTCTCACAGTTCTTGGATATTTTGTTCTTTTTTTGTTTTGTTTTCATCTTATTTCTCATTAAATTTTCGTTTGGGAAATTTCTATCCATATATCTTCCAGATCACTAATTATTTCCTCAGCCATTTCCACTCTAGTGATGAGCCCATCAAAAGCATACTTCATTTTGGTTACAACAGTTTTTATTTCTAACACTTTCTTTTGATTCTATCATAGTATACATTTCTGTTTATATTATACAACCTTTTATCCATGTTGTCTTCTTTTTCCATTAAAATCATAGCTGAGCCTGGGTCTGATGTTTGTGTTTCTTTTCAGACTGTTTTTCAAGCTTTTTATCATGCTTTGAATATTTTCACTGCTGTTGCTGAAAGCCAAGCATAATGCTTTCAGCAACAGGAACAGGGCCTGCAGTGTGAGGTTTTCTGTTAATCTGGCTATGCGTTTCGCTTTGCTTAATGTTTTCTGTAGATGTAGCCTCCAGAGACTTCGATTTTCCCTTTGTTCTTGCTTTGTCTCTCTGGTTGTGTGGATTTCCCTAAGCATTCAGAGGTACCCTGCAGTTGTTTCAGCTGAGATGCACTGTGTTTGTTCTGAGGAACTGTTTGTGGGGTGGCAAAGTGTGGTGGAGTGGGAGCACTCCCTGATCTTATGATTAAATTTTGGTCATTTAGTTGACTGTTGTTCATGGACTACAAAATCCACAAGTGTTTCTAAGCTCTCCTCCTTCCCCGTGGGGAGAAAGTCTCTCCCTCGGGGAGTGTTTGTTCTGGAAAACACTCTGGGAATGTGTGTAAATTGGCAATTTTCCCTCCCCTGCCTAAGCCCTGAGAGATTTTTCTTGACTCTTCACCTTGAGACCACTGTGGGGATCCTAGAGGAAAAGCCCATGAGAGTGTGGCCCCCTAATGCTGGGGTCTCCAGGAATTCCTCATTCCTCATATTTATGACCTATTTCTTACTTCCAGTTATGGCACCAGTGACTTCTGCCCCTAGCATGCAGATGTCAGCTCTGGTTCTCAAATTCACCTGCCACCCCCCCAACCTGTTTCATCACAGCTCTTTGTCCTGAAATCTTAACTCTCCAACAGATTCAAGAAAAGGTTCTGATTTTAAATTTGTTCAGCTTCTTTCTGGCGGTAAGGGTAGGACTGACAAACTCTAGGTCCTTTATATGTTGGAGCTAATACTGGAAGTCTCAAGTGAATATTTTTTTTTAAGATTTTTTATCTATTTATTTGACAGAGAGAGAGAGAGAGAGCACAAGCAGGGGGAGTGGCAGGCAGGCAGGCAGAGGCAGAGGGAGAAGCAGGCTCCCCGCTGAGCAGGGAGCCCAATGTGGGGCTCGATCCCAGGACCCTGGGATCATGACCTGAGCCGAAGGCAGACGCTTAACCGACTGAGCCACCCAGGCGCCCCTCAAGTGAATAATTTTTAAACAAAATATTTAGCATGGCCTACAGCATGTACATCTCCCCAATCCTACTTAAAAACTGTTTGATGGTTACATGTTTTTCTTGAGAGACAGACACAAATTATCAAAGGTTCTGTATGAACAGCCGTAAACTGTGCCACCATGCCTCATGGTGCTCTTACTCTCAGTAACACAGCCATGTGGCTCTTCTATGTCCACATCCATGACACGCTTCCATGAGGCAGGAAATCTGCTACTGCTGGTTCCTCACCTTCCCGAACATTACTTCATCTCACTCACACACACACACACACACACACACACACAAACACACAGAACTGTATTTTCATACTGTTTCCAGCCCCAAGCAAAGAACTTTGCACTGAGTACGTGTTCCATTGATATGAAATGACTGAGAGGAAGGTATTTGCAGCATGCAACATTTACAATAGCACAGAGATGGCAGATGCTCAACTGCATAAATCATGCCTTTTTTTCTTTTGGACATTTGAGGTAGTTATCAGTATGCTGCCCTAGTAGGTTTTCAAAACATGTGTTGGATAAATTATTTTATTGTCTATTTTCTATCAAATTTGCATGGATTGCGTTCTCTGAGCCCAGCTTGATAGTAGAGATTTCATCTTCGTTATCTCATGTATTACTCATGCAATATAAACAGGTATTAACTATAATTTACAGATAACACCGGGTTCAATAGGTTAAATGAATTGTCTACGGTAATAGTGCTAGCAAAACAGTATTGGAACTTGTGTCTAGTAATAATTTTTGATACATTTTTTCGAGTACTGGCTATTTTGTATTGTAGTAAATCTTGTGTATGCAAATCTACCCCATTACACATCAAAACGTCAGATAAGGAACTGGGCCTAACACGTATTTGGATCTATACTTCCCTCTAAGAAGTACCAATTCAATAGTTTTATTCTTGGACGTGTGACAAAAGTATTTCCAAGTTTTGTTAAGACATATCCATTCTATAGATATTTACTGAGCCCCTACTGAGTGTCACTTTATCCAGCAGTAGGGAAACAGCAATAACTAAAATAGATAAAGTCCCTACTTTCCCTAATCATTACAGAGAGGCAAAAATCAAATTCTTACTAAATCAACTTCAGAAAACACATCTCTAGAATTCAAAAAGAATTTTAAAAGCATATAAATAGAATGATTATTTTAAAAGGAAAATATCTATACAATTATTCAATGGATTTTTATTTTTTAGATTTAACTTTTTCATTTTCATGAATTTAACAGGATACTATCAGTAGAACAACTAAAGTATAGTAGGAGCAGAGCTTAGTCATGTTGGGGATATTTGAGATATTTCTGAAATACACCAGTCAGCAATGGGATTGACGGCAAAATCCCCTGGGGCTCTGAAAGCCTCAGACGTCTGAGACAGATAGCAGATCTACCCTTACTACTTCAAAAGTGAAATATGAGGCGGCTTAGATTTCGTGTATTTGCATTTTTGTAAAACCCGCAACAAGAAGGTAGAAACAAGAGTAACTGATCACTTAGTAACGCAGTCCAGGACCCTTCATCAAACTCCCAAGTGTCCAAAAGAAACCTAGAAAGTAAAGGGCAAAGACAAAACAGGGTTATAGTCATTTGGGAAATTCTTTTATATTCCTGATGTCAAGAGACTTCACATGGGAGAGTAATTTGACCTCTCAAACTCATTTCAAAATAGCACACTGGGCATAAATCTGTGTGAAACACAGAAACCACTTCTCCCCCAGGTGTAACAGGAAGTGAGGATTTAAGTAGATCTTTTCTGGAGTCCTACATGCTGTATGAAATGCCTATGAAGATTTCGATCGCGCATGCTTGAACAAGCTAGGTGCAGCAGGAATCTAAATTCCCGTGGTATTAATAAATGGCTGGAGGAGAGATGCAGGCAAGATGCACAGCAGACGGCTCCAGAGTCACGGCTGAAGGACTTACCGGGCCAGCAGACGGGGTAAACAGAATTTCAAATGCACATGTGGGGGCTGTTCAACCGTTAAATTCAAGATCTCTACGGCAAATTGAAACTGGGAAGAAACATAATGAATTAAGAAATACAACCTGTGTGCCTAATTTACTTTACCTATTACACGGAATTTCTAGAACTTTATTATTGTGCTTACAACTACCATGAACAATTCATGCTGCCATTATCATACAGCTGTTACATAATTGCTGGTAGCGCCTATCATTTCTCCCTTGGCAATAAGGCTACCCACACGCTGAGCGAACTTATCCATCTGTCCAGCTGTGGTACCATTCACAATTCTTAGTGTGCAAGTTTTTACATGGTTGCAAGCACATCGCATGAGCATCCTCAGAACAGATGGGCAAGAACCCTGGGCCCTCTCTCTTACTCTGTCTACTCCCCTGCTTTTTTCCTCTCATTTTCATCTCTTTAAACTGAAGATAATTGTACTGGTGGTTGCTTTGGAAGGATGCGTGGGGAAATTAATATTCTGAACACACTGTGATTCCCTGGTGATTTCCTATTTAGTTTTGAATAGTGCTTTCAATGCATTGGATTAAGAAATCATTATTCAAGAAATTACTACCTTAAGTCATCCATTAATTAGTTCACTTACTCACTTATGTGGTCATTCCTTCAACAATCATTTATGATCTACCGTGTTCCAAGAACTCTACTAAGTGAAAGGGCATTGTTTCTTTCACCAGTTCTATGCGGAGTGATCACTCATAAAATAGTTTAAATATATTACCCAACATTTCTTTTTTATTGTTATGTTAATCACCATACATCACATCATTAGTTTTTGATGTAGTGTTCCATGATTCATTGTTTGTGTATAACACCCAGTGTTCCATTCAGTACGTGCCCTCCTTAATACCCATCACCCAACATTTCTAATAATGCATCCTTAGTATTCCCTAACCTGCAGAATTATGTTAGTTTTCATCATGAAATTCATCCTAGTATTTTGGTATTCAGAAGATAATTCAGAGAAGAAGGGACTAATCCAATTTAATGCAGAGAAAATCATATCTGTGTCAATAAAACCCAATCTATCACTGATCATTTACCCAATCACTTTATATTGCTCTTTTCTGCTATGAATCTTCTGTATTCCTGTGAATTATTATACATTGTCTTTACACAGAACCTTTTCTGTGTTACAATCTCAAAGAATATGCAGTATATAAGGTGTCAGACAGTTTAGTGGGAAGAGAACAGAGTTTTGTTCTGCTCTTAGGTCTCGATTCAAACCAAACCCCGTCTGTGACCTCAGCTTCCTGGTTGGTTACAAAAGGGGCAAAGTCTATGACACTTGTCACAGCTCCTTTCAGAAGCAGACTTCCATAATTTTCAGGATGTCTAGCTAAATAGAACCCAGGTATTGGACACTTGTTTGCTGCCCCTCTCTCCTGTATATCATTATGCATTCACAAGGAGTTTCAACAAATTTAATCTTCAATAATCTTCTATCTTAGCCTCTGAAATAAAGGCAATTATAATTGAAAATGTGTAATCATTTGGAGCTTTTAAGATTCACTTGTAGCAAAGCGAAATTTATCCTTTTTTTTTTTTTTTAATCAGCAAACTTAGTAGGCTCGGATGGCACATGACAGTGCAAAGAAAATAATACCTATTTCAATTAACACTCTCATAAGTACTAGATAAACACTCAATAATCAGATGCTCCAAGGGAGTGTTATGGACTCAGAGGCTGGAGAACAAGAGGAAGTGTCCAGACAATGGGGATGCTCCTGAGGAAGTCCGGTATGCGGTGCACTGAACCAGACCACACGATCGTACCTGGCATTTATCAAGTATTCAGAGGTTTTCAAGTACTTTTCTTCACGTATTCTTTGTGTTTCTTGATTCAAAGTGGTGAAAGTCACAGTACCCTATGTTTCTTGAGCAGTTAAAATTGTTTAGTTACCATTCATGCTTATTTCATAGTAGAGTCACAAAGCTTCTGGGGAGGGCGGCAGGACTATGGTCATCTCACCGATGATGAAGTGGAGATGTTGAGGAGTCGCACCCTTGTGCGAGTGATGCGATTCATGGGAGTCTGAGGAGCGGAGAATCAAACCCACGTCTGCCGAATGTGAAGCAGCCACAGGATGCCGCCCGCAGGATGGCAGTGATATGTATAGGACGAGACTGGTCAGTGTGAGTCGTAATTTATGTCACCACAAAATTTCGAAGCATCATTGACAGTTGGGACAACGGAGACTTGGGAGTCTGAGGGTCATATGGACATTTCTGTGGTGGTTAGGATGGGTTTTTATGCCTTCTGGTTCTAAGGTCATTATTACCTTTAGTGTACCTTGTCTTTATCACAGATCAAAACAATAAAATAAAATAAAAAGGCAGGGATCTCAGACCCCACTTAGATCATCTCTATCCCTTCTGACTAATGTAGCTGATGCTCTTCACACGCTCAATGTCTCCATCTAAAAACTGGTCTCATGTGTGCCCACCTCCCTCTCCATTCCATCAGCCAAAGCAGCCTCCAAGCCAAGTTTGGTCGGGAACTAGAGTTTCTATTGCAGAAATAGGTAAGTTCTCCCAGATTCATACTCAGCAAACATATCTATTTTAATTAATATGTCTATCTTTCCATTCTTGCACTTACAACAGAATAGAGTGACCAGGACATCAAGTTGGCCCATGGAGAAAGACACGGGAATGCCTTACGTGATAAAAACTTGGAAGTCACAGCCCCTTCGGGGAGGGTTCAGCCTTCCACCACGGCTTTGAGCTGCAGACCTGCAGTCCCAGAAGTCAAATCTCCCATGGGAAAGTGAGTTCCAAGACAACTGATTTATTCAGTGTGGATCACCAATCACCAGTGCCTGGCACATGTTTACCCCACAGCAGGTGCTCGCCCTGCTCGCTCTCTCTCAAATAATCTTTTTTTTTTTTTTTAAAGAAAAGTAGTATAAGCCCCCAAATGTGATACATTAACCTGAGGTCCTTCAGCTGTCTTTAACAACAGACTAATTAAGTAATTAATAATGAGATACCCAGCAGGGTCAGCACCTCATTGCATCGGCTCTTCATCTTTGGAAGTAAATGCAGTCGCTGGTTGCAGGAAAAGGCTCTAATTGATTGAGGCAGTGGATTCCTACAGTTTCAAGAGACTTTTCTATACTAATTCTGCACTGAAGACCTAAGAAAACTGGGTTGGATAAGGGATTTTGCTGATTACTACACTGCTGTGATTTGCTATGATTTCAAGATGATAAAGTAAAAGACTATTTTCCATAACATTCTAGTTGATTCTATTCCTAGATCAGTGTTACATGGTCTTGGAGAAAATCGGTTATTAAGGTAACCAAGAAGAGAAAAAAGATTCATAGAAGCCGAAATGTGATTTGATTTCCATTTCACATGGGTTTGCTTAATTTTAAAATTTCTCTTGTGACTGCTTCTTCTAAGTCCTATGTGATTCTGACCTTTTATGTTTATGTGGGGTATAAAAAAGTAGCCCACCTTCTTCACCAGAGGAATCATAGTTGCTAAAGCACCACTGACTGCTTCAACAAACTGATCCCCCAGTGTCTCAGCATAAAGAGATGTTTATGTTTTGTTCACCTGAAGTCCAAAGGCAGAGCATTCCTGCTCCTCTAAGTGAGGATTCACAGACATGGGTTTATTTTAGCATAATGCTTCCCCAGTTGGCCGTGTGCAGCAGCAATATTAATCAGGAAAAAGCAGGGGACACTAGGTACAGAGTGTGCATCAAGGAGCCCGGACTCCCGGGGTGGATGGGATGACACGTCTGCTAACATCCCATTGGCTACCAGTTAAACACAACGGCCTTGGCTTCCACCTCAGAATGCTGGAGTAGGTGGGGCTGGTGTATTTCCGGGAAGAAAAACCAATTATTTTGTAAAACAGTTCACCAATCTGGTCACCTATATAAAGAATGTTTATTTTATCACGTTTGATTCTGCTATTTTGCACTTGCTGCATAATCTTGCCTGTTTTCTTGTCTTCTAAACTTGCCTCCTTCCCTTCCCACTTCCCGGCTCCTTGGTTTTAGTCCTTCACTCATTGAGACAATTACTAAGTATCTTGCCACCAAATTTCTACCAAATCTGTGATAGCCCCACCATGTCTGTATAGGAAGGACGGGGCCTCAGTTCAGTTTGAAGAGAGACCTAGAGATTTCCTAGACATCTCCAGTATTTACCCAGTTGTGTTTGTTAAAGTAGACTTGTGTTGGAAGTGGGTTGGAGGAGTTTGAAAGAATGACAGTTTGGGGGGTGCAGACTGCTGTTCTCCTCAGCGTCCTGTGGAGACGTGTGGGTGGATGAGTGGCTTCCAAACCACTGTAAGTGCACGCTAGTTTCCAGGCATTGACTGTGGAAGGTTCTTCTTTATTTTGGGATCAGTGAGCCCCATTGCTACTTATGACTTCAGCATTTGGCACATTATATAAAACCTAGAACATGAAATATGAAATAAATTGACCTGTTTATTGCTTCTAAGTGCTTATCACATGCAGCAAAAGCATGTTCATTTCATTTTAAGGAAGATGCCAGGTGTTTCTCTTTTGAATAAGGGTTCATTTCAATAAGGTTTCTACAAAAGGAGAACATTCTATCTTCATTTTTAATGTGCTCATAAAAAGATAAATACAGAGCTAGCTGATTTGAATGCCATTCAGAGACAAGTCTGGTAAAAAAAACATTACTAATTATGATGATATTCTAAAAATTAGAAAAGGCATTTAATAGTTGTATACATATCACATGTCCCACAAATCAAACATAGCACCTCTATCTGGTAGGCCCCAGGGACTTCAAGGTTGCAGTGACAAATGGTTATAATTCAATATAGAAGAATAATTATTTCCCTGAGTAGTACATCAAATATGAACTTCCTTCTTTTGGATATATAATTAGAAACTACTATCTAATGAATGAATGACTGATATGATTTTAATACACTATTTCTTTCGGCACTAGGGCAAATATAGAGAAATAGGTAAAATCATTCAATGAAAGGAGAAAAGCCCAGAAGACTCAAAATTAAGGCCTACATCGAGAGTGGATTTGGGCTTCAATTTTTAAATTATTCTTGTGGTTCAGGAATGTACCAACTTAGAAACTTAAAAATTATCTGGACTGGTTATATCCCCCAGAGCACGTGACAAAAGTAATAAGAGAGCTCCACTGTGGCAAAGTCTGTGGGAGGAGAGACATTCCACCACAGACGAGCCTGGAGGGAAACACAAACTCACAGACAACAGAGATGCCGTCCACTTACGATCACAAAACCTAGCTCATAGCGCCTGCCCCGTGGCCCTCACCGATGCGGCCGAACATCTCAGGGAGACTTCTAGTGAAGAGAAACTTTAGTTGTGACACGCTGGCCCTGTGATTTGGACATATTTTTACAGGTCCCGACTCACAGGAACATCTCAGATATAAATACAATCCTCCGCTTGTAAATGTGCTACCCTACTGATCCTGATCCATTGTCCTTGAAATTAAACTTGGCAAATTTCATCATTTTCCCTCTAAAGACATCTTTCCCAGGAGGTTCTGTGACCTTCAGATAAGTAGACCCCCAATGAGCCTGCTTTATGGGTGCACGAGACACATCTGGACATACTGTCATTTTGATGTAAAAACGGGTGACATTCCCATAGTGCTTCTGCTGCAAGACAGTTACACTTGCACTTTGTACCGTCTGGAGTTATTATACAGATCAAGTGGATACAATGTGTGAAAGCATTCTGAAGACCCTACACATTCCGAAGACTCTACACCACGTAGAGCACGAGGGATTGTTATTTAATTTATCCGTGTTTGGTGCTTTACAAAGCTAATTCATCTTCCTAACACTGGATGTTTGGGGCCTGGGAGGGGCTGGGCCAATGAACTATTGGCCGAGTCTGGAAGAGAGATTCACCGTCTCAAACTTCAATCACTTACCAGCAGTAACTGTCAAGTGGACGGAGACTCTCCTTCCAGCCCCATCATGAAGATGCTCGAGGACGTGCGCGTGCCCCTCTCTGCCCTCCCAGCCCGGGAATATCATGAATGCAGGCCTTCTGACAAGCATCTGTTGGGCTAAAGGGGAGCCACAAACCTAACAATTCTGAATAAGACACTTCAGTTGAGTGATGCGGGGCTGTCCCTGTCTCTCAGGAGTGCTGTCTGCAAGGTGTTTGTCGCTCTCCGGCTGAGCTGTGGTTGCGTGCGCCCCCTCCCTTGCCCCCCAGCTCCAGCCGGCCGTGCGCAGGCTGGTCTAGGGCCTCGCTCCGCAGCAGCTCCGTGGCAGCGCCGGGCGCTCCAGCGCGCTCTTGAATGGCAAGGCCACACGGCTCAGGAAGCGCAGTACAAAACCAGCTTTCCCACCTCAGTAAGGGAGGTCAGTTTGACATTTAGAGACGTGGGCTTCTTGACGGTGCGTCTGCATACTTTGCATGATTTTAAATGCTAAATAAGTCGCTAAGCAAACAGAAACTAAAAGCCGAGCAAAAATAAAATTTTCTGCCTGACTGAAGAGGAGGATGAAGACTTAGACTTTCATTATTCTAGATGTTATTTAAAGATTTGCTTTAATTAAGATGAGGTAAAGGGGGAAACGAGACAACAAAATTTAAAAAGAAGTTTCAGTGCTATGAGAGCATAGGAGATTTGAAGTCATTTTGTTTCATTTCTAATGCATCTCCTGCGTTTGGGAAGCTCTGTGTTATTGCGCGTCCACAACTGGGGGCCTCGAGACAAACACACGAGTAAGACCTCTCTCCTTCAGCTCCTGCCCCCACTTCCTGGCCCTGCCCAGCCACCCCATTTATGGCTCTGGGCCTCAAAAGGTCTGTGGTCCCGGTGCACGCCCCTCCCCATGGACCCGGCTGCTGGGCGTCCATGCCTCTGACCGTCCCGCTCTCCCTCCAGGGGGCCCAGAGCCGGCCAGTCTGGTCAACCACCAGCAAAGCAGCATGAGCTCTGTTCCGGGCTCTGGTCCACCTGGAAAACTGATGTGGGAACCCTGTTCTGATACTTGATTGTATAAAATAAAGGATCACACTAGTAACAAAACAGCTCCATAATATTTTAAGCAGTTTGTAGTGTCACCAGAAAGGAAAAAAAATGAAATTAAGATAATGGGATGAGTCTACAATGGAGGTAAGAGTCTCATCGCGTCGCCATGGAAGACTTCTTAGCCACCCCCGCCCCTGCCCCACCGCCACCCAGAGAAGGGAGTCACATCAGAAAACCACCTGTGGTTTACCTTAAGTTCTTCTGTTTTGTTGTCTGTTTGTTTGCCTTTGATAAAGTAGCAGCGCAAAAGCTCTGAGCTCAAAAGCTTATGTAAACCAGTAAGAAACAACACTCTCAAATCAGGGCCAGGGATCAACCCCATGGAGGGGCTGACCTCCCGAGAAGCCTGACAAAGCCACTGTGCTAACCTGCGCTTACCTACCATTTGCACTGAATTACAAGTGCAAATATTTGGGGTCCAGTCCTACCTGTTATTAATTAGCTTGGGAAAAGTCATTTAACCAATCTAGCGACGGACACAATATACACATTCCATCTGTAAATAGGAGGCCGGCGTGAGTAAATTCCAAGTTCTTTATGGCTCAGCAAAATAACGGTTCAGGACTTTAAAAAAGCAAGTATGTTCAAAATGATGATTGCATCTCATGTGAATTAGGAGTAATTTTCTTTGGCAAATATTTTAAAAGATAAAAATCATCAAATTAATTATCTTTCTCATTATTTTAAATGTTTAGCCTAATTGTGATAGTGTAAAACCAATGGCCTTTTTTTTCCTATTACAAAACCAAATATAATTTATCTAATTACAAATAAGATCTCCAAGTTCCTTTTCAGAATGGCAATGCAGAGGAGGCCTCTGCAGACATGCTTCCCATTGGAACAGGTATAACTGGTGTCCTAGTCTGCTCAGGCTGCTATAAAGAAATACCAAAAATCAGGTAGCTCAGGAACAGAAATTTGCCTCTCGTAGTTCTGAAGACTGGGAGTCCAAAGTCAAGGCCGCAGCATGATTGCATTCTGGTGAGGACTTCTTCCCGGCTCATAGCCTGTGCCTTCTCGCTGTGCCTTCACCCTCTGGGCAGGAAGGGACGAGGGAACTCTGTGGGGTCTCTCTTACAAGGACATTAATCCCATTAATATGGGCTCCCTCCTCATGACCTAATCACCTTCCAGAAGCCCTACCTCCTAAAACCATCACATAGGGCATTGAGATCTCAACATACGAATTTTTAGGGGACACATTCAGACCATGGCAACTGGTGGAAAAAATAAGAAAGAACATGCAAAATTTCATGAAATGGTCTTAAAAACACACTGCAAATGGGGAAACATTTATTTAAGAAAACATCCTAATACTCAGTAAGATGGTGAGTCTGTGGTTTGAACCAGAAACTCCTATCTCCCTCCTGCACATGCCCCGAGCCCAGGACGATGGGGATTCCACAGCAGATGGGTGGGAACAAACACTGGACGCCCTCTCCCCCCTCCCAGTGGAAGGCTGCAGCATCTTCTGGGGAGGGGTGGGACCTCCAGATTTCTCATTCCCACAACCCAGCTACCTGTCCAAGAAGCTAAAATCCAATGAATTTGTCCACGAGGTTGGAGGCTCCGTTCTTCCACCCAGACACGCGCACACAGAACGCCGGTACCCCAGCTCATTCTTGGGGTGGAAGTTCCATTCTTCACAAGGTTTAGATAAAGGGAAACCAGAAAGGCCAGAGATTGCCACCCCTCCCCTTTTAAGGTGGTGGTGTCACTCAGAAAGAGGCCACTCTCTCTGGACTGGGCTTCAGATCTGTCACCCAGGAGGAGAGACACAGGCCGTAAGAGAGCTCCGTGGCTCTTCCCAGTTTGAGACATGGTGTGAGAAAGTTCCACCCTAAGGATACTCTCAGAAACAATGGTTTTGGTGAAAAGCAATTAAGAGGAGACCTGTAGCTTTATTAGAGATATGAGTGAAGCCACAGGGCAGAAAGTTTTCCAGAGAGAAACAGGGAAGAGGTGACTGAGAAAATCCTTGTGTAGATAGGACAAACTGCAAACGGGGACTTCAAAAACAACCCCCTTCAAGGAGCCAGAATGTACCTGGATCAGTTTGTGGAGTAGTGTATGCTGCAAGGTGTTGTTGGAGACCGTACAGCAATCAGCTGTCAACTAGCTGAACTTGCAGGCTGGATGGAGTCAGGAAGAGACAGAGAGCCCTGCTGGAACCGTGGCATCCCTAGGTGATAGTGCACACATCTGAGCCGTGCCCTCTGACGAACAGCAGAGGCTTCACAGTGCTCAGAAAATAGACTTCATTAAAGTGGTCCAGCCAGCCAGCCTCTACACACATACACACGTGAACAACCGTCACAAGTTCGGGGAGGGTAGGAAGGAATACGCAGAATTGCTACACTGTCAAAAATATCCAAAGTCGAACACAAAAACAGAAAAATTAGGAGGCACACAAATTCAGGAAAATGTGACCCATCTACAGAAACAAAACACGCACAATTAACCAAACAACAGAAAGCTTCAAGAGGGACCACATTTCAGATTTTCCAAAAACTTCAAGGCAGCTAGTATAAATATGTTGAAAGAATTCTAAGAAATCATCCTAAAGGAAGCATAGGAAGATATGATTACATTGTCTCATCAAAGATACCATACCAATAAATACAGAGAAATATTTTAAAAATGGACCAAATAAAAACTAGGAAATTGAAAAGTTTTAGCCTTTTGGTAAAACTGGTGCAGCCATTCTGGAAAACAGTATGGAGTTTCCTCAAAAAGTTTAAAACAGAGCTATCCTATGACCCAGAAATTGCACTACTGGGTTTTTACCCAAAGGATACAAACAGACTGGTTTGAAGGGGTACACGCACCCTGATATTGACAGCAGCATTATCCTCAACAGCCAAACTGTGGAAAGAGCCCAAGTGTCCATCGACCGATGAATGGATAAAGAAGATGTGGTATATATAGACAGTGAATATTAGTCATCAAAAAGAATGAAATCTTGCCATCTGCAATGATGAGGATGAAGCCAGAGTGTACTATGCTAAGCAAAATAAGTTAGGGAAAGACAAATACCATATGATTTTACTCATAGGTGGAATTTAAAAAAAACAAATCAGATGAACATAGGGGAACACAGGGGAGCAAAATGAGGGGGAAACAGATCGTAAGAGACTCTTAACAACAGAGAACAAACTAAAGGTTGATGGAGGGAGGTGGGTGGGGGATGGGCTAGATGGTTGATGGGTATTAAGGGGGGCACTTGCTGTGATGAGCACTGAGTGTTGTATGGAAGGGATGAATCACTGATTTCTACCCTAGAAACCAATACTGGACTATCTGTTAACTAATAGAATTTAAATAAACATTTGAAACAAACAAAAAAAAAGAAATTATAGTGGCAAATGACTTCATTTACAGCAACAAATGTGAAATATGATCACTAAGAATTAGCTTAATAAGAAATAAATGATATCTCCAATAAAGAAAAGAAAGAAAAATACAATAATGGAAATGAAAATTTCACTAGAAGGGCTCAGTAGTGGATTTGACTTGGAAGAAGGAAGACTTACGGAGCAAATATGTGGAAGTTAAACAACACATTCCTAAATAGCCAAAGCGAAATCACCAGAAAATTAGGAGATACCTTCAAATGAATGAATATGAAGACAACCACACCAAAACCTCTTGGCTCTAGCTAAAGCAGTGCTTAGAGGGAATCTTTAGCTGCATGTGTGTAAATTAAAGAAGAAAGATGTCTTTCTTCCACTGACGAACAGCAGAGGCTTCACAGTGCTCAGAAAATAGACTTCATTAAAGTGGTCCAGCCAGCCAGCCTCTAATCATTCACCTAACCTCCCATCATAAGACACTAAATTAAGAAGAGCAAACTAAACCTAAACCAACAGAAGAAACGGAATAAAGATGAAAGTGAAAATTAATAAAATAGAGAATAAACAGTAGAAAAGTTGATACTCTTAAAGGAGCAACAAAATGGAGAAGATCAAGAAGCAAACACAGATATCCAACCCACCACTCCCCTCAGGACCGTGTGGAGCTTCCAGCCAGGACAGGAGGACAAAATACGAGTCCCCCCAACGGAACAGGAAAGTCACCTCCATGTGCCCAAGATGGGACCTTGTGTACAGGAAATCCTAAGGAACCCAACTAAAAACTATTAGATCTAGTAAATAAGTTCAGCAAGACACAAAATTATACATTCATTTTATATGTGTGCAATGAACTATCTGAAGTGAAATCAAGGGAGTAAGCCCATGGGAGTAGTACAAACAAGAACACAAAACTAAGGAATAAATTGAACCAAAGAAGTGCAAACCTTATACTCTAAAAAGCCTCTGGAAGCATAAGAGATCTGAATAATGGAAATACGGCACCTGTTCACAGATCCAAAGACTTAAGATGTCAGTGCCCTCTGTAATGAGTTGAATGGTGGCCCCCAAAGAGACATGTGTGAGTCCCAATCTCTGGGACCTGTGAACATGATGTATTTGTAAAAAGAGCCTTTTCAGAGGTAATTAAGTTAAAGATCTGGAGATGAGACCATACTAGGTTATTGGAGTTGGGACCTACATGCCAGGACAAGTGTCCCTCTAAGGGAACCACAGAAGGGAGCTACACAGAGAAGAGGAGAGGCCGTGGAGACAGAGGGGAGGGGCGGGGAGGGCCATGGGCAGGGTAGAGGCAAGGGATGGAATCTGCCCTCAAGCCTCAGGAAAGCCCTACTGACCTGGGACTGCAACTTCTGACCCTCGGAACTGTACGCGAATACATTTCTGGCGTACGAGGCCACCATATTTGAGCTACTTCCTGTGGAAGCTCAAGTAAACATCTACAGACATTGGCACCTGGGGTCTGGTGCTGCAAGTGCAAATACTTAAAAATGAGGAAGAGGCTTTTGGACCCGAGGGATGAATGGAAGCTGGGAGAAGTTTGAGGCACAGCATAAAACAGGCCCAGAGTCATATGAGGACTCCAGGAGCAGTTAGGAGCATGACGGAGAAACTTCAGACGTCTCGGGGCATATACCAAGTGTCATGGGCAGCATGCTGGTGGAGATGTAAACAGGAAAGAAGCTTCTGGTGAGGGCTCGGGAGGAAGTGAAGAACATGGTAATAGACACTGGGGGAAGGTGAGTCTAGCTGTAGTGGAGGAAACCTGGTGAGCCTTGGCCCTGCAGTCGAGTGGAAGGCAAAGCATGTAAAAAATTAACTGGCGCATTCAGTTGAGGAGTTTCCAAACAAAGCATTGAAGGTGGTGTCTCCTTGCTGCTTATAATAAAATGAGAGAGCAAAGAGATGAGCTGAGTGAGGAACTATAAAGAAAGAGGCACAAGAACCTGGTGATTTGGAATGTTCTTAGTCAGTCCAGAGTGCAAAGAACACTAAAATTAGGAAATCCACCCCCGAGAAGCTCAAGAGTGGGCCAAGAGTTTAGCTGGACATTTTGCTAAAGCCAGGAGTATTAAATTTTTTCCAGCTTTACTGGAGTATAATTGACAAGTAAAAATCCTATATATTTATGATGTACAATTAATATTTTGATATACCATACACTGTGATAATTACCATAATCAAGCTAATTAGCATACCCAATACTTCACATACTTATGGGTGTGTGTGTGTGTGTGTGTGTGTGTGTGTGTGTGTGTGTGTGGTGAGAACACATATGATGTGCCGTCGTAGTAAATGTAAAGGCTTCAGTACAGTATTATTGACTATAGTCACCATGCTGCTCATTGGATCTCTGGAGATTATTCATCCCGCATAACTGAAATGTTATACCATTACGCCAACATCTCGTGTCTCCCACCTCCCTGGCAACCAACATTCTACTCTCTGCTTCTATGACTTCAACTCTTTTAGATTCTTTGGATAAGTGAGATGATGCAGTCTTTGTTTTTTCTGTGCCTGATTTATTTCATTTAGCTTAATGTCATCCAGGTTCTTCTATGTTGTTGAAATGACAGGAGTTCCTTCTCTCTTAAAGGCTAAATAATATTCACCCACAGACACTCAGCTGGATTGCTTCCACTCCCTGGATATTGTGAATGTTTTTGCAATAAACATAGGGGTGCAGTTACGTCTTGAAGATCTTGATTTCACTTCCTCTGGATATACACCCAGAGGTAAATGGATCACGAAGTGAGATCTGCTGGATCATATGTACGCAGTGAAAGCAAGAACACACAAATGGGTCTGCGTCAGACACAGAAGTCTCTGCACCACAAAGGAAATACTAACAGTGTGAAGAGACAACCTGTGGAATGGGAGGAAATATTTGCAAACCACACATCTGGAAAGGAGTAAATATCCAAAATATAGAAAGAACAAAAACAACTTAAGAGCAAGAAAACAAATAACCTGATTTTTTTAAACGGGTCAAGGACCTGAACAGACATTTCTCAAAAGAAGACATACAAAGTTAACAGGTATGGGAAAAAATGCTCACCATCACTCATCATCAGGAAAAGGCAAATCAAAACCAATGAGATACCACCTCACACCTGTAAACATGGCTATTATCAAAAAGACAACAAATAGTGGTAGAGATGTAGAGAAATGAAGCTGTTGTGCATGGTTGGTAGGCATGTAAACTGGCTCAGCCCCTACGAAGAAAAGGATGTATGGAAGTTCCTAAAAAAGTTAACAACAGAAGTCCCATATGACCCGGGAATAGGATATTTTGAGGAAATATCTGTGGAAGACCATCCTGTCTCATGGTGTGTGTGCTCATGACATAAACAGCAGACACAGTATTGGGAAATGCCGTATCAGCAGAGACGCTGCCATCTTGGATAAGGCAGTAGGGACCAGTGAAAAGAGGAACGCGTTTGGACTTGGGAGATTCTGCAGGTAGAACAAGGGCCAGTAGAGCCCATTTCTGGCAAACGTGCTAGCCTTGCAGAAAAGGCAGAGTGACCCTGTGGGTAGAGTGACGGGTGGTACCCAAGCAGGCAGTGTCCCCACGGGCAGTGCAGAAGTGGGAATACAGAATGGTGCTCCCACCTTGGAAAATGACCCGGCAGTTCTTCAAAATTTCAAATACAGTGTTATCATTTGACCCAGAACTCCCACTACCAGGTATGTACCCAAGAGAAATGAAAGCATGTATTCACACACAAAAACGTGTATATGAATGTTCACTAGAGCATTATTCATGATAGTTAAAGTGGAAACAACCCAAATGTCCATCAACGGGTAGCTGGAGAAACAAAATGTGATATATATCCATAGAATAATCAGTAACCATACCAAAAGAATGAAATACTGATACGGGTATGGATGAACGCTGAAACATGCTAAATGAAATAAAACAGTCACAAGAGACCACCTAGTGTATGATCCTATTTATATGAAAGGCAGATCTATGGACACAGAAGTGACTGCCTGGGGCTGGGAAAGGATAAGGTGCTTGGTGGGTGGAGATCATAGCTCAAAGGTACAGCGTTTATCTGGGGGATGACAGAAACATTTTAAGGTTGACCGCAGTGAAAATTTCACAATTCTGTTAATGTACTGGAAGCACTGAATTGTACACTTTGAATGAGCAAAGCATACAGCTGTGATAATAATTACCAAAAACTCACATTTCTAACATTAATAACACCCTGTGCACAAGTTAAGGCATCCTAAAAATCCACTTTGATACAACATGTTGTGCACTGTTTGGGCTTTCAGTTAATTTATGTGATTCCTTCTTTGCTTTTATATGAATAAATGCCATAGTGTCATGTTGCAGACACTACTTTCAAAAATTGTAATGCATTAGCAAACTTTAAAATTTTAAGTGATTGTCCCTGTATTCACTGAATATTTGATTTAAAATCTTCGGACAACTTTGTGAACACAATGTAACTAAAATTATCATATTTATTTACAAAAAAAGTTCTCCTTCACCACAGGACAATGATGTTGACTTACAGAGGAGCTCCTCGAAGGCTGAAAGGATGGTGACGTGAACTCCTAGAAGGAAGACCAGTAGGTCGGTGTCTGCACCTGCCTAGTTCCAGTGCTATGTGACCACAGGGATCGAATGTCGTAGTAAAATTAACCTTTGTTTATTGAAGATGTTTGTAACTCAAACCATAGCTTCCATTTTACATCATAGCTTGACATAATTCTGTGTCTCCACAGTTCATTCTAAGCACATCTGTGATCCTAAGTGTCTTAATTTCCTATGAACACTTTTAACCACAAGGTTGTGTTCTACCCCAAATGGAATTTTTTTGTCATTAAATGATCCCCCCCCCCCAAATATTGAACTCTTAAATGAATTTACAAGAGCACTCATAATTATGCCAGGTGTTTACCTTTATTGGAATCAGCTTCTAAAAGTTGCCTTGATTTGTACTACAAAATGGAACCCTTAATTGGAGATAACCTATTCAAAACACCTGTTGACATTGATCTAAATCAGCATAATTTAAATATTTAATAGTTCTTCCCAGGGTTCTAGCACATTAAAAGCCACAATTCCACCTGTTTTGTGCACAAGAACTGTCATTTTTTGTTTCAATGAAGTCAGGCTTCTCAGACTGGGGGTAAACCCAGGTTTGCACTGAATCTGTTTTCTCGAGTATAGTCCCCTCTACATTATTATTGACTTTTGGAGTAGATGTAAATGCTTCTTTCACAGGGTTATGTCTTCTGATTTTCCTGTTTTCTATGATATCACTATTATCACTCTGGCCCTATGGCAAGTATTAAATGCCAAGGAGTATTTTATGAAAATTATATTTTAATCTCTACTTTTGTAGCATTTAATACGTAGTATCTAAAATCTTATTTTTAACTTTATTTCAAAAAGGTGTTTTGCAGAGTATGTGTTCCTAAAAACTAAAATCCAAACTCGGCAGAGGAATGTTCACACTTTTTCTATAAGCTCTGCAGCACAACTATTTAGCTGTGCGGTAAGCATATTCACGTACACCTAACGCACAACTTCCCCGTCTCCCTTGACCCGACCTACTAGTGACCAGACAGTAGGAGGCAGCAGGATAGCTCAGGACAGCATCAGCAAGCCGGCAGCACCTGTCCAGCGGGCTCCAGAGCGTTCCATTCTTCCCCAGCTGTCCTTTGCGCTCACCCTGCAGGATGATTTCTGCAAGAAAGACGGTCGTTGGGCTTTGTGGAGAGCAGCGCAGCTGACGGGACAGAACTGAGCTCTTAGCCACGGTTCATACTGAAGCACACTGAATGACAACCTTTTCCCCCGGGAATGCTTCCGAGACACGGTTAGAGGCGGGAAGTACAGAGTGGTGGCCCCTGGAGCCCATCACGGGTTATTTTCATACATTTCACACAGTAAGATGTTGTAAGATGTTGTGAGGACATGGACCCCAGGAGTGTGGATGCTGAGCTGAATGAGTGCAGGAGCCCAGCGACCAGCGGGGCTCTCAGGCTAACCAACACTCTGTGTGGAGAAGACGGAACTCACTCAGGACATTTGGTCACACGAGGACACTGGATCACAAAGACACAGAGTGACCCGGAGCTCTGGACCCAGGAGGCGCTTCTCTCTGCAGTCCGCTGTCCCTGGTCTGTCCAGTGACCAGCAGCGCCTGGCCCGGTAACTGGTAAGGTCTTACAGTGGTTCCTGCGCGCAAAGGAGAATCTGAGGCACTTCATGAGAGAAAAGCCCATCCGGTTTCCATGCTGGAAAGGTGACTGAGCCTGTGGAAGTGGCCTCAAACGGCCCCCTCCTCCTCGTCCACACCCGAGGGGAGAACAGAAACTCTCCTGTTGGAGGGGCTCCCAGGAAGTGATCTGCTCGCTGGCAGGATGTGTCCCAGATCGACAAATTAAGCATTCCTTCAAATCAATCTCATAGGCAGGAAAGAGAATCTTTTGAATTGTACTTCTATTTCTCATTATTCTCCAGGTGCTCGAATTAGTCTGCGACAACTGCCTCTGTGAATAGTGTTTTGGAATACATCGCAGAGTGAATGATGTGTTCTGAGTGGAAGCTTCCACTAAAGAAAGATCGTAGAATTTTGAGCAAACATGTTTTCATTACTTTGAATAGAAGCACTACCGAATACAGAGGCAATGGTTCATATGTCTAAATACTACATTCTAAAGGCCTATCGAAGGATACATTAAAAGATTTATATTAGGATAATATGTGAAGGGGTTAATTTCTGTACTGTATTTTATTTGTATCTTATCTTTTTAAATGTTTCCTTTAGAATGTGTATTGCAATGAACTTCATGGGTCATGCAGGGCTGTGTCCCAAAGCCTTTTCTGTGGATCAGGGGCAGTCTGGCTCTCTGAAATGCTTCCCTAGAACTCACCAAAATGCAAATTTCCTTAACTCCTGTCCTCAACAGTCTGATTCAGTGGGTCTTGAACTGTTTGCGTAAGTATCACAAAGACAAGTAGGAGATATTCCTGACCTTCAGATGTTTGCAGTTAGAAATGCTTCATCCTACCAGCCCCTTGTGTGCCGTTCTCCCTGCTCTGCCCAAAAAACCCACTCACCTTTATTCATGCTTGCAAGACCTGGAGCCTGTTCGGTGGGTGTCTGCCCCACCTACGGCATCATCCAGTCCTATACCCATCCCTGTGCCAGCTACACTTCAGAGAACTTTGCACAGATGCCTGTCCATTGTGCCTCCTGCAAACCCAACCACGGCTCTGCGTTTTCCTCGCCGTCACCTTTGTGTAAGGCATGCCTGTATCTTTCATAAAATACAGGAGTGGGTTCCGGACGGGTCTGCCTCCCCCACATCTCCTCCTCATCGCTCCCTCACAACACAGATGGAGTCCGCAATTGAAAATGCAGCTTGAATCCTAGCATCGCCTGCCCCCTTCCACACACTTCCCCTTAAACATTTTCCTTCAACAGCTTTTCATTTGCATTTAGGATAAAGTCAAAATTTCCTAAAAGTGCCATGAAGTGTGCCTAGCGCAGCCACAAGCTCCCGACATCTCGCACCTGGCTTGCACTCTCGCTTTCTGTCCCGGCCATGGCTCACCCTTCTGGTCCATCCCCTGGACCACGGTCAACAGAATAATGCTCTCCTCCTCGTCCTCAGAGACGCCCACACATCAATCCCCAGAATCTGTGACCGTGTCGCATTACATGGCAAAAAGACGTCAGGATGGCAGTGGCATCGAGGTTGCTAGCAAGTAAGTTTAAGATGAAAAGACTTTAAGATGAAAGGATTATCTGGAGCTGCCCTGTTAGTCCAGTCTACATGTACGAGTCCTTACGAGTGAGGAAGAAACGGCAGGTGGGTGAGTTGGACAGAAGGGATGCGCCGCCTTAGCCAAGGAGCCTGGTCACCTGCACACCCAGAGAGGGCTCCCGGTTCACCGGCGGTGAGGAAACCGACTCACTTTCACAACCACTGGGTCCCGACTCTTCCATCAATCCCTCTTGAGGAAACGCCCTCTTCCTGGGAGCCTGCAGGAAGGGGAGTGATCTGCCATGACCTTGATTCTTACCCCGGGAGCCACGCTGCACTTCTGACCCACAGAACTGTATGGGATCCATCAGTTTGTTTTAGGCCAGAAAGGCAAATCATCAGAAACAGCAGAAAACGAACGCAGTCGCCAGGCCCGAGTCTGCGAGGGTCTCTGCCTGAGTAGATCTTCTGTCTCATCCCCACTGAGTGACTCCTTGTGATTACTCTCCGATCTCAACTTCAAAAATTCCACTCAGCTTCTACTTCTTCCGTGAGAATGTCTCTCTCAGTTGGAAGGCGATCCTTCCTGCCTCTGAATAATTTGGACAACACTGTCCATGTATCTTCTTGCATAGAAGTAAATACCCTAGTTTTATTTCCAAAGTAGATCGTAAACTCCTGGAGAGCCAGACCTAGCATATATCCCCCTGGATTATTCCTTTCCAGCAGTGGTTTTTATTTTGTTTACTTTTTTAAAGTCCTAGGATTCTCTTTTCTAGAGAACTAGAACCAGATAAAAGAAGAATGATCTTCTAGAAGTAGGCATTAGGTCAAGTCCCACCCACTGCACCCCTTTCCTAGAGGCACCTCTGGAACACCCGGAGCCCCCAGGAGGCATTCACTGCAAGGGAAACGTGCTTCTAGACCCACACAACACCTCTACTCCCGACCCCACGGCCCCTCTGCTCCAAGGCCGCTGCCCCAGCACTGTGCCATCCTGCTGGTTTATTCCCCACTCGGTGCTGGAGGGTCTGTGTGACTTTGACTCAAGACACTGGAACCCATGTGCGTTTCCCCTACTCCCATAAGAACAACCAAATGATTCTTCCTCAGACTTCCTTGGATCCAGTCTCTTAAACTTTGATTCTTCAAGGTTCTTATCAACGAATCAAGCCATTTGCCCCTGTCCAGGTTCCTGCATATGGACTATGAATTCCTCCCTCTGGCTGCTTTCTGTAACTGTCCTGCATCCTCCAGACACGATCTAACTCAGTCCTAAACCCGTCATTCTTCTTAGCGCCATGCCTACCCCATGTGGCGACAATACTGATCCCACGTCTTCGGACGCGGGGCGAGCAGGCATTCTGTCTCTTTGGGAGCCACGTGCGGGGGTGACACAGCTTTATTCTAGATCCCTCGAGGTTCATGCAGGGATCCTCAGAGATGGCATGTGAGGTCTGTATCTGCCCCCACAGACCAAGGGTCAAGGGTACTCACCTCACAGCCTCAACTTTCCACAGAGGCTTCATTTTCTCTGGGCTCCACTCGAAGCTGACACTCCGTGTTTCTGGCTGACACGAGCATTCCCAAATATGACAGATGGTTAAAATCCACAAAGGTGTACTAAGTGCTTTGTCACTGTCTCAGTGGACTAGAAATTCAGGATGCATTAACGTCGTTATTTGGAAGGGATGTCCTTGGATGGTTCAGACCACGGGGTAACTTGGGGTATCACCAGCTTCCGGCACATCTGTGTCTCATCAAGGATCCTATGGACTGGCCTTTCCAGTGAACATTAATTGATTCTCATCATCCTACCTGATAGGGATTAAAAATAACATATGTGGTAGTTTAACACACCCTATGTTCTGGAAGCCGTATTGAGCCTTTGCACTGAACACACCACATGCAGCAGAATCCTGCTATCAGGGTCACTCCTGGTTAAGGTCAGCCCAGCTCACAGCCTTGTGAGGCCCTCCTTCTGCTGAGTGACACAGAGGCAGGTGCTACCAATGTGGCCTCTGGAGCCAGTGACAACGTCCCCATTCCCCTCACCCAGGGTTCCACACTACCCCTGGATCACTCACTGGAGACGGGGCCGCTCACTGGCTGCACCTGGTCCTTCCTTAGTGTCTCCTGCCCGCCGATGCGGGGCCCCCATGCTGATTCTGCAGCAGTGAAGTCCATCCTTGCTGATGCTACACTCCGGGACCCGGGAGACAGGACTGGACACGGAGTTTGTCTCTACTGGGCGCTGTGATGGTGCTGGCTTTTCACTGGCGTCAGAACCCACCCACGACAGGCCAGGAAAGAGCCGTGTGCTTCTTTTCCTCCATTGCACAGTTGTCCTGGGAAGTGGGCATAAGCCTGTTCGTTAAGGGGATTAGGGTCGTGCTCTATACACACTTGCAGCAGCTCTGCTGGGACTTTTCTCTAGTTCATCAGCTTTCTCTCTACGGATACACTCTCCATCTGAGAACTGGCTCAAGTCTGGGAACAGAAAAATACATTTGGTTTTCTACAATGATGAATGTCATCGGCCTACTGTGCCCCTACCTTTAAGGGCTTTCATATATAGAATGTAAGCAATGCCCTGCTTAGCTCGCGCCCGCCACACCTGCGGGTATTGCAAGGTTCGCAGCACCCCCAAGCCTGCGGGTCAGGATCGGCTGGCCTGGCTCCTCGTTAGAGCCAGGAGGCCACATTGTCTCTGTCAGCTCAGGACTGCCGTCTGCCGTATGTTCTTGCAAACACTGCTCTTGCCTCTAACGACGGAGGCATCCCTGAGAGCAGCCCCGTCCTGCAGAGGAGAGCCCGTCGCCATATAAACTACATTAGTACATTGTTGCTTCCGTGAAGAGTGTGTGTCCCTTGAACCTTCCCGGAGGACTCTGTAAAGTGGTGGGTTCTCTGGTACTATAAAATGTAACCCTTCTCACATGTTCTCCCCTTGGAGCTTTCTGACAATTTCTCCAACACTCTCACAAAGCGGTTTTAGCATTTCCACCCCATTGCTGGTCAGTCATCATTTTGTCCAGGCTCCAAGGGGCCATCTCAGCAGTGCATCGGACCAGCTCCCAGCGTCCCAGAACCAGGACATCCAGTCCGAAGACACAGACAAGCATTCCCCCAAAGGCCTCCTCGCCTTACGTCACTTAACTCCGCTTCCAGCATCTTCAAGATCAAATGCCAAGCACATTTCCAAGCCTGGTGACTTGTTTGGTGGAAAAGAACAACATCTTCCTGTCTCAAATCTGTCATCGTGCCTCTGACTGGTGACGTGCTGACATGTGAGCCTAGCGATGAGGACAGGTAGGAGCGAGCTGCCAGAGGTGAAGGCTCACCTAACACTGCTTTTACCCTATGCACTGAGTTAATGACCGGCTGACCCGCGCTGACGCCTCACAGGGGGTAACCCACAAATACATCACAGTCCTGCCTCCACACCCCTTGAGTGACGGGGACCCTGGGTCACCCAGCGCACTGTCTTCCACCTGGCTCACACTGCCATCTGCCCCGAGGTTAGCATACTAGCATATGCCGTGCAAAGTCTGGAACCCCACGCCACCAGCAGTGGGCTTGCTGCTGCATGTGCTGGCTGGCGATCTACTTCGCGGGGTCACTTCTGGTAGCGGACGTCTTAGGTCGGGCTCCCTGAGCATGCAGACCCTGACACAAGAATTAGAGTGCATGTCAAGAGTAGAGAGTAGGAGCCCAGGGAAGAGTAACAGGGAAAGGAGGAACAGGGAAAGTGAAGGCAGTCAATTATGTGTGCGCTGTCTTCCAAGCGACCTCTGAGCTCATCTACAACTTAACCTCACTAGGAACCCCCAGAAGCCAGTGCAGATCATACACCGAAGAGTTACTCCATCGCTCAGTGGGTGAGAAGACCATGGGGCTCACACACCAGTCACAGCTGGTCCTTAGCTGAGGACTGTGCACTTTGACAACAAAGGGGAGCTAATCCTTGCTAGTTCCCAGTCAATTCTGGCCTGAAGCATAAGAAGCAGGTGGACTGGAGGCCCACAGAGCCCCAGGGAAAGAAATATCAGCACTGGCTGCTGAGGGGTGGGCCTGTGACCAGGGTGCCAGTGGCAAGGGGCCGGGGCAGGGGTGCCAGCAACATGCAAAGCATGAGCCTGCTCCTAGGTCCACAACTGGGGGAGATCAGGTTCCTCAATTCCTTCCTCCCTACACACAGAAATAAGAATATGTCTTTAAAATGTATTTCAGAAGACTCTTTTGTGGACAGACAGCAAAATGAATAAAACAATGACACTGAAAAGATACAAAAGATGAACAAATACGAACTTAAAAATATCTGTCATGAGTCTTCTTTGGAATCGAAATTCCCTGGTATGCTTGACTCACACATCTTGGCTTCCCGCCACTCCAGGGTTAGATTTACAGCGTTCCTCAGATTTCTTTCTGGGACAACTTGCTGGGTATCAAGGCTAGAGCTGGTAGGCTATTGGTTCTTCTTGTTTCCACTTCTTAGAAGATTCCCCTGCAGTTGGAGCTCTACTATATTCTCCAGGGCCCTGAGTTGCAATGCTTTACTGTAACTCAGTCACTTCCGCTACACTTGGTACCCTCCTGCTCACACCCGGGGTCTGACTCTGGAAGGGGCAAGGCCTTGCACGTCAAGTCTGGGGGACATGTCCAGGACATTCACAACTGAAAGAAGGCCACATTGTCATCTTTCTTTTGTAGTATTTCTATTAAAATAATTAGAAGTGAAGTACCACGCCCCAGGGAGCCCTACCCCCAAACAACGGTCAGGCTTACAGCTGCATCTACGATAGCCCTACACAAATACACAAAATTAAGTATTTCAAAAGCTATGCCTTTCCTCTACTCCAAGGACATTTCCCTCATGTTAACCCATATTCCTATTAACCTAGTTTGTCTTCAGCGTCTCCTGATAGCCACTCAAATTTGAACGATCTTCTAGAATTTTAGCACTGCAAGTATTCTACCTGGAACAAAAATGGAAATTTTCTGTCATCACTAAGAGAAAACATTTTTTCTTACTAAGAGTACCACACAGCTTTCTACCAAAAATTCTTAGAATAATTAGATTCATAACTTAATTTGACTAGTGATATGAGCTTCTTGTGTACGTTTTATTTCTTAATTAAAAGAATGTATTCCACTTTGGGCATTTGTAATCATTGACTCATTTTATAAGATGTGCTGTATGTCTTGATTATTAGGTCAAAATAATAAGGTTATTAACCTTCATAAAGCATCAGAAACATATCCCATTTTGGCCATCAGCTTTATGCTATTTAATGAGTCGAGACTGCTCATCTAAAAACCCAAGCTTTTCTCAGGAGTCAATGCCCTTCAAAGAGAATTCATAAATATTTTTGACTGAAATATTGAAATATAGCTCAGAAGAAAGAAGCACCGTGTTAAAGGAGTAATTAATTTATACCTAGCTGTGTCTTTCAAGACAGTTTCTATTCATGAACATTTTTCAGAAACTCCAATGGTTTCTTACTCTATCTAGATATCGTTCACTTTCCACAGAAGCAGTTTCATCAGTAGGAGTGTGCAGAACAAAGTCATGACAGGGAAGTCACACCGAGTATGGATTTATTGACCACAGGCTACTGAAAACCTTCCTGGGATTTCCTGTGCCATCCTACTGTAGTCAGCATCAGAACCAGCACTTGGACCTAGCAGTTTGCTTGTGCTCTTTGCTCCTACTGACGGGTTGCTCTGGTCTGTCTCTACCGGGAGGGTGTGTGGCGCATAAGAAACACCCTTAGCTTTTGCAATTTGACAGAACTAAATATGAATTTGGCTGGATCACCTGTTGATTGGTTTGAACTGAAAAACTACTCAAATTTTTACTCTATAGAATATACAATATTATCTGAATTTGTTTGTTGTGACAAACATAGTTGAGTGGAATGACTGGTTTATACTCACTAATTTACTGGGAAATGTATGAGGTCTGCATTGCTGCTTAACAAATTACTGCACACTTAGCATCCTACAATGGTACCAAGTGACGTACCAAGCATGGCACTAAAGAAAAACAGGAAATCATGAAAGAGCTAGAGAAGAAAGGACCAGAGAATAACTATAAAACAACCACAAAACAAGTAAAAAAAAAATGGCAATAAATACCTATCTATCAATAATTACTTTGAGTGTAAATGGACTAAATGTTCCAAGCAAAACACAGGGTGACAGAGATAAAATAAAACAGAACAAAAACCACCACCAACAACAACAACAACTAAAATAAGACCCATCTGTATGCTGCCTACAAGAGATTCATTTCAAACTAAAGACACGTGCAGATTGAAAGTGAGGGGAAAACATTTATCACACAAATGGATGTCAAAAGAAAGCCAGGGAAGCAATACTTATATCAGACAAGAATAGGCTTTAAAACAAAGACAAGAGACAAAGAAGGGCACTACATAGTCATAAATGGGATAATCCAACAAGATATAATAATTGTAAATATTATGTGCCCAAAAAGGAAGCACCCAAATACATAAAACAGTTAATAAATGTAAAGGAACTGAGTGATAATAATACAATAATAGTACGAGACATTAACACCCCATGTACATTGATGGAAAGATCATCCAAAAAGAAAACTGACAAGGAAACAGTGGCTTTGGATGATGCACTGGACCAGATGGATTTAACAGATACATTCATAACATTCCATCCTAACACAGCAGAATATGCATTCTTTTCAAGTGTGCATAGAACATTCCCCAGAAGAGGTCACATATTAGGCCACAAAACAGGCCTCAACAAATTCAGAAAAATTGAACTCATACCATGCATCTTTTCTGACTGCAACACTATGAAACTGGAAATCAACCACAAGAAAAAATCTGGAAAGACCACAAATACATGGAAGTTAAATAACATGTTACTACACAATGAATGGGTCAACCAAGAAATCAAAGAAGGAATAAAAAGTACATGGAAACAACGGTCCAAAACCTTTTGGATGCAGCAAAAGCAATTCTCAAAGGGCCATTTATAGCAATACAGGCCTACCTGATGAAGCAAGAAAAATCTCAAATAAACAACCTAATCTTACACCTAAAGGAGCTAGAACAAGGACAACAAATAAAACTCAAAACCAACAGAAGGAAGGAAATAATAAAAATTTTAGCAGTACTAAATATTACAGAAACTAAAAAACAATAGAACAGATCAATGAAACCAGAAGCTGGTTCTTTGAAAAAAATCAACAAAATTGATAAACAACTACCCAGACTCGAAAGAAAGAAAGAAGAAAGAAAGAAAGAAAGAAAGAAAGAAAGAAAGAAAGAAAGAAAGAAAGAAAGAAGGAAAAGAAGAGAAAAATAAAAAAGAAAGAAAAATAAAAGAGAGATGAAGGACTCAAATAAACAAAATCACAATTGAAATAGGAGAAGGAGAAATAACAACCAACACCACAGAAATATAAATATTTGTAAGAGAATATTATGAAAATATATGCAAACAGATTGGACAACCTAGAAGAAATGGATAAAGTTCTAGAAGCATATAACCTACCAAAACTGAAGCATGGAAGAAATGGAAATTTGAACAGTCAGACTACCAGCAAGGAGATTGAATCAGTAATCAAAAAACTCCCAACAAACAAAGTCTAGGGCCAAACAGCTTCACCGGTGAATTCTACCAACCTTTTATATAAAGAGTCAATACCTATTATTCTCAAAGTATTCCAAAAAACAGAAAAGTAAGGAAAACTTCTAATTCATTCTATGAGGCCAACCTTATCCCGATACCCAAACCAGATAAAGACACCACTGAAAAAGAGACTACAGGCCAATATTTCTAATGGACATAGATACAAAAAAAAAAAAAAAAAAAAAAAAACCAAGAAAATATCAGCAAACTGAATCCAACAATATATTTTAAAAAATCATTCACCACAATCAATTGAGATTCATTCTTGGTATGTGGGAATGGTTCAATATTTGCAAATCAATCAGTGTGATACATCACATTAAAAAGAGAAGGAAAGGAACCATATGATCATTTTAATAGACACAGATAAAGCATTTGACAAAGTACAACCTCTATTCATGATAAAAGCCTCAACAAAGTAGGTTTAGAGGGAACATTACCTCAATATGATGAAGGCCATATATGAAAAACCCACAGCTAACATCATACTCAATGGGGAAAAACTGAGAGCTTTCCCCTCAGGACAGGAACAAGATAGGGATGTCCACTCTTCACCACTTTTATTCAACACAGTCCTGGAAGTCCTAGCCCCAGCAATCAGACAACAAAAAGAAATAAAAGGAATCTAAATTAGAAGGAAAACTTGCACTATTTGCAGATGACATGATACTATATATAAAAAACGTGAAAGACTCCATCAAAAAATTTCTAGAAATTATAAATGAATTCAGTTAAGTCACAGGATACAAAATCAACACTCAGAAATTTGTTTTATTTCTATACACTAATAATGAAACAACAGAAAGAGAAATTAAGAAAACAATTCCACTTACAATTGCACCAAAAATAATAAAATACCTAGGAATAAACCTAACCAAAGAGGTGAAAGACCCGTACTCTGAAAATTTAAAACACTGATGAAAGAAATTGAAGATGACACAAACAAATGGGAAAATATTCCATGATCATGAATTAGAAGAACAAATATTCTTAAAGTGTCTATACTACCCAAAGCAATCTAGACATTTAATGCAATCTCTATCAAAATACCAACAGCAATGGAATATTAGTCAGCCATCAGAAAGGATGAATACCCAACTTTTACATCAACATGGATGGGACTGGAGGAGATTATGCTAAGTGAAATAAGTCAAGCAGAGAAAGTCAATTATCATATGGTTTCACTTATTTGTGGAGCATAAGGAATTGCATGGGGGACATTAGGAGAAGGAAGGGAAAAATGAAGGGGGGAGAATCGGAGGGGGAGATGAACCATGAGAGACTACAGACTCTGAGAAACAAGCAGGGTTCTAGAGATGAGGGGGTGGGGGGATGGGTTAGCCTGGTGATGGGTATTAAGGAGGGCACGTACTGCATGGAGCACTGGGTGTTATATGAAAACAATGGATCGTGGCTCACCACATCAAAAACTAAAGATGTATTGTATGGTGACTAACATAACATAATAAAAAAAATTAAATTAAATTAAAAAAAAACAGCATTTTTTTTTTACAGAATAAGGACAAACAATCCTAAAATTTGTATGAAACCACAAAAGACCCCAAATAGTCAAATCAGTTTTGAAAAAGAAAAACAAACCTGGAGACATCACAATTCTGGACTTCAAGTTACATTACAAAGCTGTAGTGATCAAAACAGTATGGTACTAGCATAAAAAGAAACATATAGATCGAAAGAACATAATAGAAAACCCAGAAATAAACCCACAACTATATGGTCAATTACTCTTTGACAAAGGAGGCAAGAATATGCAATGGGAAAAAGACAGTCTCTTCAACAATTGGTGTTGGAAAAACTGGGCAGCTGCATGCAAAAGAATGAAACTGGACCACTTTCTTACACACAGACAAAAATAAATTCAAAATGGATTAAAGACTTAAGTGTGAGCCAGGAAACCATAAAAATCCTAGAAGAGATCACAGGCAGTAGCATAGCGACAACTAGATACGTCTCCTGAAGCAAGGGAAACAAAGTCAAAAGTAAACTACTGGGACTTCATCAAAAGAAAAAAGCTTCTGCATAGCAAAAGAAACAATCAACAAAACTAAAAGAGAACTGACAGATTGGGAAAGGATATTTGCAAATGACTATCTGATAAAGGGTTAGTATCCAATATATATAAAGAACTGATACAACTCAACACTCAAAAAATAAATAATTAAATTAAAAATGGGCAGAAGACATGAACAGGTATTTCTCCAAAATAAGACACCCAGGTGGCCAATAGACACATCCAAAGATGCTCAATATCACTTAATATCAGGAAAATGGAAATCAAAACTACAATGAGGAATCACTTCACTTTGAGTCAGAATGGCTCAAATCAACAAAAAACAACAGGGGTTGGTGAGGATTTTGAGAAAGGGGAACCCTCGTACACTGTTGGTGGGAATGCAAACTGGTACAACCACTGTGGAAAACATTATGGAGGTTCCTCAAAAATTAAAAATAGAACTACCCTAGGATCCAGTAACCACACTACTGGGTATTTACCCAAAAAGTACAAAAACACTAATTCAAAGGGATACATGCACCCCTATGTTTATAGCAGAATTATTTACAATAGCCAAAATATGGAAACAGCCCAAGTGTCCATCAACTGATGAATGGATAAAGAGGTAGTGTGTGTGTGTGTGTGTGTGTATGTGTGTATGTGTGCGTGTGCATGTGTGTGTGTGTGTGTGTGTGTGATATTATTCAGCCATCAAAAAGAACGAAATCTTGCAATTTGCAATGACATGGATGGAGCTAGAGTGTATTATGCTAAGTGAAATAAGTCAGTCAGAGAAAGACAGATAACACGATTTCACTCATATGTGGAATTTAAGAAACAAAACAAATGAACAAAGGGAAAAAAGAGTAAGAGAGAGGGAGAAACCAAGAAACAGACTCAACTCTAGAAAACACACTGATGGTCACCAGAGGGGAGGTGGGTGGGAAAGATGGATTAAACAGGTGTTGGGGATGAAGGAGTGCACTTGTCACGATGAGTATGGAGTGATGTATGGAAGTGATGAATTACTATATTGTGCACCTGAAATTAATATAACACCTCATGTTAATTATACTTGAAGTAAAAGGAAAAATAAAAAAGATTAAAAAAATAATAATCACGATAGCATTATCATGACATAAATCACAATAATTCTTAGCATTTATCTATTAACAAGTCAGTGTTCAAATTTCCATAATCATCCCCCAAATTTTATTTTACTTATAGGTTTGTGTGAATCAGGGTACAAACAGGTTCCACACATTGAATTTGGTTGATATTTTCCTAAGTGTATACTCTCTTACTTTATGTAAGTTTTCACTGAAAAAGAAATTACAGAAAAGTACAAAAGTTAAAATGATACAGTTCAGTTAATCTGAAACCTGCCGACCACTGTCCTTCTACCCAAGGGCACACATAATCCTGACTTCTCAGTCCATAGAGTATTTGTGCCTACTTTTGAACTTAATATAAATGCATGTGTGTAACATTATGAAAAAAACACAAAATCATAAAATATGTAACAGTTACCCTGACTATAGAAAAATTGTTTAAGATCATTACCCAAATATGAAAGAAGAAAGAATAACATTTTTAGAAGAAAACAAAGAAGAATGTCTTTATGACATTTTGGTAGCGAAAACTTCTTGATCAGGACACAAAACCCACAATCCATCAAAAATAACAATAAACTGGAAATCATTAAATTAATATATCACATTAATCCAAAGACAGTCTGAAAGAAGATACCAATGATGTATATAAATCACCATAGGAACACAGGCCTTACTTCAGAGATAAGGCAGGAGGTTCCAAAACACCCTATAAAGTGAGTATCACAATAAAGTGCAAGAAAGGAATTTTTTGGTTTCCCAGTGCATAGAAAAGTTGATTACACTTTATGGTACTCTATTAAGTGCACAGTAGGATTATGTCTAAAAAATGTACATATTAATTAAAAATACTTTATTACTGAACAATGCTAACCATCATCTGAATTATCAGCAAGTCAGTCTTTTTGCTGGTGGTCTGATGGCTGCTGACCGACCAACCAGGGTGGTGGCTGCTGAAGGTTGGGGCAGCCATGGCAAGTTCTTAAAATGGGAAAACAGTGAGGTTTGTTGCATCGATTGACTCTTCTTTCACAAATGATTTCTCTGTAGCATGTGATGCTGTTTGATAGCATTTTACCCACAGTAGAACTTCTCTCAAAATTGGAGTCCATCCTCTCAAACCCTGACGCTGCTTTATCAACTAAGTTTATGGGATGTTCTCAATCCTTTGTTGTCCTTTTAACAATCTCCACAGCATCCTCACCAGGAATAGACTCCTCTCAAGAAACCACTTCCTTACTCATCCGTAGGAAGCAACTTACCCATTCAAGTTCTATCATGAGATGGCAGCGATTCGGTCCCATCTTCAGGTCCTGCTTCTGATTCTGATTCTCATGCCGTTCCCACCAGATCCGCAGTGACTTCTTCCCCTGAAGTCTTGAACCCCTCACAGTCCTCCATGAGGGCTGGAATCACCTTCTTCCAAACTCCTGTGAATGTTGATATTTTGACCTCTTCCAATGAGTCACAAGTGTTCTTAATGACATCGGAACGGTGAATCCTTTCCAGAGGTTTTCCATTTACTTTGCTCAGATTCCTCACAGGAGTCACCATCTATGGCAGCTGTAGCCTTATGAAATGTATTTCTTAAATAATAAGACTTGAAAGTTGAAAGGACTCCTTGATCCACGGATGCAGAATGGATGCTGTGCTAGCGAGCATGAAAACATTGATCTCGTTGAACATCTTCCCTGGGAGCTCTTGGGTGACCAGGTACATCATCAATGAGCAGTCGTATTTTCAAAGAAATCATTGTTTCTGAGCAGTAGGTCTCTAAGTATATTCAGTAAACTATGTTGTGAACAGATGTGCTGTCATCCAGGCTTTGTTGTTCCATTTCTAGAGCACAGGCAGAGGAGATTTAGCATGATTCTTAGGGGCCCTCGGGTGTCTGGAACGGTAAGTGAGCATTAGCTTCAACCTACAGTCTTCAGCTGTATTGGCCCTAACGAGAGGGTCAGCCTGTCCTTTGAGGCTTTGAAGCCAGGCCCTGACTTCTCCTCTCTAGCTATGACAGTCCCAGACGGCGTCTTCTTCCAGTAGAAGGCTGTTTCATCTACATAGAAAATGTGTTGTTCAGTGTAGCCGCCTTCCCGAATTATCGCAGCTGGATCTTCTGGAGAACTTGCTGCAGCTTCTCCATCAGCACCTGCTGCCTCACCTGGCACCTTTATGTTATGGAGACGACTTCTTACTTCTACGTCATGAACCAACCTCTGCTGGCTTCAGACTTTCCTTCTGCCACGTCCTCACTTCTCAGTCTTCACAGAACTGAAGAGAGTCAGGGCCTTGCTCCGGGTTAGGCTTTGACCTGAGGGAATGGTGTGGCTGGTTTGACCTTCTATGCAGACCACCGGCACTTTCTCCACATCAGCAATAAGGCTGTCTACCTTTGTCATTTGTGTGTTCAGTAGCACTTGTAATTTCTTTCAAGAGGTTTTTCTTTGCGTTTACAACTTGGCTAACTATTTGGAACAAGGGGCCTAGCTTTCAGCCTGTCTTGGCTTTGGACAAGCCTTCCACATTAAGCTTAATCACATCTAGCTCTTGAATTAAAGTGTGAGATATGTGACTTTTCCCTTCCCTTGAACACTTACAGATCACGTAGGGTATTAATTGGCCTAATTTAAATACTGTTGTGTCTCAAGGAATGGGGAGCCCCGAGGAGAGGGAGAGAACTGGGGAAGGTCATTTGGGGTAGCAGTCAGAACACATGCATATTAAGTTGCCATGTTATATGGGTACTGTTCGTGCCCACCCCAAAACAATTACAATAGTGTTATTGAAGATCACTGATCAGAGATAACCACAGCAAATATAATAACAGTGAAAAAGTGTGAAATATCACAGAATTATCAAAAGTGACACAGAGATTCCAAGTGAGCAAATGCTGTTGGAAAAATGGTGCTAATAGACCTGGCTTGACACAGGGTTGCCACAAACTTTCAGTTTGTAAAAAATGCAAATCTGAGAAGTTCAATGACGCTAACTGCAATAAAAGGAGGTATGCCTATATATACATCAATAGCAACATAGTTTATGCACTTTACAGTTTATATATTATACTTCAGTAAAAAGCAAAGACAGATACACCTGCTTCTTAGGGTAGAGGAGGGTGGGGACGAGCCTTCGGTATTGCAGGAAGAGCCCAGGACCAGCTCTTCCATGTCTTCTCTGAACTCTAATTTTTCTTCCAAATCTTAAAGTATGTGCATCATGAAATCTTCCACTATTCTAAGGGTCTATGAACTAAGGAGTAGTGAAAGATACTATCAAATCTTCTCAGAATTCTACTACTATTTACAAAAAAAGGTATAAATTTGAAAATATTACTAATTCAGCATTTTACTAAACTTTATATTTTACTGATGCACATAGAGCTGTAAACCTCCCTTACCCCATGTCATTCCACTCTGAAAAAAATACAGGAAGAGATCTATATTCTTGCAGTTGGCATTGTGAATAATCAGAGGGACTCTGTGATTTATCAGTGTCCTCTTTTTCTCCTATTCTGGGGAAGTAATAAAACTTCCTGGTTATATTTTCTGCTCTACAGAAAGAAGAAGTTTAATGTAGAAATCTAGAGTATACAAGCATATCACGACAACCAACACAACTTACTGTATGATTCACTGACTTTCTATGGTCGTCGATGTACTAAATGGTAACTAAGACATTTAATATGCATTCTAAGCATATTTAACTAGAGATGTATCAAATAATGAAGTCATATTGTGAAGCCCTCCTACAGGGGCTTATTCATCATCCTTATCCTTACATTTACCTTGAATTCTCCCCATTTTTTTCTATAAAAATTGTTGGTACATTTTAAAAGTACTAGCTTGAAATGTTCTGTATTGTTCATGCCTCTGATGGCCTGAAAATTCAATTGAAATTTTTTATTTTAAATAAGTTCTTCTGGCTGACAGTAGGATTTATAAGATATTTTACTTAACTCTTTGAAATTAAATTTGTCACCAGTAACTTGAAATTGTGTAACCATTGAAAACTAATCATTGCATCGCTCTTTTAAATCCATCAGTGGTTCCTCACTGGGCTGGGGGTAAAGTTCCAGCATGTTGCCATGACTCAGAAATCCACGCTGCTTTTCCCTCATGTAGCTGAGCCTCCGCATCCACATCCAGGCTCAACTCCCACTGTCCCTAAGTTCTGTTTGCTAAGTGCAGCTTTACTTGAATGTTTTCAATTTCCTAAACATAGGCTTTCCTTTCGCTTGTGCACATTTCAATAATTTTCATAGTATTTTAGTCCATTTTATAAAATAATCCTTTTCAAATATTGCAATTATACAACACTATGAGAGCCTTCTGAAAATAATAGAATTAAATTTTACTCTGCACGAAAATGAAGTAGCATCTACACATTAGCATTTCACTGTCGTTTTCCTAGCAACATGCCACTGGGTTTTTGAAGAAACATGTTTGTTTATCAAACCCTTTACACAAGTATAAAATATATTGCAAAAGAAAAAGCTACATATAAATGATCTTCCGCTGATTTATAGATCTTAAGAAATATTCAAACAGTGTTGATGTATCTAATTTTCTAATATAATCGTGCTTTTGTTCCTAATTAGTGAATAAATGAGTGAAGTAAAAACTACGGAAACAATAGAGTTCTTTCACTAGCCTAGCTGTGTGATTTGGGGCAATTTATAAAGTCTTTAAACTTCACATTGCCCATGTGTAAAATTGGGTAAAAGTGAGTTGAGGGTTAAATATTTTGTGAATAAAATTTCAAAATAAGCTAACTTAAGACTTCCAATTCCCATGCAGGATGCAGCTATCACCGAGTGTTTATGAGTGTTTGAAGGCAGGGTGAGCTATCTGAGAAAGCCATCCCTCTGATGTGTGCCTGGGGAGCAGAACATGAGTTTCTGTAGGAAAGACACAATGATCCACATCAATTATATTCTTCTATGCTGCCTATGAAAAAAGAGTTTTAGCCTTTGGAAGAAGGGTAGCAAAGAATAGTGCCTTAGGACAGTGGCACAATGTAATGACAAAAGGGTCAATTCACCAAGAAAGCATAATAATGCTAAATGCCCATGCATCTAAAAATAGAGGTTCAAAATATTTGAAACAACACTAATAGAAGTGAAAGGAGAAACAGACAAGTCAACAAACCTAGTTGGAGACTTCAAGACTTAGATTTTGCTTTTGCACAGAATCAATAGACCAAGTACTGAGGATACCATGAGGATAGAAAACAACTGATCAGCACTACCATGACTTGATCCCCTTGGCATCTGTGCGAGTCTATTTAACTAGAGAAGGATACTCACTTGTTAGTGCACATGCACCAAGTTAGGCCCTATTCTCAGTGATAAAAGAGGAAATAACAAGTTCAACACATTGAAGCCACATGAAAGTTATTTATTGGAATATGATTAAACAGCATTCAATAGCAGAAAAATGAACAATCCAACTATTTAGATATTAAGAAGCAGACTTTTAAAATAGACAATGGGCCAAAGAGAAAGCCAAAAGATGTACTGAAAAATATGTACAATTGAATGAAATTTTCTAAAACGTCGCATATCAATATTTGTAAGATGGATCTCAGGTAATGCTTAAAGAGAAATGTACATAATTAAATGCCTATATTGGAAAACTACTCATGTCTAAAAAATAGTCCATGGTAAAATACAGGCACACTAAATGCAAAGCTTCCTTCCATAGCAGCAGGAAGGAAAAAATAAAAGAGCAGAACAAAAGAACTGAAAACAGAAAACCAATAGAGAAAATTAAGCAGTCACAAACATGTTTCTTTGAAAATATCAGTGAAATTTATAGAACTGTAGTTAGATTCACCAAAAACAAACAAAAAATAAAAGAAAAAGAAGAAACAAAAAACAGAGAAGATATAAATTACCAATAACAAGAAAGAAGGGGACATAGCTTTAATCTCTACAGATACTAAAATGCTATTAATGGAACATTAGAAACAACTCTGTGCCCTTAATGTTGACCAATTAAATTCACTAGACAACTGATTAGGGAAATAAACTGGCAAAGATTTTCAAGAAGTAATAGAGTGAATAACCTTACATGCATTAGAGAAAATGAATTCCATTTTACATTCTTTATCATAGCAAAAGGAAAACTCCACATTCAGATGGCTTGTTGATGAATTCCACCAAATATTTAATGAAGAAATGATACCAACCCTACATAATCCATCCTCAAATAAAGAACAACTCACTTATTTTTATGAGTCCAGCATCAAACTAACACAAAAACCCAACATAGGTATTACAGTAAAAGCAAACTATAGATCAGTGTCCCTTGTGAACACAGATGTATACATATGCAACAGAATATTAGTAAATCAAATTCAAGAATATATAAAATCTTGACCAAATATGGTTTACCTGTCATTTTAGAGACTGGATGAAAGTTAGAAAATCATTCAATGTAATGCACCATATCAACATACTAAAGAAAAAAAATACAATCATCTTAATGGATGTAGGAAAAGCTTTTGACAAAATCTAACATCCTTTCACAATATAAAACTTACAGCAAACCATGAATAAAAAGGAACATCCTCAATCTGTAAAAGGGTATCTTAAAATAAACAAAACCACAGTTCACATGATAATGAAGAAAAACTAGGTGTTTCCTCCCTATGTTGAGGAAAAGCCAAACATGTCCAGTATCACTTTCTATTCAGCTTCATAGAGAAGGTCCTAGCTAGTGTGATAAGACAAGAAAATAAAAAGACATAAAAAGAGAAAAAGAAGAATATCCATTTGCAAACACCTAGTTGTTTGCATAGAAAAGCACAAATGGCTAACAAAATGCTAATAGAACTAATAAGTGAGTTAAACAGGTTAGCAGGATATAAGGTCAATATAAAATATCAATTGTTGAAACTTCTAAGACTCAAGAAATATAGAAGGACCTGATGATATAAGTGAATAAGATGCAGAAATTGTCTTCAGTATAGGTTATGGAATAAAGCAAGACATAGAAAAACAAATGAAATTACATATTCTACCATATCATATCATATCATATCACAGCATCCTATATTACATTTAATTATAGTCTATTATATCATAACCAAAATTATGCTAGTGTATGAATGCATTTGCCTGTCCCTCCAACTTTGGGACAGGGATTTGCCCTGTGTCCCCCTCTGTCTTGCAATCCAAGAACTGTTGATTTTGTAGTCTCTTCAGCTTTTTATTTGTTAGGACAGAGTAAACTTCTAAGCTCCTTATATGAGGAACTGGGAACCACATGGGCTTTTTATTCATTTATCTACCTTCTTTAGGTTGTGCACAACTCTTTGTATGTGGGCATATGAATAAATTATAAATGTCCAAAATTAAGAATAAATTCATACACAAGCAGGACTGTTTAGAGGTGGGCTGTTTATAATGGCTGTTCACATTCCATGATGGCTAACATCAGAGGGGATCCTTATTCACCCAAAACCCAACCCATCTGTTTGATGATAATTGTTAATTTATTACAAAGAAAGAACAGTTTATAACCAGCATAGAGAAAAACATGAAAATTGCAAATACAATATGATTTTGACATATCCATACAAAGGTGTGGCATACCATATTCTTCTATGAAATTCTTTCTTCTAAGAAATATTACAAAGAGATTCCTGGTAAAGTTTACTCAGTGTCTCCCAATGTTAACATTTTGTAAAATTTTAGTATGCTATCACAATCAGAGTACTGATGTTGCTACAATCCACTGATGCTTTTCAGCTATCTCCTGTTTCACTTTTACCGTGTGTGTGTGTGTGTGTGTGTGTGTGTGTGTGTGTCCTGTCTAGCAGTATCATCTGTATAAGTTCTACTACCATGGTCAAGATACTGAACAATTCCAATTCCATGTGGATTGCTTGTGGTACTGTTTTATCCACCATATCAGATGTTTCTAACATATATTTTATTTATTATTTATGTATTTTGCTGTTAGGTAAAGATCCCATAGTATTGTAAGGAGAGAAATATTTCAATTAGTAGGAAGAAAGAAGAAAAGGAGAGAGAGACAGAAACAGAAAGACAGTAACTTTATTAAAATACCCATTCTTTGGGTTTCCATAAAAGAGCACTTTCTCAATGTTGCTCTGTGAACTGCTTCAGTCACAAAATGCTTCTCGTCTCTCACAAGGTTTAAGATTGTTGGTTTCTGGCTTTCCACTATGCAGAATGCTTTTCAAGTAAAATACAAACCTAGTTCATTTATATCATGCTAAGTCTGTTTGTATCACTAAACAAAAACATCAAATCATCAACTTCATGGAAGTCTAATAAATTTTCAGAATTCCCCGGATTCCATTCTTTTAACAAGTAAATAAAGAGACCTTAGACATGTCTCTTTGATGTTGATATCCTTTAACTAATTAAAGCTATTAAACTCTATTTAAGTTAAGCCATTTCCTTTTTAAGAAAGAACATAATTTTCTATGCTAATGTTTTATATATAAAATGAGTAATCTAAATTTGGAGTCCCTACATGCTCAACCTCCGTATATTTACTTCTCAGCCACTAAAATATACTCTCTGATCTGTTTAATGACATTTGACTCTTATCAATTCACTGATTGTGTTTTTCTTGGTCAATTATATTAGCAGATTTCAGACCTCATACTTCACTATTTATTGCATGGGCTCTTGTGAAACTGTGTTTTCAAATGTTCTTGCTCTAAACCACATGAAATTGTTTTGTATAACTATGTACTTCCTCGGTTGATTTTAAATCAAATTTTATTTAAGTATATATTTTAGATATTTGCAAAGAATATGATTAAAACATTAAATACTGTCATTAAAGAAAAAATGCTGCATTTTCATATGAATTCCATATGCATTTCATATGGAATCTAAAAGGCACAATAATTCAATACCTGTCATCATCTATTTTAAAAATATGAATATGCTTTTTTTCAGTATTTAGAAATTATACGCTTTCCCTTTCTTTGCACTTCCCCTACAGAACTGTATCATTATGTGATCTATTTAACTGCTTGGAAATATTTTATTGGTCAGCCAGCCTATCACATTTTCATCACAAAAATATGTACATGCATTGAAATGTAATTTTCTATAGGGAATGTTAATTCCTAAATATTAGAAAGTGTCTTCTGTTATGATTAAATGAGCTAGCACGGATATTACAATTAATATGCAACTCAATCCTGTGAATAAAGTACTATATTTATAAGCAATTATTAAATGGAAATGCTAAAATATTAATGGGAATTTATCAATAATACTGATTAATGAAGAACTATTATCAGATTCTTTCAAATAATTAAATTGTTGAATAGTCACAGTTCTGACTGACACTGATTTTACTAGTCTTCTTTTAGTCATGGAAACTGTCAAATGATTATGATTATCACTTCTGCCAGTAATTCTAAAAAGCTGTCAGTCTCCTTTTAGACTCAACTAGTATGATCTAGCACGATTATCACTACGATGAATTAGACTGTGCAGCAGCTTCCTTCCACCAGAGACAAGTAATTTGGAGAATATTTGGAATTTCAAAATACTTAAAATAATAATACCTACTACAATTTTCAGGGCTTAAAATGTATGAGGTACTGTGACTAATAGTTCCTGTATACTATTTTGTTTCTTCCATTACAGCCTTACCAGATAAGAGAATATTATACTAGTATTACATGTAAAGAAACTGAGAATCAGAAGATCAGAGGTCAAATGAACTTTTGAAAATTTTACAGTTATTTAATAGAGTGTAGACCCAGAATTTTAAAGTCAGATTTGTCAAAGTTCAAATCTCTTAACTACTATTCTGTCACCACAGAAGATGAGTCCAAATATGAGAAGAACTTGTTCAATTTATCTAATGTAATTATACTTAGGAGACATTCAAATCATTGTATTTTTGTGCTTCATTGGTAAACCTAGTAACAAGTAATACATAATATATTCTCTCATGAGTGATTTCTCAAATGACATATATTGTAAAGTAAAAGTAAGGGTAATTTACAGATTTTCTTTTTTAATATAGTATGTTCAATTAGGTAATTTTAGAAGAAACTCAAATTTCTAAACTCCAATGTTACAATTTGCTGTCTTTTATACTGTTTTATACTGTTATTCAACTATTATACTAGTTGAAATACGTTAAGCAATTTCACTGGATTTCAATGATTAAATTCACGTGGTGGCATTTCACACAGAGCAGAAGAACTCATATGTTTTATGCCTTATCATCCTATGATTCAAGACTAAATATACATATACATGAATTATAATAAAATATACTGGGGTTGCAGAGTATTTTAATGTCTTAACTTTACACAAATAATTCCTAAATAATACATAAGTGAATTATAATAAAATATACTGGGGTTGCAGAGTATTTTAATGTCTTAAATAATTCTTAACTTTACTGAAATAACATTATATCCTTGTTAATGCTTGGGCAAACATTCTCTGGATACATTATCTGTGGAAGGTAACATACTAGATTTCTGGAATGAAGAGACAAAGAATCACAGTTTTTGCTTTCATCATGAGCTCAGTGTAGGTTAAGGAAATGTGACATTTATGGATGAACAAAGCATGTGAGGATATATGCAATGTGGAGAAAATTTCCTTCTAGGAAGTGATTCAGGCCATGGAAACCCAGAGGAGGGACGGCGAGATGAGTGGCCGCTATGAGGGCTGGACACAGGAGCAGAGACAGCACTCCAGAAAGCAGGAGCAATTCTATGCAAGTTGTCTAAACAGAAGAGTGTTGTGCCAACAGCTGAATGCTAGTACTACTCCGACGACCACTGTGTAGAGCATAATGGAAAGGGAAATCTGCAGACCGGGACTCTGGCAGCAGAACTAGTAATAATAGATCCGGGGTGCGGTGGTTAAGCGTGTGAAGATACATGCACCTTCTAAAATGATGATTGAACAGATCCATTAATTTCTTATGTTATCTTAGATTGCTGTATCTGGGAGTCCAAAGATTTCACTGGAAGTAGCTATCCATGGAATAAATACTAAATCAGTAAATAGTAATACTGTATTATAATTAGGGATCCCTCATAATTTTGGATTTCTTAAGTGTCAGTCTCAAAATTGTAAGCCAATGGCAAGAAAACACAGGTATGTCATTCCCTTGCAGTGCCTGTACGTCTCCTGGGTGGAGATCATGCCTTGTTCATCTTTGCCTTCCCTTGGCCTGGCACAATGCCTGCACTGAATAAAAACAAGGACATTACCCTTAAAGATAATGTAGAAAGGTGCAGATGTTCAGTGCAGTTACATACAACAAAGTGCAACGGACCAGTCCCCCGAGAAGTAGGCTGGAAACCACACAGAAGGGGAGATGGTTGTGTGAGACTCCAGACTGCTCCACAGACCTTTCAGCAGGGTCTCTAAGGACGAGTAAGAGTATGGGAAGGGTGTTTGAGGTCTGCGGTTAGAAAAGATAGTCTGCGGGGATGTGGACCATGTGTGAATCCATTAGAATAGATTAAAACTGCTTTCTTGGGTGCCTGGGTGGCTCAGATGGTTAAGCGTCTGCCTTCGGCTCAGGTCATGATCCCAGGGTCCTGGGATCGAGTCCCGCATCGGGCTCCCTGCTTCTTGGGAGCCTGCTTCTCCCTCTGCTTCTCTCTCTCTCTCTTCCTCTCTCTCTCTCTCCTCCTCTGTCTCTCATGAATAAATAAATAAAATCTTTAAAAAAAAATAAAAAAAAAAATAAAACTGCTTTCTTAACACCTTAAATATTTATATTTCATTTCAGATTTCTGTCATTGCTCCTCCTACCTTGGCAAACACAGAGGTGGAAAGCAGAAGGCAACCTGAGATATTGGGCCGTGATGGAATAAATATTCCTGTATGTTTCTGGTTGTAAGGTGCAAATGGAAAATATTAGTCCAAGTTAGCAAACGTTGCAGAGGTTAGGAGAGGAAAGTGAGGAGCGTCCAGTTGCGGCGTGGCTGAGACACGCCTGACACGGCAGTCATCAGCCACAGGTGCCTACCAGCTCACGCTCTTTGTCTGGTGCGGGGCCAGGGGGTCACGCACAGAACTGACCTCGCCCCCTTGGTGCCCCCAGGGGCTCTTCCCTCACAAACATCATCTCTGCCTCTGCCCCTGTTCTCTCCTCCCTCCTTCCCGTCCCTTGGGGAAGTTGCCCCTTTGATGGTCCCTGTGCCATATGGGGGCAGGAGCACGGCAGGCTCGACTACTTAGGTGGGTAGTGTTGATCTTGAACCCGGGCACTAAGGAGTTCCATCGCCTGCGGAGCCTAGAGTAGTGGAGGGAGATTCTGGAAGGGAGCGAGGGAGATCCTAATTTTTAAAGAAAGTTTATCTTCAGGGGGAGAGAAGGAGCTTAAATATTTAGGGAAATAGGAAATGGAGAAGTGAGTTCTGGAAATGGTGTGTGTGTGTGTGTGTGTGTGTTTTATTTGGGCCTTTGAACTCCTGGATGTAACCATTCAAACTAATATTTTCCACGGACTCAAAAGCAGTGGATATGAACCACTGTAAAGCCCTCTGTTTACTTTTCTTTTCTTTTCCTTTCTTTTATTTTTCCTTTGGAGATAAACCGCAAGAGACGCTGAACTCTAGGAAGCAAACTGGTGGTGACTGGAGGGGAGGTGGCTGGGGGGATGGGGTCACTGGGGGATGGGCGTTAAGGAGGGCATGTGATGGAATGAGCACCGGGTGTTACATGCAACTGATGAGTCACTGACCTCTGCCTCTGAAACTAATAAAAAAATTAAGAAGGCCCTCTTTTTATTTAACTGTTTAAGCTGTGTTCTGGCTTTTAATAACTAAAGAGTTCTGCTTAGTACAAAAGCATGAGACTGCTTATCATCATGGTATAGACTATAAAGAAAAATTATAGCTCGTATGACAGGATATTAGTAAGAGATATATTGGGGCAGCACGAAAGGCATATATGAGGAAGTGAATTTATTCTTAGACCCAATTTATGCTAAGCAATTATCAACTTTGTGTGAAAGAAATAAAACATATCCCCAAAAGTCTGTGTGAAAATATACAAATAAAGAGAAAGAAATGAATTTGTTAACACCATTCTCCCATTTGCCCCATTAATCCAACTTAACAAATGATCTGGGGTGTGGCACAGCTGATTTCTCTTTTACATTTTTCTCGGGTAGGAAGAAGACAGGCAATGACTGGGTGAAGAATGGGAAGTGGGTGATTGACATAATTAATCACAACGTTTAGGCCAAAAGGGCATCAGAAGTAATTTCTGATACTGAATGGACTGAGCAGTCGCATGAAACTAACTACTTGCTTGGAAACCCAACTTTCCGGCGTATTTACTCTATAAGGGAAAGCCTAAGCTGGAGGAACCAAAGAATACAATTAAAATTTCAGCAATAAAAAAGGCTAAAGCTAAAATAGCAGTAATTCACCTCAACATTGAGGCAAGAGGACCCCGAGGGCATCTTGGCTACATGTCTTCGCCTCAGGAAGTCGAGGCTCAGATATTAGATGCTGCCTCTGTCCGGGACTTGGGCAGTAGCTCCTCCTGCTGGGTCCCCCGCCCCCACTACCCAGTGGTAGCTCCTCCTGCTGGGTCCCCCGCCCCCCACTACCCAGTGGTAGCTCCTCCTGCTGGGTCCCCCGCCCCCCACTACGCAGTGTCCTTCCTCCTTGTCCCTGTTGCCAAAGAGACCTGGTCTTGATCTGTTTTCGTTCTGAATACTTCTGGAAATTATTCAAGCCTACAGTTACTAAGTCAGGGGTGAGATAAATTATGTATGTTTATTTAATTCATCAAGTGGCAACTTTTACCTTTCTTTTGTTCTATTTGTACCATTTTTCACCTCAACCATTAGTGTTTTCAGAATAAAATAGCTTAGGAAATTGAAAGCTGGCTTATAACCAGAACACCCTATATTTTTGATAATTTTTCGTTGAGAAATATTACTTTTACAGATCAATGTCAAATGAGACTAAGCTCGTAAGTGTTGTTTCCTAAAGCTTAAAAAAATCAATGCTTGAGTCCCTCCGGGTCTCTTGGCGCAGCCAGTGACAGCCAGGGTAGTATAAAGCAGGGGGTTATAAATTGCAGGTAGGCATTTACAGTCATCAAGGTCTCACTATAAATAATCCCAAATATAAATAACCAACAATTGAGCTGACCTCTATGGGAACCAGGAGGAAAGCAGCCGGCCTGCCTTCCAGGGAACCAATTAGAAAAATAAAATCAGTATGTCAAACTGATTTTTTAACATGACATCTGGTTTACCTTACATGAAAAAACAGAGATTTCTGTCACTGTCCGAATGTATACAACCTGCATTTTGGTCCACTGAAAGAAATGCCAAGACCTCATTACACTGGAGTCCAGAGAACTAAATTAGAACTTTGCACAATTTCAAAATTCCACCTTTCTCTTTCACCAGGACATCTTTCATCATCAGTAGAACTATGTTCTTATACACATATGTCCTCCAAAGAAATGAATGTCCCAAACACATACAGATATTAAAGGAAAAGAGATTGAGCCACATATTTGTGTCTGTTAAAAGCACAGATCATATTGATTTGAACTTTTTATCTATTGATGGCAAGTGTAGCAGAAGACATTGACAAAAAAAATTGAAAGGAGACATCACATCATCTGTCGGAGGAAAACAAAGTACATTCCATCTACACTTAACAGGAAAATGATCCATTGAGCTTCCTCCATCCAGGAGACTAAAATCTCTCTATAACCTGTATCTTAAGGAAGACCTGGCAATTCTATCACCAGTCACCAGACTTCCTGCTCCTAGAAAAGTATCTTAATCACAAGTTCCACCCCAGAGAGTAAAAGCCCTGGGGCATACAACTCACAGACACAATACTGCCTTTCTTTGTCTCCCTGGGCTGTGTCTAAGGAAGTTTCCCCTTGATCCGGTGAACTTAGTTAGAGCATTAAAGAGATCTGGGCAAGTGAGGATGCCCTTTGTGACAAAGCACTGTTCTTTGGTTATAGTTTCCATGCCTATAGAACTTAAACAATTGAACATAACTTAAAAGTGTTCTCCTCTATGGGGCATTCTACATAATTATATTGCAAATTCTAAGGGCATTTCTGTAAAATGATGTGGTTGCTGTTTTGGTTTAGTCTACTCGATTGGATACTTTTATCTCCACATTGTGAAAAGTTTGTCTTAATTAGGTATTCATTGCTTTCCAGCTTACTTGTGCTCTGTGGGGACAGGCAGTCAAAAGAAAGGAGTGGGATCATTGAGACTGTCTTCAGTGCTTTATTTGTGATTTGTTTGACCTTGGGCCAGATAATACCCTTTTAAAAATAAGAATAGTAATGCTTAACTGTCGGTACCCAAAGTCACATTAAATAAAGTACCCAAGGTGATGACAAAGTTGTGTTGAGATTAAACCCTTACTGCATTTTTAGCTCCAATCTCTACACCTTTGGGTTCATGGTAAATGGGACATTGTAGCCAATGCTCTGTGAGGATAGATTAGTTTCCCTTTTGTATTAGTTGCCTATAATAAGCAAGAAAATCCCATTCCGTTTTGATCAAATGGAAAGGATCCTTGAAGGTGCTATAAAATATAGTTCCATTTTTTATTTTTTAAATGTTTTTTAAAGATTTTATTTATTTATTTGAGAGAGAGAGAGAGCACGAGAGGGAAGAGGGTCAGAGGGAGAAGCAGACTCCCCGCTGAGCAAGGAGCCCGATGTGGGACTCGATCCCGGGACTCCAGGATCATGACCTGAGCCGAAGGCAGTTGCTCAACCGACTGAGCCACCCAGGCGCCCTATAGTTCCATTTTTTAATACGATTTAAAGCTTTTTCTGTTTTGGCGTACATGATTAAAAGTAAGACTGTGTTGCATGTGTCTTGTTCCACGTTTCCTATCTTCCTTCACCTCTGTAGCCGTATGTCTGGGGCATGTCTGTCTTCCCCGGCAGAGAATAAAAATAGGTAATCTGTTGTTATGTTTGGGGGGTTTGGGCAGGCCCAGAACGATGGTGTATGGTTTAAGAACTGAATGTGTGAGGATTCTGGCTCCCCCCGGGAATCCCAGTTCCACTATGATTATTTATGAAACGGGGACAATAACGGTGCCTTCCACAAAGAGTTTACTTTCATGATTGAATACATTAATGTAGGTAAAAAAAAAAAAACAACATCAAGTAATACCTGGCACAAAATAAATTCTCCTAACAGCTATCATATACTGCAATGCAATAAAAGTTTATGACATTTAAATAAACTTCAAGAAAGTTGCATATTTTTTCTTTTATTAATGACCTGGGGAAAAGTCAAAGTAATCAAATAGCAGATATGTAAACCAGTCTCTTATGAACTTATTTGTTCTCTTTCCATTTGGACAATAGGTTGTTCTGAGAGAGCCCAGGTCAACATTCACCGTTGGATGCCTAATATTTTTGTGACAAATAGACACTTGTTATAATTAGCTCCGAAAGAGGAAGATTGCTGTGTTTTTTTAACACTATTATCTATTTTTACTTGAAACTGATGGGTATGAAGGAAACTCAATCACCAACTACAGTCCTTGGGCTGGTTTGTGGAGCTCAGAGGAAGAGAAGGAGTGTATCTCCTAAGAGTCCACCGGACTATCTCCAGGAGTCCCAACATCCCTGCGTCCAGGCAGAGTGCAGTGTGACGTCATCCAGGGAGAGCACATCGTAGCAGGTCTGGCTGCTGGTGGAGAAGCGGGCTGGTTCAGGCAGCGGGACGCGCTGATGTCAGCTCACAAACCCGCAGCACCGTGCGCAGGACAGCGGCCAGACTGCAGCGCTGGCCACCAAGGGAGATGTCACCGGGCTGAGCTGAAGCCCCGGGAGTGGAAAGGGTGGAGCCCCTGGGTGATGACCTGCCACGTGCACGCCCGTAGACACATGCACACAGGTGCGCGCACATAGATGCATGCACGCGGACACATGCACACACACACACGCAGGTGTACACACGCACACGTGGACACACACAGGCTCATGTGGATACACATGTATGCACACATGTGAACACACATGCGAAGACACGTGGCAGGCACACACACACGTGCACACGTGGACACAGACACACGCACACACGTGCACACACACACATTCATTCATACAAAGACATGCATAGTTTGTAAGTGATAGGAGATGACCCTGTGAAACGGCCCCAAACCATCAGAAACTCCCTCACCAAAGGCCTGGATGTTTCCAAGACCTAGCTGGCACTGGCCGACCTGGGAGCCACCCCTTTGTTCAGTAGGTTCTCACTGGACAAGCGAGGCTGCAGATGTGAAGGGAGAATCTACCAAGTCCGGCAGAAGCGCGCCACGCATTCTCCTGCTGATGCTGTGACTCACTGGGCACTTCTGTTGACTAGAGAGTCTCCAGGGACACACAATACTCATTTCACCCACTGACGGTCTCAGGTCATATGTTAGCAATCTTCTCCCTGAACTGCTAGCACTCAAAACACGGTAACTATTCTTAAATAATGCACATTATCAATGTATGTTCAAAAGTTTTAAGTTGGACTTTTAAAACGCATTTGAAACATACAAACATTTTTACTAACATCCTCTCTTACTATTAATACTCCTATGCAATTTGTTTTCTTACTTTTCTCTGGGGAAGAAGGTCACGGGTGTATAATGTTTTCTAGCGTTGTCACATTAAAGGTACGAAGTGTTTCTCACGCATGTTTCAGCTTTTCTCATCTTGTCCCTACCAGCAGTGACAAAATAACACCCTCACGTGACATGTTTATAAACTGACCTCCTCCAGTGCTTTCCCAGAAAAAAATAATCAGGGACCAAACAAGAGGTACTTTTTAGATATTAATAAATCTTCCCAGATTTTTTTTTCTCCTGAGCTATTTGCTTCTTTCTCACAAATTTGTAGGAATGCTTTGCTTACGATGGCTTTTTTTTTTTTTTTTGGAATTCTTAGTTATGAGCAACAGAAGGTGGGTCAGTCTGAGTAAAGCAAAAGCATAATTAATTATAGGATACTAGACAACTCAGCAGATCATCAGGAGGGTAAGCATCAAGGGAAAAAAATGCCCCAACTCATTTCATGGAATTTTAACTAGCAAGGAAGCTACTGAAAATGAAGGCAGGCAGGCAGGCAGGCAGGCAGGCTGGGGAAGGAGGAAGCAAAGAGGAAGGAAGCCAGCTACCTGTCTCTCGCATAGTGTGGGACTGGCTCTGCAGCTGCAATTTGAAAGTTAGGTTTGGGACACCAGGCTGGAGAGCTTAGGTCCTGTGTCTGGCCATAGCTGCAGGAAGGGCTGGAGCGCGCTATAGCTCCTAAAATGGGGGCACACCCTGTAGAGAGCTGGGAAAGAACTTTCCAGGCAGAAGCCACGCCAGTGCAGAGATCTTGAGGAAGGAGCCCTCCTGCTGCGGGCAGTGGGAAAGGAAGGTAGCAAAGGGTCCGAATGGAGTGCACGTCAGGGCAAATAGGGCCTAGCAGGTCTTAGTAGGTGCTCTGGGGTGCTCTGGGGTGCCCTGGGTTTCCCCTAAGAGGGGAGGCGGAGTCATGGAGGGCAGCAAGAGAGAAGTGACAACCCCTGACTCACATTTCAGAATGGTCGTTCTGACTCCTTTGTTGACAAAGACCGAAGGGGCAGGAGGGAAGGGAGAAAAGGCGGCGGGTGACCCACGGGGCTGGTGGAGTAACTCACGGACAGAAGGGGCTCAGGCAAGGCCAGTCGCAGTGTGCCGGCGAGAAACGGCGGCTGCGGAGGCGACAGGGAGGTAGCGCCAGCATTCCTCCGCGCAGACTAAATATGGGTGGGAGGAAAGGCAGCTTCCCGCTTGGGCCTGAGCACGGGCAGGCCGAGCTGTCACCCCTGGGGCAGGTGCGCCGGCAAGCGGAGGGGGTCGCGCGCGGCGGGCAGAGGGTAGCCGGGCGTTCAGGAGCTGGAGCCTGTGGTTTCCGAATGTACGTTGGTTATTCAGGTGGAAATGCAAATCGGCATCCGGAGTCGGAGACGGGCGTCTGAGAGGAGCCCGGCACGCGTGTGGGCTCCTGGCGTTTAGGGAGGTGAGAGCCGTGCGAAGGAAGGAGGTCATCCACAGCAGTGGCGTGACCAGATGTCCACGCTCACACCCGTGGGAGATGCCAACACGAGCTACTTGGCAGAAGCAACTGGACGGCCCAAGGAGACTGAGGACTGACCAGGGAAGCAGGATTGGAATCAGACGCAGGAGGCCCCCAGCTCCAGCAAGCAGCAACCGCAAAGCCGGGGCCTCTCCTCGTGGCACAGTGCTGCATCTGCTGGAAGGGTGTGGAAGCACCGTGTCACCATGCTCGGGCCCCCAGTGCCCCTCCGTGCGCAGGGGCCCGCGGAGGAGAAAGCGGCGCCGGCTGGAGGGAGCATGGCAAATGCTCACAGTGCGTTAAGGCTTCTGGAACTGAGAACTGAGTCATGCCTTTAGCAACCTGAGAGATGTGGTGACCTAACAGAGGTAGTTTTAGAGTCAAGCAGAGAAATACATGGGTTTAAAAGAAAACGAGAGGAGAGAACTGGAAGAAAGGGCCAGTGGCCACCTGTATGGAGGCACGGTGCTGGAAGGGAAGGGGAGAGGTGGGGGGAGCTTCGAGGGCGTAGGGCGCAGCAGAGTTGGCAGGGACGTGCCAGGGAAACACAGAGGACGGAGCGGGGGCTTTCGGGCTCTGAGGAGGAGCGGGCCTCAGGTTTGCTATGGAACTTTGGACGTCACCTTTTAAAAATCTGATTACCCGGGCGCCTGGGTGGCTCAGTTGGTTCAGCGACTGCCTTCGGCTCAGGTCATGATCCTGGAGTCCCGGGATCGAGTCCCACATCGGGCTGCCTGCTCGGTGGGGAGTCTGCTTCTCCCTCTGACCTTCTTCCCTCTCATGCTCTCTCTCTACCATTCTCTCTCTCAATAAATAAATAAAAATCTTTAAAAAAAATCTGATTACCTGGCTGTATGTGTGTAGTCAATTAACGCGGGGCACTGCAATGATAAATTTTATAATCTGTAGCCTTCTGTACATTCCTGAAATAAACTGGCCATAAACACGCCACGATGATACTCATATACCCTAGGTTTGGGCTAATGAATTCTTAGACGTGCATTCTGTTCTAGAGAAACAGAACCAGGTAGGATCTCTACCACCTATGAGGAAAGGGCTCACACGGTCACAGAGACAGAGAAGGCCCACAATCTGCCGCAGATCGGATGCTGTCCCTGCTTTCTGGGGGAGGCAGTCTACCTTCCTGAGCCCACCAGTTCAAATACTAATGTCATCCACAAACACCGTCACGGACACACCCAGAAATCATGTTTAATCCAGGCACCCATGGGGGACACACAAAATTCACCATCATAACAAAACACTGTGCGTTCAGTGATGCACAAGTAAGACAGACCTCAAGTATTATGTTTCTGCTCTGTTCAGTCACGTTATCAAAATTATGCTAACCCCCTCAAACATGTGATAAAAACGTCAGTATTATCAAACTGTTGGGAGGATGTTTTCACTCATTGCTTTGAATATGTCCGGACTCTCTGTAAGGCTAGTCCACAGAGTAATCCTAGCTCTTTCTTTAGGGCATAATTACATCTGTGAAAGAGGATGTCTTCACTTCAAAGGATGAAGCATAAATACTGGGCTTGAGATACACTTTTGTTCCAGAATGTAGTGGAAGTTCTGGGCTGCCCAAGAAAATGCTTTATATTTCATATGTTGCAAATCTGGTCAATTGAATTAAATTCATTGTGAGCATCTATAATAGACTCTGAGTAAAATAAATAAAGAGCTTAAGAAAATATGGCAGTATTCCCCTCCGTCTGCATTCACACTAGAATCAAAAATTGTTTCAGGGGGAAGATCAAGTCACCAACAGAGCTGATAATTATTCAAATGGAGAGACGTCAAGCGGAAGAGTAACAACACTCAACTGGTAACACACTCAGGGTCTAACGTGGCCAGTGGGACCTTCTAAAGGCAACCAGCCGGCTTAGAGGACTAGAACGAAATTCATGACAAAAATGGTGTTAGAAATTTAAGTCAAGGGACTAAAGAATAAATATGAAGCGCTCTGGAGACAATTCAGGAAGAACTAATTCAAAGAACTGTGCTACAATAAGCGTTAAGTGAAATGCAATTAATAATAATACCACGGAGCAAAACTAGTAGAAATGTAAAAATTCAGAGTGAGGGAGGACACACACCGAAATACGTCTGAGGCCAGGAGACTGGAAAATTTGATTTTACAATACTGTAGACACATAACACAGCGAACTCTAAGGACTCATTTCAATATATGGGGCCATTAAGAGGCCCTGCAAGGTGTTTAGCAGGGTATGTTCCATCTTAGCTATAAATTTTCATTTTACCCTCACTCACTTTGAAGAGTCTCCTTTTTAATTGCATGTGAAAAAAAAATGCACATGCCAAGTGGCTTGCCGTACAGAATGTCCCTCTTAGATAGCTAGAGCAACATGAAGATGCCATGACTGCATCTGGGACTGTATTTTAGCAGAAAGAGCTGAAACAATATGCTCTGCTTCTAATGATGTAAGCCCTCATGAATCACTCGGGAAAATGTTCTCTTTTCAGAACTCTGCCCACAGATTTCTAAGGAATAATAATAATAATAATAATAAAAACATATGGCAGGCAGGTAGCGTGAATGCTTCTAGGGAGGAGACAAGCAGATATCAAAGAGCTGATCTTCCTCTAAACTGATATTTGACCATTTATTTGTCATTTGACTATATGGAGACTCCTTTTCTCATTTGATAGATTTGATTTTGGGTTCGTAGATTTAATTATTCCTTAGGCTCAAGATCAATGTGTTAACTCCATGTTAGAAACTGGAAAAGAGAAAAAAAAATGTGTAACTGAGTTTTGAGCTTTAGTGGTTTTATTAACCACTAACCTACTTAACCTTTTATTAAAGAGAATCTCAAAAATATTGATTTTTATACTGTTACAGTGCATTCAAACCACATCTGATCGTCTTTTGGAAAACTGAGATAATCTGAAAGGACTCCATAAGTTTACAAAATATATGGCGAGCCAACACAGTAAGAATTTAAATGAGATGACCCAGTTGTTTTCAATTAAATTATGCAACAGTCATAAGACTAAAGCTGAAAACTGCTCTCACACAACTCTGAATTACAGAGGGTAGAAGAACATAAAGTAATACAGAAAGTAATACAGCGTAAAACTGACCATCTCTGACCACTCTCCCTCGGTACAAAAGGCAGGATACACCTGTTACAATATTTAATGAGTTATGCTGAGCTGCTGTAACCCCAGCTTCTATCTCGTCATAAAGCTGTTTATCCTGTTATAAACCTAGATTCTAGCTGATCAACCACTGGTCTCAAGGTGAGGGACTCAGTGTTGCGTGTATTAACTGAAGCTTATAGCGAGAGATTTAGCCCGCGTATTAACCAATATTACAAGAAAATCTAACTACAAGTAATACGGACTTTGGCGTTTCTGCACAACACGATTAACACATCTTTGGTACGGGCGTGCGTGATTTAGGAGACAATGCGATTTCAGCATTTTATTTCTATTACTTTAACATGTGTGACTGAAGGTTAGGAGACCATTTTCTCACAGAGAAAATCTAATCATATCGAAAGCCTGACATAAGGAAAAGATTTAAAGTTTTAAAGAAGTCCAATGTCTGCTTCCTGCCCCCTCCCTCTCTCCGTCTCACTCGCTCTCTTACTCATTAAGGATTACTGAGCCTCCACCGTGGACCATGCATATTGTAACAGAGACCGGTGCTGTTGCTTAGTAGCCCCTGGCTGTCAACAACGCATCACAAGCAGCTGCCTTGGGCTCAGGTCATGACCTCGGGGTCCTGGGATCGAGTCCCACGTCGGGCTCCCAGCTCAGCGGGGAGCCTGCTTCTCCCTCTGCCCCACGCCCCACTGGTGGGCTCTCTCTCTCTCAAAAAATAAATAAATAAAATCTTAAAAAAAAAAACAACAAAACCTTGGCCCTAGACCCCACATATTTTCACTGGGCTAATCAGCACACTTCCACAAACCTCCGGGAGTGGGGGAGGTAAGACGGATGTCAAAGATAGGTATGTACTCAGTAAATAAATGTCACGTTTACTCTCTTGTCTTTGCAACTTTAACCTTCAAACTTTCCACTTTGCTACTGAAATTGCCTGTCGACACTAGATAAAATGCATGCGTTAATAGGAAGTAGGAACGGTGTGCACCAGCTTATCAGGTTGAACGCTGAGTAAAAGGCTGCATTGGGCGGAGGCACAGGCAAGTCTTCACAGGAGCAAACAGGCCTCCCTGATTTTGCCTCAAGCAACTTCGTCTGATGTGCTCTTGTCATAGTCAAGCTCCTTCAAAGGAGTGCTGACCTCCCAGTTCCCGACTCTTCACTTGGAATTGATGGAAAATACATCGCTTCGTTTGGGGCCAACTCACCGTCTTAATCGTCCTAGACTCGCCCAGGCCTTTGACACCCACCCATCCATTCTTCGACTATTAAAACATCAGTTATTAAATAAATGCCCTTCGGTCTGCACCTCTGCCTGCTGTTCTGGGACACTGACACAGGTCGCCCAGCGTCCTCCACAGCTCTGCTCCGGCTTCTTGCTGGCCACGTACTGAACGTGAAATTCTCGAGCCAGGACTGCAATCCATCAGTTTGCCACAACACTCACTGACTCTAAGCATAAGACGTTTCAATTCCTAGGCAGGAATTACACAGACGAATATTTTAAATGCGTCACGAGACTGTGCAACTACTATCAAATGGGGAAAATTGTAAAGGAAAGTATGTGAGGGCAACGTGCTAACAAGTAGAGAAATCAGATGACATCCCCACCATGCGTGCTTTGCTAATCACTGAGATTCTCAGCAGAAATGCTGGAAAATATGAGTGACTTAGAAAGGACAGTACATCTTGGTTTTATTAACTGCCCGTCTGCTTACAGGGAGGAAACGGCTCTCCCTGCAGGTGGGCGTGTTCAGGGTGACGTTTGCAGAACTTCAAGGCTCCTCGATGTTACCTCGCCGTGTCAGGTGCAAACAGCAGGCCCTGCGCAGCTATCCAGAATGCGTTCAACCAACCAACAGGACTGAAGTACTCAGCAGTGCCTCTGTCTCGAGGACAATGAATTGTAAGCATCCCCACAGGTGGAACAATCTAACAATGGAGTGGATTTTCGGGTGCTACCTGCAGACTCACTCCTCAGTTACGTTTCATGTTAACATCCAGAAGGCACCTCCTTCTCTGAGGCATTGATAAGCACATGAGTTAGAGGAAGTTCTGCATCAGTAAGAAGCCCTGTGGTTGCTTCTGTCCTGAGGCAGCTGTGACCACAGAGGATGTCACCACTGAAATATGTTTGCACATTTCAGTAAGGATGATGTAGTCCCAGCTGCAGCACCTCGCCGCCGGAGGGAATGTGGGCAGACTACAGTCCGGGTAGCAGCTCGGGACAGGCAGTTGGGATGCCTTGGTTATAAGTCATTTATACCTCACACAAAAACAGTGCCTTGACCCACAAAACTCCTTGGCAGTGGCTAATTGTTCATGACTTCCCCAAGGGCAAACTAGACGGGGTGCCTATTAGTAGGGTTTAATTTATGTAAGGGTTTGATTTATGTAACAAGAAAACTTCCAGGTCAGGGAGTCAAAAACTGGATTCCCAGTGCCACAGGGTAGATGCACAGCTTGCCACCCAGGTTCCAGACCTGTGCTAATTCAGAGGCGGGGCCCCTTGACGGAGGGAGAGCTGGGGAGACTGCACCACCGTGGATCCTGAGTCCCACCTCCCAACTCTGGCCTCTTGACTTGCAGCACCACCACTTCGCTCTGCCTCGTTCTGAACTTAGGGAACATATCACAGTGTCACCTAGATCTCCCAGCCCATCTCCTGTAGTGTCTGTAACCTTGCACTTTACGTGCAGGTCCATGATCCATTTTGTGCGAATGGTGTCAGGTCTAGATTCCCTTTTTGCATGTGGACACCCGGTTCCTGCAGCACCATTTGTTGGAAAGACTCTCCTTTTTAGTGCTGGGTTCTGTTTCGGGTTACAGGGACACCATGTTTGGCTGATCAGTCATCTGTTCATAAGCCTTCAGGTTGTTTCCAGCCTGGGCTATTACAAACAGGCTGCCATGGCCATTTGTGTTTCGGTTTTTGCCAGGGTAGGGATTTATGCTATAACTTCTTCTGGGTGAACCCCGAGGTGCAGAACAGGTGGGTACAATGCTGGGTGTTTATGTAAATCTGGAAACTGCTCACTGTTTTCCAGAGTGGCCACTCCCACCACCAGCACGTGCGAGTTTCCATTTTCTACCTGTTGCCAACATATGGGATGACCGATCTTTTTAACTGTATTTGTTCTAATAAATGCAAAATGGTATCGAGCATTCTTTTGATGTGTTTATTTGACATTTCTGTGTGTTCTCTGGTAAAAGTGTGTGTTCCCAAACCTTTTCTTTTGATTTTTTTTTTTTTAAATCAGGTTGTATTCTTCCTTATTATTGAATTTATATATTCTGGACACATATCTTTTATCAGACATATGATTTGCAAATGTTCTCTCCCACTGTGGCCTATACAGTAGAAGTGCAGAATTTCTTATTTTTATGACATCCAATTTATCACTCTTTTGTTGTTGCCGAGGTTCTTTTGGGCATATCTAAGGAATCTTAAGTCAAAAGTCATAAGCTTTGCTTTTTCTGGAAGGTTTGTGGTTTAAGTTTACATTTAGGACTCTGATCTAATTTGATTAAACTGCTCTCTGTGATAAATATTTGGACTGAAGGATAATTAGTAAGTATTAACAAGTTTTTAATTTGCTTTAAGGAGCCAAACTCTATAGTCCACAGGTAATAAAGAAAATCTCCTATATTCCTCCTCCTCTTATTTCACATCAACACAATTTGTGCTCAGGCATTTGGTTTCTCAGAACAAACCTTACATGCACCCAATTCGATGTGCTGGGATGCGTCAGTGAGACGCTTTAGGGAAGTGAAGCTGCTCTGTGCGATACCATAACGGTGGACACACAGCATTATTCACTTGTCTGGACCCACCGAGTGGACACCACCAAGAGTGAGCCCTAATGTAAAATATGTACTTCAGTTAATAATAATGCACCAATACTATTAATGTCGTATCATTAAATTATAATATCAGTATTATCACTGTGTATCAATAATATTACTGATAATGTATCCATGCTACATACAATGCAGGGAAGGAAAAAAAGGGGTATACGGGAGCTCTCCATCATTGTTTGATTTTTCTGGCAACGTGAAACTGTTCCAAAGTCTATTAATTTTCAAAAAGGAAAAAAAAACCCACTCATGAACTGTGGTTACATGTATCATCATGGATGAATCTGAAAGTACTTATATTGAGTGAAAAAGACAAGAATGGCCACACACTGTGTGATTCTATTTACATAAAATTCTATCAGTGCAAACTATCTGTAGTATCAGAAAGAGATCAGTGGTTTCATGGAGACGGAGTTCAGGAGGAGGGAGGGGTACCAAGGGCACAAAGAAACTTTTGGGGGAGATATTTCCATTCTCTTGGTTCTGCTGGCATTTTCTCAGGTGCCAGTATGTCAAAACTTTTCAAATAATACATGCTGGCGATTCACTTTATGTCAATTACACTTCAATGAAAACATTAAAACATAAATTATCTTCCTTCTATATTTATAAAGAGAGATTACATTTTTCTATATCTGCCATATATGCTTTGGGGCATATGGTATAGAGATATATAAACAGAGTATTGTAATAATCTTATTTATATGCAGAGCATAGTTTGCATTAAACTTTCAATCTTACTCTATTTTTGTTCTAGGCATTAACTTTCAAAACTGCATATAAAACTATGTACTTAAAATTGGATCATTTCTAGTATAATACGGAAGTTCAACAATGTATAATGACATAATATATAAGTGAAGATGCTTTATATTGACTCATTTTTCTTATTAAAACATTTTCATTGTATGAAGCACTTATTCAAAAGTGTTCACACACACACACATACTGTACTACGTAAGGCGAAATCACAAGATGAGGCTCATATTAATGATCACTAAACTATAAATTAAAATATATTGAACAATTATAGTATTTAGTTTTTAAAGTAACCTATGCTGTTCTATATTAATAGTTTATATATTTTAAATCTTTTTTTTAAGATTTTATTTATTTATTTGAGAGAGAGAGAATGAGAGATAGAGAGCACATGAGAGGAGGGAGGGTCAGAGGGAGAGGCAGACTCCCCTGCTGAGCAGGGAGCCCGACGCGGGGCTCGATCCCGGGACTCCAGGATCATGACCTGAGCCGAAGGCAGTCGCTTAACCAACTGAGCCACCCAGGCGCCCTAAATCTTTTTTTTTAAGTAAACTCTACACCCAACATGGGGCTCGAACACGCGACCCCAAGATCAAGAGTTGCATGCTCCACTGGCTAAGCCTGCCGGGGCGCCCCTTTCTTGTTTTAACATCTCCTTTTCGGTGACTTTTATGTTATGTAGCTGTATGCTGAGTTTTATTGTAAATGGAATAAGCATATCATAATACAGCTGGGATACACATATTGGATTTGTCCCTAAGTTGTTTTCTGTCATGTTCAAATATTTCAACATCTTTTACAATCCTGGGAAATGGGGGAGGGGATGCAGCAATATTCTTCAGGTTGGCTGGGTTTGTATCCTTATCTACTTTATGCTTTGTCTCAGTTGTTCCCAGTGATGTCTATAATTAGTCATCATATCGTCTTTCATTAAAATTCTGTAGGATCTTATTACTTTCAAAAAAGTCTTATTTTACATTAAGTATGTTTTACATTTTCTGTTACATAAGAGAGAAATAAAACTACTGGCTAAGAAATAATACCTTTTTCTTTTCTCTAACGGGAGGTAGTTGAGTACATACATTGTTGCGTTCACCTACAAACATAGTAGAAAGTGCCTTGCTTACAATAAAGATAAGGCTGCATTGTGTTGCTCATCTGTAATAGAAACGGTATGCGTCTCTTGGGCAAACTAAGGTGCCGGGTGTATTGAATTCAGTCACCCTGAGTAATTAAGGCTTTACTCATAACCTTCAGATTAGAGATTTCTACTTGATAAGTTAAGTCATTTTCCAAGAGTCTGTTAATTTATCAAAAGGATTGATACATTTCACAGAGGGGATTCAAGCTAAGTTTCACAAAAATCACCAATACCTTAGAGAGAAACTTTTAAACTTATTTTTCCAAACCTAATTCCTTCATGAAGTAAATAAAGCCCAATATATCAAACGAATGGAAATGGCAAGTAACTGCCTAATGTGAAGCTGAGCGGCCTGGTGCTCACCCGTCCACAGCACCCGATGACCATGATTCCCGCTCAGATCCGTGGCACTGTGTGTGAACACCCCCGTTTTATTAGAGTATTGTGGGTTTTAAGGCAACCTGTCCACTCAAAGCCCTCTCCTCTGAGCTCTAATCCATACACCCTATCTGGAGGTCTGCCTGTTAAGTGTCAGTCAAGGCCACACCGCCCACGGATTGCACCATGGATGGACAGCGGGTTCTAGTGCAAGCTCTCCATCTGCGGGTCAGAAATCAACAAGCCGGGGGTGGGCTGCTCCCTGGGACGGAAAACATGACGGACAGAGCAAAGCCATACAGCTTCAGGGACAGTGTTACGGGGCCACAGGTGAGCAGCGGGAAACTGGACAAAGAATCAAAGAGAAGAGGAAGGGAATACTTCCCTGGAATGAGAGAAATCGCGAAGGAGCCCCTGCCTCGATGCTGGGCACTCTGAGGTCTCTGTTCGGCTAGCGCTCCCTGTCCTGGATTCCACACTGTCCAGGTCCAAGCCACACACAATATGTTTACATGATCAACGGCAGCAAAGCTCATTAACCAAACAGCTCCGATGAGAACCAAAGAAAAGTGCTATCAGTGTGTCATTTACTATTTGGGGAGGAATAAAGTGAAAACCATTAAGAGCTTCTCAGAGTGGGCTCTGAGATACATGTAAAATGAGATAGGAACTTTTACTAACGGCTCTGCAGCTTTAAAAGTTAAGCAGTCAGATTTCCAAACCGATTGAGAACGTCTAACAATCTATTCAGCTACAATTCACCATGCCCAAAATATTTCATGTTGTGCAGTTAAATGATCGCTGTTTGACAAGGACTCAATCAGAAAGTTTGTTTTCAAATTTTCCTCTTGAAGAGGAAACAATGCCTTGCATTTCATTGTAAAATTATCCGAGCGTTCCTCTCTTTTCTGTGTTAAGCTCAATATTCTTCAACGCATGAGTTAAAAGCACCTCAGAGTTCCCTTCTAAACAGTGTCTTCCCCCCTTGTTCTCATCTCAGAGGGTCACTTCTTTGGAGAAGGTGTGCAAAGGTAAAGAGGAATGGAGGTTCATTCTACTGCAGTGTCATGCTGTAGTTTGTGATAAATTCAGCGACAGTCGTATGGCCCAACTTGAAATTAATTATGAATTTTCTAGACATATAAATAAGAGTGGGATGAAATTACTGTATAAATCTAGTTATGACCATAAAAATAAATAACATGGCAATAAAAATAGTTTAATGCTAAAATATTTATAGAGTCATAAATCCGATATTTTGTTCAACAAACTATGATTTTTGATTATAAGAACTATAAATTAATATTTAGAGGTAATAATTCCTTAATAATAAGCAATTGGTGATAAAAAACAAAAGATAGTTGAAAAATAAAATGAGGTAGAATGGTTCAAATTCTATATTATAAACATTAGAAATTATATTAAAATTATTATTATTAGAAACTTACATTAAAAATTAACAAATAAATCACCTTTGGAAGTTACTTTTTAAAAAAAATCCCAGGAGTCCCAGAAAAATCATTATTTTTTTGATCTAGAGAAGCATTATTACGTGACATGTTTATTCCAAATGCATTTTCAAGAGTAACATGCTTTTAAGGGCCATAGCACTATTTAAATATTAAGCATAAAAGGCTTTTTGATAATATATTTGGATACAAAAAATATATTAAATATTATTTTTCTAAATTCTAAATTTACGTATGCATAAACTATGTTCTCAGATTTTTAAGATGTTCAGCTAACCTGTGGCAATAAGGAAACATCTGCACTTCTCTGTTATATAAAGTATATAATCCATTGTTTTCTGTTATTTAGTGAGGTGATCTTTTCCTTTCCTGAGTAAACAAGAACTCTATTTCATACATCTATATGTGTAAAATACATACATATAAAATAATATATATGTATGTGTACACTCATATAATAGAAGAATTTGTTCACTTGTAAAATAAAAAAGATACATATGTATGTGTATGTGTGTATTTCTGTTGGACAATTAACAGTAATAAGATGTTAGCAAATTGACATATCTGCTTTCAGAGAAGGATCTGTTGCTGTCCTTATGGGCTGATAAGGGAGGAAACGACCATACCACAAAGAGCTACAGAATCCAAGAGAGTATGCATAGGTCTGGAATCGGAGGGCACGCAGGAACACTAGGCACAGATTTGGATGAGGGCTTGTCGGTGTTAAGGGCACTCTCCATTTCACTCTTGATATGGTACCAAGCATGTTAGGCTCCTAGAATTCAGAGAGGATGGCCCACAGTAACCAAGACTGGGGTGTCGGCGTGGCCTCGGAAGATGGTAGAAAAGGGGCACATGAGAGAGAAATGTAATTCCTGGAAGTCCCATCAGATGCCTAAGTCCCTCTTGAGCCCCCAGAGGAGACACTCTCCCCAGCGCAGTGAGGAACGCGTGGGGACCACGGCACTAGTAAGTCACAGGTTGTGTCCTGTCTCTGCACTGGTCTGACCGGGAGGAGATGCTGGGCCAGGACTAGACTGACCGATACCCACGGGGATGATCAAAGCCCCACACTATCGAGGCCCAGTAACAGTACTTACACTGCAGGAGCTAGGTGGGCACATTTTTATAATGTACGGCTAAGTTAGAGTGCTGTCCAAAGGAGGCTGACTGGTAGAGAGTTACAGAAATGACTGATGGGATCTGACAAGTCTCGTGACCTAATAGACATGCAACCGACAAGATTACAGCTTGATCTCTATAATCAAAGGAAATCAAGCATGGGTAATCAGCAGGTTCAGGGGAATTGCCTCAATAAAAAAAATTTTAAACCTCACACTCTTGCCCGGTTTCCAGAAGGGAGCCAATTTGTAGATCTGTGTTCCTTGAAGGAAAGTTCCTAAAACACTATGAAGTAGACATGGTAATGATTCCCCAGTCCTTCATCAAAGGGACTGTTCATTTACTCAGCTGAATATTTAATAAAGAAAGACATATACCCACATGTTCAAAACTGTTGGAGTAAAGATCCGCGTTGACAATGACACTGGAGCCCACAGAGTCATTATGGTGCCAGGTGACAATTGTGCCCTGCCCCAGACCTGGTTCCCTGAGGGTCCACTGAGCCCATGGACTCAATTGCTGTACAGTTTCCTGGTCCCTGAATGTGTAATTGTAATAGACACACTTGAGGAGAGACGCAACCCTCACATTCTTTGGCCTAGCAGGAGTCATCAGAGTGGAGCAGGGTTGGGAGAAACTTCTATAACTTCCTCTCCCTCACCTGTGCCAAACCAGCAAATAGGAAGAGCAGTCCACCCAGGGATAATGCAGGAGCTAGTGCCACACTTAAACGTGTATCAGAATCACCATTTCCCCCCACTTCATCTCCTGGGAACCTACAAAAACCAGATGGAATCTGGAACCTAGGAGTGACTTTGAAGAAGCAGAAGTTCTGATTGCACTCACTTTAGCTGATCTACTATATTTGCAAGAGCAGATAAAGTTGGCCACAGGTGTGTGGTGTCTGGCAATTAACCTCGAAAATGAGTTCTTTTAATCCTTAGAATGGAAAATCAGGAAGAATTTGCTTTCTCCTGGAATCAACAATGATATACATTTACAATCTTGGCCCAGAACAATATTAACTCTCCTGCTCTGTGACATAACAAAGTCAAAGGAATCTGGACCAGCTGGACATCTAGCGGGACATGTCACTGATTCAATACACTGACACCATCCTGCTAACCAGATCTAATGTCTACCACATTCGAGGCCTTGAAGGGACACATGTGTTCTAGAAGGTGAAAGATAATCACCACAAAGACTTAGGGACCCCAGCATCAGTTCAATTTCTGGAATCTAATGTTCCAAAGTATTAAATCATTGAATCTTTCACCTTCAACCACTAAAAAGGAAGCACAGGGCTTCGGATTCTGGAAGATGAATATTCTTCTGCTCGGACCCACATACTGGGTAACATCAAAAGCCAACAGCTCTGAGTGAGGCTCAAAATGGGACTGTTTTTAGGAGCTGGTTCAGGGTATGGTACAAACAGTCCTGCCACTAAGGTCATATGATCCATTAGATCCTACGATATTTGACGTTATTAGTGGTATTAGTGGTGGAAAATGACACTCTGTGGAGTTCATGGTTAAGTCTCAATGGATGAATCACAATGTGGACCCCCAGGGGTCTGGAACCAGGACATGTCATCTTCAATGGGAAGTTATGCATTTTTGGAAAAACAGCTTTTGTCGCACTAATGGACCATGGTAGAGATGAAGCGCGTGGACCTAGGACACCATGTGACCATGAGACACAATGTCCCCTCAGAACTAGAACTGCCCATTGGGAGCTGGATTCCCTCTGGCTCCCCAGGTCATAAATACAAAGAAATAATGATACACATAGGTGACTTTTCTGGAGGCCAGAAGGCAACAGAACATCTTCAAAGTGCTAAAAGAACAACACTGTCAGCACAGAATTCTATACTCAGTGAAAATATACTTCAAAAGTGAAGGTGAAATCAAGTAATTTTCAGACAGGCAGAGGTCGGGAGGCTTTACCCACTGGCCCACGCTACAAGAAAAGGGACTCCTGTTTCGTCACACTGGCTGAGGGATGGGAAGGCGCCAGGCGCTCACATCACGCACCACCGCTGCATTAGCACCCCCTTCATCTGACATAACCTCATGAGAGAACCCTCCTAACGGGCTGATTTACAGAGGGGACATGGATGATGGTTCGTGCGTTACTTTCACACTGCTGTCCTAACAAATTAAACCAAACCTAGTGACTTTCATTTCTGGAGGTCAGAAGCCTGAAATCGGGCTCAGTGGGCTGAAATCAAGGTGTCAGCAGGGTGATGGTCCCTTCTGGAGGTCCTAGGGTAGAATCCATCTTCTTCCTTTTCCCAGTACCTAGGACCTGTCCACTTTCCTGGCTCTTGGCTTTCTTTCCTCCATCGTCCAAGTCATCAACAGTGGGCCACACCCATTTTACGCTGCCATCCCTCTGGTTCTGCCCACCTCTCCCACTTTTAAGGATTCTTGTGATTATATTAGGGAACCTGTTTTAAGGTCAGTCAACAAAAACCTTAATCCCATATTCCCATATAAGGTAACCTTTTCACAAGGTGCAGGGATTAGGAAGTGGACAACATTGGGGTCGGGTGTTATTCCACTGACCACATTTCAAAAGGGACCAGACTCAGTGTGTGGTTGCAAGCTGAAAATAGACAGCAGCTACAGTAGAGCCCCTTCCAAAGGTAGTCCTCGAAGACACTGGTGAAACCTAACCCAGTACATGTGAGCCTCAGTGGCACCAAAACTGTTAAATCAGGAAGCCCGGGAGGAGAAAATCTTCCCTCTGTGCTGAGCTTGGGTGGTGCACCAGGTCATGCTCTTTGTGCAGAACGGGATTGGTGTTAGCGTACCCCGATGGACTTCAGCACAGTGGCAAAGAGCTTTACTGGCTCGTCAGGGGATTAAAGGAGAGACCTTGCGAGATGGGAAATAAGAAGTATGGACTGTACATACATAAGTAGACGAATGTCCTAGATGGGCAATAAAGAATTCCTAATAGTGTATACAATGTCCACAATATTAGAAACAAACAAACAGGAAAAATGACTCTTGTAGTTAATCCACGTAGTTCCAGCACACGAGATGCAGAAACATAACATCTATTATTGCAAAGATAGAGAACGTACATGAGTCCAGGAACATGACGAGAGCCTGATCAGGCACCACCACTGGTGAATGTCTAACTTGCCAGAGGCAGAGATTAACACTGAGTCTCCAGTCATGCTCCATCACTGAGAAGACGGGCGCACCCACTCAGGAGCAAACTGAGTGTAATGGACTCCTCTTCTGGAAGACACAGCTATTAGCTTTAACAGCGATCGCCACATATTGCAAGTATAGGTTTGCATTTCATGCTCATTTCCACTATTAGAAGGATTACATTGTGACTGATCAAATGGCACAAAGTCTCTTTTAATATTTTAGGCCAAGGCACCCATCTTGCAGCAAAAGAATGTCGACGTGTGCACCTGACTTTCTGTAAAGTGGAATGGCCTGCTGAAGTGGCAAACCTGGGGTGATGATTTTCTCAAATTTTAAAGCAAATACATTTAGATGACATCCTCTGTAGGAGGAATGTGTCATCAGTCTGGAAACCATGAAATGGAAACATGATTGGTGCTGCTCATCAAAGTCCTGTGACTGACTTCAGGAGCTCATGCTTCCCACCCTCCCATCTGCAGGCTCTGCGGGCTTCGAGACACAAACTTCCAAACTGGCGAGGTCAAGACTTCCCTTAAAGACACAATGAAAGTGCCAACGTACCACAGGCCACGGGGGCTACTGGGGCAATGGGCTCCACACACCAAGACCCTGACCATGAGCAGGCAGTGGGGAGAGATGTATTTGGCACTCAGCCCTCATTTAGATGCCTCTTGGTCATACCTTTGCCTGTTTTTGAAGGTAAATAAGAAAATGACTCCATAGTAAATGTCCTTCCTGATATATTCCACCTGCAAGTGAGGCTTTCAAAAGATCCTCTGTGACTATGTATCTATCAATCATGAGGAGAAGTAGTTAATATTATGCCTATTATTAGAATGAACAGATAATTTAACCATACACCAAGTTTAGTAATTCTCATAAATAACAAAACTCAGATAAAAGGAATGAATAATTGAGAATATCTTGAAGATGATATTTAAAAGAAATTGCAATAAGACATTCCTTGAGAATATGCAAGAAAAGCATACCAGAACTTAAAGCATCAATACCTTCTTTAGCAAGATAAATCATTCTTCATATTTTCTAGGGACTGTTCTAACATACTCTGTTTTCCTGACTAATTTCAGAGCCACTGAGGTACCATGCTTATTGGTTTCAATCTCTTTTTTTTTTTCTGTGAAGCTCATTATAAGAAATTGCCTTAAATACAGTGCATACAAAATCTACTCCTTGCCTGATTTTGCAGCATTTTCCTAAATTTTTATCCTCATCACAATATATTACTCAACAAAATTGAGTAGGCCAAAGGATATGAGTAAAGTATATCAACATGTCCTTCCCTCCCTCCACATACTACCCGTCTTTCCATATACTATCCAGACACTACTCAAACAATTACAGAAAAATGAACTTTGGAAGGCAGCTACCCTCACTACTATACCCTCAACGCCGCCATCAAGAGGAAGGAGCTCTTGCCGTCTGCCACGACGCGGCTGGAGCTGGAGGGCGTTATGCTGAGCGAAATAAGTCAATCGGAGAAAGACATGTATCCTACGACCTCACTGATATGAGGAATTCTTAATCTCAGGAAACAAACTGAGGGTTGCTGGAGTGGTGGGGGGTGGGAGGGACGGGGTGGCTGGGTGATAGACATCGGGGAGGGTATGTGTATGGTGAGCCCTGTGAATTGTGCAAGACTGTTGAATCACAGATCTGTACTTCTGAAACAAATAATGCCATATATGTTAAGGAAAAAAAAGAAGAAGGTAGCAGGAGGGGAAGAATGAAGGGGAGTAAGTCGGAGGGGGAGACGAACCATGAGAGGCGATGGACTCTGAGAAACAAACTGAGGGTTCTAGAGGGGAGGGGGGTGGGGGGATGGGTTAGCCTGGTGATGGGTATTAAGGAGGGCACGTTCTGCGCGGAGCACTGGGTGTTATATGCAAACAATGAATCATGGAACAGTACATCAAGAACTAATGATATAATGTATGGTGATTAACATAACATAATAAAAAAAGAGACAGCCATTAAAGGAAAAAGGATTAAAAAAAAAGAAAAGTGAACTTGTAAGCTGCCTCCAATCATGCCATCCAAATCCAACCTTCCACCCTCCGAAAAAAAAAAACCCAAAAAACTGTGCTCCTTCCACAGTTGTGTCTCAGTAAATAGCAATACTCTCCTCCTGGCCGTTCAGCAAAAAACTCAGACATTGCAGTAATATCTTGGAGTGATTCTGTGAGTGATACTGTCAGTTTTCTTCTCAAATCTCTACAGTGGATTTCCATTATCACTTAGAGTAAAATTCAGGCTTCTCATCATGGCCAAAGGCGCCCCAACAACTTGGCCCTTGGGTGCCTCTTGATTCTCATCTCTTAACATTTCCAAGTCCCTCACTCTCTTTAGCCGCACTGGTCACCTGGCTACCCCGTCAGACACATGGAGCATCCTCCTATCACAGAGCTTTTCAGTTTGCTTTGCTCTCTGCCTGGAACATCATCCCCCAGATAATCTGCCCTTACATTCTATGTCCGTGCATGTGTATTCATTTGGCTACTGTCTCCCTTCACTAAAGGGAAAACTCCACATATACTGGGACTTCATTTCCTTTACAACTGTATTCATTTTGACTACGTAGTATCTAGCAGTTACGAGATCCATATTTGATGAATGAAGCTCCTGCTCACTTTTACTTCTGTTTGGGACATTTCATCACTTACCAGCACTGTGCAAGCCACCCTCATCCTGCATACTACTGAAAAGTCTTCTATCTGGTGAGGTCATTTCCACCTGTGACCCCTGTAATCCACACTTCACACTAATGTCAATGCCATGATTTGAAAATATAATTCTGACCCTCTGTTTTTAAAGCCTCTCAACTTGGTGTCTGGGTGAATCAGTCAGTTAAGTGTCTGCCTTCAGCTCAGGTCATGATCCCGGGGTCCTGGGATCGAGTCCCACATCAGGCTCCCTGCTCGGTGGGGAGTCTGCTTCTCCTTCTGCTCCTCACCCTGCCCCTCCCCCCGCTCATGCATTCATGCTCTCTCTCTCTCTGTAATAAATAAATAAAATCTTAAAAAAATAAAACCTCTCAATTACATTCTACTGATCCCAATCCCAAATTTAATAGAAGTTTACAAACCTTGACTTCCTCTCTAGCCTCTTCTTAACTATTTATCTCTTCTCCAGCCATACTCCCTTGTCCTATGTACCTTTAAATATTTTGTCTGTCTTTTTTAACCTATGTATTTTCTGTATATAGATACTGCTTCCCTACAAGTATCTTTTCTGATTCTACATCCACCAAATCATGTTAGCTTCCTTTGTTATATGTCCCAGATCATCCTGCATTTCCCATTTTAATTTATCAAAATTATTTGTGGCTTTGCTCTGCATGAGAGTAGTAGCTTTGCAAATTCACAGGAAGGCTCCCTCAGGCCCCTGCTGGTGTAGGACCTGGTCTGTCTGGGGTTAGCTGTGTCGTTCCCGGGGCTTTTGTGTCAAGCATCAGCTCCCTTCACAGATGCCACTGAGCAAAGGACAGTGACTGCTTCTTCACAGAGAAAGGAAGACCCTGTCATGTCTCACGTGGGACTTGGCAGCACTTTGTAAAAAGAATTCTGAAGCTCTTACCAATGCTATGTAAGGCTGTCTTAAGATCACAAGGTGTTACATTGGATCTGAGATGAACTACATGGCTAGAAAGGCATTAGAAAACAAAATAAATTTTTTAAAGATTTTATTTATTTATTTGACAGAGAGAGACACAGCAAGAGAGGGAACAGAAGCAGAGGGAGTAGGAGAGGGAGAAGCAGGCTTCCCAAGGAGCAGGGAGCCCGATGCGGGCCTCGATCCCAGGACCCTGGGATCATGACCTGAGCCGAAGAAAGACGCTTAACGACTGAGCCACGCCGGCCCCCCACAAAATAATTTTTAAAAAGGTCCTTTTCTGTGATCTTTTTCTAAGGCTACTAGATAAACCTCCCAGAAGAGTCTACGATATGCCCTTAGTTAGCAATATTCAAGTCTACTATATGTATGAACAGAAACCACCAGTCCTGGGACCAGTGTGGAAAATCTGCTTACTGGATGATGCCCCCGCTCCTCATCAAGCAGTAGAATGAACCCTTTTATAGATGTGCTGTTGTTAGCTTTCTAAGTAAGTCTCCTCTTCAGTCAGTACACAACCTGAAAACGACCTTCAGCGAAGACACTCCAGTAATAGGCAGGAAATGGGGTTCAAAGCACCAAATGAGAACTGGAAATAGTAACTCCAGGACTGTCAACAATGAGTGATAGTGCTGACGGATGCAATGCACCTCCAACATCCAGGGAAGCGGTGGCTGACTGAAGGTGAAAGCTGAGCAACTGTGAACACTACTGGGTATATATATATATATTTTTTATTTTTTTAATGATTTTATTTTTTATGTGACAGAGAGAGACAAAGAAAAAGTGGGGGGTTAAGGGCAGAGGGAGAAGCAGATCCCCCGCTGAGCAGGGAGCCCGATGCAGGACTCAATCTCAGGACCCTGAGATCATGACCTGAGCTGAAAGCAGACGCTTAACCAAATGAGCCACCCAGGGGCCCCACTCCCAGGTAAACAAGGACCATGAAGTAGCTGTGGGGAGATGTGGAAACAGAGGAATGTCACTAACTTCAGGATTCATCCATGATGTTCCACATCCATGGTGTTTTCACATTATAGATGACATTAGGAAAGTTCGAGCTCAGATTTCAGTCGAGCTCAGATTTCAGTGACATTCCTCAGACATTGGTAACTTTATCAAATCACATTATGCAGTCAGTGGAGAAATATCTGCCTTTCTAGAGCATCTGGGAAGAAGTGGTTTTCAAAGTCAACCACAGAAGCCGTAATTTTACATATTTCAGTTGTTATAAGAAAAGTTAATGAGAAGGTCTGAGCACTTACTATGCATCAGAGACAATGACTGCTTGATTGCTTCTGAAATTATTTCTTCTGCTACCGACACGTCATCATATCTGGAACTCTGGGAGTACTGTCTCAGCCTGCATGAATTGACCCCGACATTCGAGAGCCATAGATATGCATAGTTCTGCCCCTGCTTTCATTTCAGCATGAACAGTTATGTACATCCTCTCTGCTGTGGTGTGTATGACCAATTGACCTGAGGTTCTCTCATTTTATTTAAAACATCTTATTTTGCACCAAGGAAGATTTTGGCTTTAAAATAGAAAAAAAAAAATCCAAAAAAATTCATTATTCATATCGTCACAACTCTACTTCTGTTTTTTCTTTGCATCCTTTCCCCCCCGTTTTCTAGGTACCCATCTTTCTCTCCGATCTCATCTGATCTGTACCTTCACAGAGCACTCTAGCGATCTCTGGTCTAGGCCTGAGGACCCTGCTACTTAATTGTGAGATGTCTGCCATGTGTCCCCAAATGCCTGCACTCTGGTCCCTGTCGTGAAGACATGAGATTAGAGCTGTCAGAGTCTGTGCCTAGATACAGTTTCTTCATAAAACAGATCTGTCCAATGTGTTCACATGTAAAATGGAACATAATAGCCAAGGGTCTGTGTTTGATAAAAGTAAAGGTGCCGATGTACTTTAGGAGGCTTAGCACTCTGTGGTACATAATGTTCTATCTCAATGATGCCCTGAGTCCTTCATACATTTGAAGACAGCAACCTTTATCAACACTTTAAGAATTACAATCAACATAAAATAATCTACCTTACAAAGAATATAGGATATTTATTGGAAGGTAACTTGCAAACTGAAGGAGGTTCTGGAAAGCGAGCCCCAAGACTAGCACAGCCCCGGGTCTCTTAGGCAGGAGGAACTCCAAGAAGGACTCTTGGCACATCTCAGGTTCACCCTGAGGTCGCCTGAGCATCTCTAAAAGAATGAATGCCCTATCCAATCCCCGACACTCATGCACATTTTCTCGCTCTGCTCCTGATGTCTGTGCTCAAGAAGCAATTTCCAGAAGAGAGAAGGCGACTGACTCCTGGTGCCGTTCAGTGCAGCCGTGTCCTTTCTGGTCTGTCCACGACTGAGTGAGGGGTGTGGGGTCTTCCACTATGGCAGGGGACTCCTGCCTTTCCTCTGAAGGTTCGTGACTTGTGACGATCTACTCTTGGATGGATATACACTGAGGGCGGTTATGTCTTCTTGAAGAAGTACACCCTTCATTATTACATAATCCTTGTTACACCTGATAAATTTCCTTGCTGTGAGGCTGGAGTTTTCTGAAATTAATATGTTCACTTCAGCTTTCTTGTAACTACTATCACTGTGGTATGTCTTGCTCTAAGCTAAGTCTGAAGCTTGTCCCTCCAGGACTCCCGGCGATTCATCAATGCCAGCTCAGAGCCCCGGCCTGGCACCGACACAGAGAAGCCTCTGCTAGGCTCGGCTTCCCTCGGCTCGGCCCTACTCGGGACCCGCAGGGTGGGGACCAGGTCAAAATCTGTCCTTGAGTAAGAACACCTGAGGGAGGCGCCATCATCACAACCTGTTTGCCGCCTGGATTCATACATGAGCTGGTTCGTAGTAACTGACTGCTTCCTTCACAATAATGTTCTGCAAGAAAAGAAATATTCAAAACAAAAAAGAGAAAAGGAAGGGGAAATAATTTTACACATTGCAGTATGATTTTTGGCCACGATAAGGAATGAAATGAGGCTGTGGGTATCTTTGTTGGGGAAAGGAATCTTCCTTCCCTAGAATCCCGCGCTGAGAAGGTAAAGTAGAAATGCACCGTTGCTATGTATGCAACATGGATGCAAACGCAGGTGATTCACAGAAAGGACACGAGTTTGCTGGCCGGAAGATGAAGCTACAGAGCACTCATGGTCTGAAAGCAAAGAGGGCCAGGGCGTGGAGGATGCAAGGGTCACACACCCTGGCCCCAAATCAGCAAAATTAAAATGAATGCAGAAAGCTGATTTGAAGAAACCGTTAGCATTTCACTGGAGGCCAGGATGAGGGTTAGTCTGCTACAAACTACGGTCTCACCCGAATCGGCACAGTAACCCTCACCCAGGTCCCATGATCCCCCCAAGGAGATGAAAGAGTCTGGACACCATGAACACCATAGATCTCATACAATCAGCTTCCTTCCTGAACCCCTCGACGTTCCGTTTTGTTTGCTCATTGTCTTGGGAGAAACTGTGAGATCCTGGATGGAAGGAAGGGTCTCCTGACTCTCTCTCTGCCATCCAGTTGGTCACATCCGTTCCGTTTTGAGAATGCTCTGTGCTCTGTCCCACTCCAAGCGCCCTGCGTGTCTGTCCCCGGCCCCTCAGTTACCTCCTTACTCCTCCTGCTCCTCTGACTGTCGCCCGAGTTCCACCTCCTGAAGGCGGCTTACACAGAATCACCTGCCTCTGCTACTGCATCACCTTACCTTCCCGGCCCTCAGCCACACTACAAACTCCAGGAAAACCGGCAGAACTTGACATGCCTCACCACTGTGGGTCACCATCACTAGCCGAGGCTAGCACGCAGCCTGGCACATAGTTCTCTCTCTGTCTCTCTCTCTCTCTATATATATATATAGAACTAATAAATCTAAGAAAAATAATAGATGTTTTAAGAATTGCCTAAGACTCTCTGACAATTCTATTAAATACATTAACATGTTGTTAAAAATCAATTTCATATATGACCTAATGCTACTGTTTTTTGAAAAAACCTAACAGAATGACTTCCAAGATCCTTTCAATAATTCAACTGAAATTTATAAGATTTAAATGAAGAAAAATCTATCACAGCAATCTGTGAATGCTTTGTTAAAAATAAAAGACAATCTTTGGAATTAGCAGAAATAGAGTAACATTGACAACATCAATTTGCAGAAAGATAAAAAAGTGATTTTTTTCCTAGATAAAAGGAGGATTATTAATAGTTGGTGTAAGAAATGAAAAAGTAGTTCAACATTATTTCCGACGGGAATGTCAAGTATTATTGACACCATAAGAAAGAAAACAAAATTTTTTGCAAATGAGTTGCCACCCTTGATGTGAGTCTTTCAAGCTATTCCACAGTCCAACTAGTTATTAATAAATCAAAGGTAGAAAAGATTAAATCCATCACTTTGTCTTCTACTCCCCACCCCTCCTGTAAGCTGCCTGACAGCGTGATTTATGACACAGACATTGTGGTATGGGGCTTGACATGGTGAGCATGACTGCATTTAATCCTTCTTGCAATCAGCTTAGATCTCCTGGATGAGCATTTCATCTGCAGGTGTTCTCAGAACATAAAGAATCTCAATGAAAATAACTGTTATAAGGTATACTTGCATTCTCTATGTATTTACAGTTAAATCCTTTTTTATAACTATTCAATATACATATTTACAACAAAACATAACCATTTCTGCTATAATTTCTTTAGATACGAAAAAGTTTTAGTCTTAATAGACGATGTCTACTTCCCTGGGTATAGTCTAAATATAGAAATCAAATTTCATCAGAGTTTAGGTGCTTACAACTGACAAAGCTGCAATATTTTAATTTTTGTTTTAATACTTTGTCCAATCAATTAATAAATCAATCAGATAGGCTCACAAGCCAAACCTTTATGATTGGCTATTGGTGATTTATATTTATGCTTGGGTTCTCTCTTGCTCAAAGTAATACAACTAATAAAGAGGTGGAACATTTCACGTAACAGGGATTCAATCATTTTACTTATTTCTTTTTTTACCTTTAAATTTTTTATTGTTATGTTAATCACCATACATTACATCATTAGTTTTTGATGTAGTGTTCCATGATTCCTTGTTTGTGCACAACACCCAGTGCTCCACGCAGAACGTGCCCTCTTTAATACCCATCACCAGGCTAACCCATCCCCCTACCCCCCTCCCCTCTAGAACCCTCAGTTTGTTTCTCAGAGTCCATCGTCTCTCATGGTTCGTCTCCCCCTCCGACTTACTCCCCTTCATTCTTCCCCTCCTGCTATCTTCTTCTTTTTTTTTTTTAACATATATTGCATTATTTGTTTCAGAAGTACAGATCTGTGATTCAACAGTCTTGCACAATTCACAGCGCTCACCGTAGCACATACCCTCCCCAATGTCTATCACCCAGCCACCCCATCCCTCCCACCCCCGACCACTCCAGCAACCCTCAGTTTGTTCCTGAGATTAAGAATTCCTCATATCAGTGAGGTCATATGATACATGTCTTTCTCTGATTGACTTACTTTGCTCAGCATAACACCCTCCAGTTCCATCCACGTCGTTGCAAATGGCAAGATCTCATTCCTTTTGATGGCTGCATAATATTCCATTGTGTCTATATACCACATCTTCTTTATCCATTCATCTGTCGATGGACATCTTGGCTCTCTCCACAGTTTGGCTATTGTGGACATTGCTGCTATAAACATTGGGGTGCACGTACCCCTTCGGATCACTACATTTGGATCTTTGTGGTAAATACCCAGTAGTGCAATTGCTGGATCGAACGGTAGCTCTAATTTCAACTGTTTGAGGAACCTCCATACTGTTTTCCAGAGCGGTTGCACCAGCTTGCATTCCCACCAGCAGTGTAGGAGGGTTCCCCTTTCTCCACATCCCCGCCAACATCTGTTGTTCCCTGACTTGTTAATTTTAGCCATTCTGACGGGTGTGAGGTGGTATCTCATTGAGGTTTTGATTTGGATTTCCCTGATGCCGAGCGATGTTGAGCACTTTTTCATGTGTCTGTGGCCATTTGGATGTCTTCTTTGGAAAAGGGTCTGTTCATGTCTTCTGCCCATTTCTTGATTGGATTATTTGTTCTTTGGGTGTTGAGTTTGATAAGTTCTTTATAGATATTGGATACTAGCCCTTTATCTGATATGTCATTTGCAAATATTTTCTCCCATTCTGTCAGTAGTCTTTTGGTTTTGTGGACTGTTTCTTTTGCTGTGCAAAAGCTTTTTATCTTGATGAAATCCCAATAGTTCATTTTTGCCCTTGCTCCCCTTGCCTTTGGCGATGTTTCTAGGAAGAAGTTGCTGCGGCTGAGGTCGAAGAGGTTGCTGCCTGTGTTCTCCTTTAGGGTTTTGATGGACTCCTGTCTCACATTTAGGTCTTTCAACCACTTGGAGTCTATTTTTGTGTGTGGTGTTAGGAAATGGTCCAGTTTCATTCTTCTGCATGTGGCTGTCCAATTTTCCCAACACCATTTGTTGAAGAGACTGTCTTTTTGCCATCGGACATTCTTTCCTGCTTTGTCAAAGATGAGTTGACCATAGAGTTGAGGGTCCATTTCTGGGCTCTCGATTCTGTTCCAGTGATTGATGTGTCTGTTTTTGTGCCAGTACCACACTGTCTTGATGATGACAGCTTTGTAATAGAGCCGGACATCTGGAACTGTGATGCCGTCAGCTTTGCTTTTCTTTTTCAACATTCCTCTGGCTTTTCGGGGTCTTTTCTGGTTCCATACAAATTTTAGGATTATTTGTTCCATTTGTTTGAAAAAAGTGGATGGTATTTTGATGGGGATTTCATTGAATGTGTAAATTGCTCTAGGTAGCACTGACATCTTCACAATGTTTGTTCTTCCAATCCATGAGCGTGGAATGTTTTTCCATTTCTTTGTGTCTTCCTCAATTTCTTTCATGAGTATTTTATAGTTTTCTGAGTACAGATCCTTTGCCCCTTTGGTTAGATTTATTCCTACGTATCTTATGGTTTTGGAAGCAATTGTAAATGGGATCAACTCCTTAATTTTTCTCTCTTTGCTTTGTTGTGGCATATAGGAATGCCACTGATTTCTGTGCATTGATTTTATAGCCTGCTACTTGACGGAATTCCTGTATGAGTTCTAGCAGTTTTGGGGTGGAGTCTTTTGGGTTTTCCACATGAAGTATCATATCATCTGCAAACAGTGAGAGTGTGACTTCCTCCTTGCCAATGTGGATGCCTTTGATTTCTTTTTGTTGTCTGATTGCTGGGGCTAGGACTTCTAATACTATGTTGAATAGCAGTGGTGATAGCGGACAATCCTGCTGCGTTCCTGACCTTAGGGGGAAAGCCCCCAGTTTTTCCCCATTGAGAATGATATTCGCTGTAGGTTTTTCGTAGATGGCTTTTATGATATTGAGGTATGTACCCTCTATCCTTATACTCTGAAGAGTTTTGATCAAGAAAGGATGCTGTACTTTGTCAAATGCATTTCCTGCATCTTTTGAAAGGATCATATGATTCTTGTTCTTTCTTTTGTTAATATATTGTATCACATTGATTGATTTGCAGATGTTGAACCAACCTTGCAGCCCAGGGATAAATCCCACTTGGTCATGGTGAATGATCCTTTTAATGTACTGTTGGATCCTATTGGCTAGTATTTTGGTGAGAATTTTTGCATCCCTGTTCATCAAGGATATTGGTCTGTAATTCTCCTTTTTGATGGGGTCTTTGTCTGGTTTTGGGATCAAGGTAATGCTGGCCTCATAAAATGAGTTTGGAAGTTTTCCTTCCATTTCTATTTTTTGGAACAGTTTCAGGAGAATAGGTATTAATTCTTCTTGAAATGTTTGGTAGAATTCCCCTGGGAAGCCATCTGACCCTGGACTTTTGTTTGTTGGGAGATTTTTGATGACTCCTTCAATTTCCTTAGTGGTTATAGGTCTGTTCAGGTTTTCTATTTCTTCCTGGTTCAATTTTGGCAGTTGATACATCTCTAGGAATGTATCTATTTCTACCAGGTTATCTAATTTGCTGGCATAGAGTTGTTCATAATATGTTCTTATAATTGCTTGTATTTCTTTGGTGTTGGTTGTGATCTCTCCTCTTTCATTCATGATTTTGTTGATTTGGGTCATTTCTCTTTTCTTTTTGATCAGTCTGGCCAGAGGTTTGTCAATCTTGTTAATTCTTTCAAAGAACCAGCTCCTAGTTTTGTGGATCTGTTCTACTGTTCTTTTGGTTTCTAGTTCATTGATTTCTGCTCTGATCTTTATTATTTCTCTTCTTCTGCTGGGTTTAGGCTTCATTTGCTGTTTTTTCTCTAACTCCTTTAGGTGTAGGGTTAGGTTGTGTATTTGAGACCCTTATTGTTTCTTGAGAAAGGCTTGTACTGCTATATACTTTCCTCTCAGGCCTGCCTTTGCTACATCCCAAAGATTTTGAGCAGTTGTGTTTTCATTTGCATTGGTTTCCATGATTTTTTTAAATTCTTCTTTAATTTCCTTGTTGACCCATTCATTCTTCCAGAATGAATGGGTCAACCTGCCAGAAAGTGGTCGCTTTTCTCTTCAGAGATTTGTTGCTATTCTTTTGTTCAATCTCCTGTTGAGTTTGTAGGTGTTCAGAATGGTTTGATCCTTATCCAGCTGAATTCCTGAGACCAGACGAAATCCAGGTCTCCTACTCCTCCGCCATCTTGCTCCGCCCCTCTTTATTCCTTATTTCTTAAGGCCATGATTTATTTCTTCCTTTTTCTCATTTAAGAGTTAATTACTCCGTGCATTAAGGTGGCCTAATCCTTGTTTAGGCCAAAGGACTGGCCTAAAATAAATCCTGACAATGAAGAAAACCTTTAATCATTGGCAGTTTTATAAAATACAATGTTGCTCCCAAGGAAACAATAACATGAATACAACAGCAAAATATATGATAAATAGTTAAACGAATTCAAGGCTTACTCCCTGATTATGTCAGTAGAATTATAGTTACATACATGGATCTGTCATTTACTTAATATTTATCCATTAATTAATTTAACATATTCATTATTTGAGAGCCACTGTGCAGGTGCTGTGGATACATGGTGAAAAGAATCTTTTAAAGACATTTTCATTTCCTCCCACCTTATTCTGAAAGGATTTAGGATGACCTATGAATCGTTTACAGAACACGATGTCACTAAGTAACCCTCCTGGTTAAGAAAGAAGAATACACACAGAGAGAGAAGAGAAAGCAAGAATATGACAATTCCTGCACTGTGACAGACGTGCGAACACAGCCTGTCGGCCGGGGCAAGAGGGGACGAGGCCAAGGGGGGACGAGGCCGAGGGGGGACAGCCAAGAGGCTGGCTTTGGCCCAGGGGGCATGAATACACAGATGCGATCTCCTTACAGCTGGAGAATTTCAGAGATGGTTCATGATTCTCCATCTCCCCTCTTACCTTGCCGGAGTGACCAGGGAACGCTTGTTAATTAACAGTGCCACAGTCAGAGCCACTGGAACCCTGAGCTCAATCGGTGCTTACATCAGGGGATTTTCTGAACCTGCCTTATAGACTTTCTAGCAGCAGCAATAAACTTTTCCCCATGCTGAACAACTGAAAATTTAGGGTTTTTTGTTACTGCTGAATAGCCTAGTGCATCTTGAATAATACAAATGTTTATGAGAAGATCCTAAACTTGACCCCAATGACCAGGAGAGCCCGTCACTGATGTAACCCACAGACTGTAAGACAAAAAAGATGCAGCTCCCTGAAGATACCTATATATTGTTCTAAGATCAGTAGAAATTCCTCTGACGTTCACTGAAAAATTGCATTATGTAAGGTAGTAAATGAAAATAATTATAGTTACTAATATTTACTGCCTATTATATTCCACAAACTGTAAGCATTTTCTTTTGAGGATTATTTTATTTAATTCACATAACAGCCCCATGAGGAATATACTACAATTAACATTCTCAATTCATACTCTTTGAAAATGAGACCGAGAGATTAAGGATTTTGCCCAAGGTCAAGCAGCTAGTTAGCAAGGACCATGCAATTCAGAAAAAATGATTTTCTTATCTTAAGGGAAATTTGGAAGAACAAATATCTAGGCTCCCTTTCTAATCAAGGAAAGTATAAAATCCAAAATGTGAGTCTTTCTTAAAGCAGGGAATCGACTTTAATTAAGTTGAAACAACACATGACACTCGGTTGTTCAGGCTTTATATTGTGAATCACTTCTCTGCTGATAGCAAAAGCTAAGAACAGAGAATATTTATAACCCAGGTTTCTACCTTCTGAGTAATCAAGGTAGACAAGGAAGTGGAGCTAAAACGTAACTCTTCTTGCTCATGTATATATACGAAATTATCTTAGGGTTTGATCACCAATATCAACATGGTGGGGGCTCCCCACCCCTACCAACGAACAAGACTCTGACACCAGCTGGGTGTCCTACAATCCCTACAACCCAGCTCAGTCCTGCCACTATCTAGAGATGGAATTAGATTCCATCTAATTCCATCAGTCCTACCAGGCTGCCTCCCACCCCTACCCCAGGTGGTTCCCTGTGCTTCTGACCCACTGGCTGCAAGCCAGAAGTTCCCAGGACCCTCTCCCACATTTCATTAATCTGCTACAGAGGCTCACAGAACTCAGACACACTTCACTCACCAGATCACTGCTTTATCATAAAAGGATACATCTCAGGAACAGGTAGATGGGTGATGCACAGGGCAAGGTGTGGGGAAAGGACACAGTTTCCCTATGTTCACTAACCAAGCTCTCTAAACCCCATCCTTTTGGCTTTCATGGAGTCTTCCTAACACAGGCTTGTTTGATTAAATCGCTGGTGACTGATTTAGCCTCTACCCCAGCTCTCCTTGGAGGTGGGGGTGGGACTGACAGTCGCTGGTAACTTGCTCCCATCTCTAGGTTACCGAAGGGAAGGGCTTGCCTAAAGCCACTCCATGAACATAACAGAAGAGAGCTTTATCATTTTCTTCCCTTAGTAAACTCCAAGAATTTTCGGAGTTCTGTACCAGAGAAGGGCGTGAGGACCAAAAACATACTTCTTCTTATTAAAAACAACAATATCACAGTAATATAGACTTCTTTTTTTTTTAAAGATTTTATTTATTTATTTGACAGAGAGAGACACAGCAAGAAAGGGAACAGAAGCAGCGGGAGTAGGAGAGAGAGAAGCAGGCTTCCCGCTGAGCAGGGAGCCTGATGTGGGGCTCGATCCCAGGATGCTGGGATCATGACCTGAGCCGAAGGCAGACACTTAACGGCTGAGCCACCCAGGCGCCCCAGGAATATAGACTTCTTATTGTTATATTTCTACAAAGATTAATAGGTACAACTGCAAGATAACAGTTTAAATCCAAGCTTTAGAGAAGTACTTGGCATTGATGAGGGAGCAGAAGGCTAGCTGAGGACAGGCAGAAGCTGACACCCCACAACTTCCCCCCACCATGGGATCTATGCGACATTCCTCAGGCACTCCTGGCTGCCCTAAAGGAAAAACAAATAGTTAACTTATAGAGATCACAATCCTGCAAGACAGGAGTCTCCCTCGGTTTACAATTATCTTAGCAATCTACAAGAACGAAGCATTTTTATCAACGGCCTAGTTTCCAGAAGGGAATGTAGTAGATAGAATTAAACGTCCTTATAATCTGCAGCCCATTGACAGATACTTGAAGAGGGCAGAGTGTAATGTTCCTCCAGGAAGCTCCCAACTATCTTACTGTTAATGCCTTGCTAGAGGGAAAAACAACCTCATCTTGACAATGGCAAGGACTCTAGGATCCTGTGAGTCTTCTTTAACATACAAAAATCCTTTTGAAACCTCCCTTTTCCTTACCTCCCCCCAACTCTGTAGTATATAACCAGCCACACCTCACAAACCCAGGGCAGCTTTTCCTGCCTGTAGTCCTGTCCCTGGTGCTTTAATAAAATCGCCTTTTTGTACCAAAGATGCTTCAAAAATTCTTTCTTGGTCGTCAGCTCTGGAGCTCATCTATATTCCAAAACCCCATCAGCATGAAATGTTTTCATGGGAAATAGAGCCAGTTCATACTATTTTAACTTAGTGTGAATGACATCATACCATATCATTTCTTTATTTCATTTTCCTTCAAAAGGTGCAAAAATGTTTTAACTTTGCTTCTGTTGATAACTATTACTTGACAGCCAGTACCTCTTTTGGGAGAGGTTCTTTGAGATAGATTAATTCAGAAAATCATGAGGAAACTGAAGTATTAGCAAAAGTTTCTAAAATAAGAGATAATGAAATAGTTGTCTATATGTTACAACAGTCAACAGGGATGCGAACATGGATCTTTTAGTTGTCAGAACATATGTTCTTAACAAGTTTTACCTGTATGTCAGTGTATTACTTAGAATTTCCTGGAGGGGAGACACATCAGAATATCAAAATAAACAAAAACCTTAAGTTATATACTATTTGTCTGGGCATCAAGGCAATCTCCAAATAGATTCCAAAGAATGTCTCCAAATGTTTTGCTAAACAAAGTTTTCTGCTATATAGACTGCTGGGGAGGAAGAGTTTCTTGTCCCCTTCAAGGTCCTTCTAGCTGGACTAAGAATCAAATTGACATGAGACAGATTAGCAGGAGAAAATAAAATTCAATAGCATAGGTATAGGGAATCCACACAGACATGGAAATTCCAAAGACAGTGAGGCAACGTGGTGCTTATATGAGCTAAGGAGCGGGGCGGGGTTTGCAGGGGGTAGACAGACCATTAGCAGGAAGGCGGAAGGAGATCCTGCAAAGCAAGTATCCTACTATGTTAATAAGCTTCTTGGGTAAAGAGGAGTTTTTGTGAATAGCTCTCTTTCTGGTACAAACAGGAAGTTGACAGGGAGGTAAAAAGGCTTCTTCTCAATCCGCTGGATTTTGACTGCTTTTAACTCAAGATAATGTTCATGCCAAGTGGCCCATCTAGGGGCTGTCTGCCCTTGGCCCCTACAAGACTCATGGCGTGGGCTGACTGGCATGGTTTGTGACCCCTTGTGGCCAGTGGGAGGATCATGAAAGAGCTACGTAGTCTAGGGATTGAGTTGCACTTGCTGTGGACCTGAGTTTCTCTACAAGAATCAGATTCACAATAGCACAGAGATTTCGTAGGTTTCCTTGGCCTTATTAACAAAATATTAATGCCACATAAATTTTCAACCTACTTGAACATTTCCATATTTAGTGCTTGCTGTTTGGGGACTCAACATGTATACTTTGCTTACACCGATCAAATTAAGACACTTTTAGATCGTTTCAATCCTCTATTAAACATGAGTTACAGATCAAGCGAAATTGCCTCAGCAATAGGTAATCAGCGATTTAGAGATCTGTCCTCCCATCCCTCACCCCAAGAATTCCTGCTGCAAAAGTCCTCTTATGGTAGCCTGTGATTCTTGGGCACAAACAAGGAACTAGAAAGGTCAAACAAACATAATGCTTTGTAAAAACCTAAATCCAATTCCAGCACAAGGACCTAAAAGTACCAATTTTGAAAGGAACATTGATCAGGAAATGACTATCATCTGTCTTAAGCTGCTTTTATAGATTTATTTTTTCAGCTTCTGTCACCAGCTAGATCCCAAGACCCGACCTTTCCTGACCACCTGCATTTACTCACCGACCTTTGTCCCACATTTTCCTTAAGTTCTTCTCTCTAGCTTATCTCCTAACTCAGGAAGAAGACCCCAGGGGCACAGCATGGCACACTTTGAATAGCACTACCCTCAGGCAATAGTGACTGACCCGACAGAGAGCTCCGACAGAGAGCTCCAGCCCGTCCAGACCACCCAGACCAGTGTGAGCTCAACCCTGGCTCACACCTGTGCAGATGGACCACGGAGTGACCCACGGAGTGACCACCAGTGACCTCTGCCTCATTATAATACTGAAATCTCCAGCCAAGGAGTAGCACGAGCCTCATTTGCACAATAGACCATGTGTGCATAGGCTGGTCTCCTTAAGGTGCATGTGTGAGCCCATGCCCACCTGCACATACGATAGGAGGCTTCCCTATCTAAATATCCGTCCTAACCCCAAATGAAAGGAACCCATCCACCCTTGCCGGGGAGTCATTCCCTGTGATGTCCTCATTTGCTGCAAGTAAAGTTCCCTTTGTGGGACAATCCCCCTGGTGTGGTTTCTATCTGTAACTCACCAAGGAACGAACTCACATTGGCTCGGTTACACTTCTACTCTGCAGGCATCTAAAGCACCTGCCATTTGCTATACTGTACATGCCGACATCTTGAGCAGTAGTCCTTAATTATAATTACATCGGTTAATAATTCAAAGAGCAGGAATATATTTTTCTTTTTTGGTTGTCATCTTAGATGAAAATATCGTTTGGCAAAAAATAAATGACAAAAGAAGAGAGTACATTAAAAATAAAAATCGCATATTAAATTTTTTAGTTCAAATAAACTATAAACAGTTGAAACAAAATTTAAGTATTTGCATGGACCTTTGTAATTAAAATAATGAGTTTAAAGACATGATTTGAATCAGTGTTTTGTTCCTTGAAAGGATTCTGGATAATGCATATATTTCTGTGATTGATGAATATGCCTCTGATAATCAACGGAATTCACACATACATTTTTGCAAGTAAAAATACCCTTTAGACTTATTCAGGGATTTAGGGTTTCTAAAATATGATTTTTTTAGTACTTTAACCTTATTGATGTAAGTATTTATGGCACATGTAAGCCTTTGCAAAATAGGGACAAGCATAGTATTCAGATTGCGTTCTGAAATACTTCCCAACATTCACATTTACATGTAATTGCAGATTTGATACAATTCATCCAAATCTTCACTGTATGTATGAAGAGGGCACTACTGAGAGTTTATACAATGGAAAAAAAATGACAAAATATATACTGACAGCATTTTTCCACTCAGAGGTGGATAATTTTTCAACTGATCTAAGTTTTTATTTTCTGAGAAAGAGAGAGGAGAGACAGCAGGCAAGCACCGCGGCAGGGGGTGGGGGCAGCGAGGAAGAGGGGGAGAGAGAGTCCTAAGCAGGCTCCACACACTGGGTGTGGAGCCCAAAGCGGGGCTTGATCCCATGACTGTGAGATCATGACCTGAGCTGAAATCAAGAGTTGAAAGCTTAACTGACCATGCGGCCCAGGCACCCTGGTTTTGTTTTTTAAGCCTGGCAGGATTTGGTGCTCCAAATCTACCTGTCTTTGAATCCTACCCCTATGTTGATGTCAAAACGAAGTGAGCTGGGGACAAATTCTTCTCTTAGAGGAAAACATGAATATATCCCAAACTGTAGTGAGTTCTAGCAAGCACTTAGCCTATGGTCATTATTTTGTGTCTTGTGATGGGTTGAATAGTATCCCCAAATGTATGCCCAAGTCTCCCCCACCAGTAGCTGTGAATGTGACCTTATCTGGAAACAAGAACTTTACAGACATAATTAAGGTGGGGTTCTCAGGATGAGACCATCTGCATTTAGGGGGTCCTAAACCCAGTGACTGCTATCCTTGTAAGAAAAGGGAGAGAGAGATTTAAAACCCACAGAGACACAAGCACGAAGGTCCTGTGAAAACAGAGCAGGGACTGGAGTTCTGCTGGAGCGCCAGGAGCTCCCGGGAGCTGGAAGAAGGAAGGAAGGCATTTCCCCCAGGGCCTTCTCAGGGAGTCTGCTGGGACCAGCACCTTGATTTCAGTCTTCTGGGCTCCACGAGAGTAAGAGAAAAGGTTTCTGCTTTTTTAAGTCACCAGTTTTATGATGATTTGTTCTAGTAGCCCTGAGGAAACTAATATATGCCCCTGGTATTTGGTTAAAACACAGACTACTATTACATATTATTAAAACAATGGCAGGGCGCCTGGGTGGCTCAGTCGGTTAAGCGTCTGCCTTCAGCTCAGGTCACGATCCCAGGGTCCTGGTATCGAGCCCCGCATCAGGCTCCCTGTTAGGTGGGAAGCTTGCTTCCCCCCCTCCCCCTCCCCCTGCTTGTGTTCCCTCTCTCGCTGTATCTTTCTCTGTCAGATAAATAAATAAAATCTTTAAAAATAAATAAATAATATAAATAAATAAAAATAAAACAATGGCTATCAGTTTGATTAGGACAAAGACAAGTTTAGTTTTAGATACTTTTGTACTTAAAAATGCATATTATTATATAGATTTGTGTACATTCTATTCTATACGATCTTACTTGGATATGCCACTTGTGAATACCATTCCCTAGACTCCAGCCCTTTTTAAATTCATGCGACTTGGTTATGGATTGAACATTTGTGACTCCTGAAAATTCATATGCCGAAGCCCTAACCCCAAATGTGATTTGTATCTGGAGGTGGCCTTTGGGAGGTTATCAGGTGTACATGAGGTCATGAAGGTGGGGGCCCCCATGATGTGATCATCATCCTTACAAAGAGAGGAAGAGAGACCAGGTGAGCATACTCTCAGTTATGTGAAGACACAAGAGGGCTCTGACCAGGGTCAGAATCTGCAGGAAACATAATCTTCAACCCTCGGGGCTCCAGAACCATGAGAAATAGAAGTTTGCTGAAGCGGTCACCACGTCGATATGATTTCATTCCAGCAGCCTGAGCTGACCAGCAAATGCTTGAATAATGTGGGGAGACTGCAGCACAATGAAGTTTTGGGAATCCATTTCATGTCCTAAGAATCTCATGCAAAAATCGTTTAAATATTACCACCCACTCCATTTACACTATCAAATTAAGGAAATTTGTGTTTTAATCAAGGATCTTGAAATGAGCTCACACTCCTTACAGAAATAATTAATAATCCATGAATGTTAATTATATTGCCAGGTTAATTTTCATCCTGTTACATTGCAGGAGAGTCTGAAATTGATGAATTCTCTTCCATTTGAAGCATCACAGAGTGAAGGGCTAAGCATATAAATCTTGGAGATGCAGCTCTGTCAGCCCTGGGATTCAATCTTGTAAAATATCTCAGTCTTGAAAATGGAATTGGTAATTAGTCCAACAGGTAGTGAAACTTTCTGCAGAGTGAGTTCTATCCTGCTCAATTTTATCCAGTCTTTAAAGAGAATGACTTCTATTCTCTTGATTTCCACTCCGTGAACCTTATTAAATGTCTGGAATGGCCACTGCTTGCAATCTTAAACTTCACTCAGAAACATTCCCCCATGCAGCTAAACTGCATCAGGCTTAAAAGCTGAAAAGCATATGGTGGAGACAGCACTTCCCCAAACCAATGTGACTGACACGTGGGGAGCCCTTGACATCAGTGCCTTCTTCTGCATCACTAGTTCACCTAAGGACCAGCGAGGGCGGCCTTGGCAGATGAACTTTCCTCAGTTTCTGAGAAAGGGTGCATGTCTCCTCTTCTACTCACAAAACAAGGGTGTTACATGAATACCTAAGTAATGCTATCAGCCAGGTTACACCGCGGGGGGAGCTAACTTTAGGATGAAGACAACGCTGAATAAAATGAGCAGAGAGGCAGACCAAACCCTAGGTCCCTGATGATGTCATTGAACCTCTGGCCTGATCAATTCTGAGATTTCCAATTCCTCTTTCCAGGTGTAATAACACATTTCTTAACTGTTTAAGTCCCATCGAGTGGAAGCCTCTCTTATTAACAGCCCATAGCATTCTAACTACTCAAGATAGGTTTATTTGTTTCAGATAAAATACTTTTAATTTACTTTCTTTATTATGGTCAAAGATACATAAAATTTACCATTTAGCCATTTTAATTATATAATTCAATAACACTGAATACATTGACAATGTTCTATAACCATCACCACTATTTCCATAAGATTTTTAAAATCCCCAAAAGAAACTGTACCCATTAAGCGATAACTCTCCCCATCCCCCAGCCCCTGGTACATTGTAATCTACATTCTCACTCTAAGGATTTGACTATTCGGGATATTTCATATAAGCTGAATCATACACCATTTGTCCTTTTTCATCTGATTTATTCACTTAGCATGATGCTTTCACATTTATCTATGTTGTAGCAAGTATCAGAAATCCATTCCCTTTTTATGGCCGAGTAATATTCCACTGTATGCACTGCTGCATTTAGTTTACGCATCCACCTCTTGATGGACACTTGGTGTTTCTCCTTTTTGGTTATTGTGAACAAGAGTGGGTGTTGGTGTCTGGCTTGGGCTCCCAGCCACTTTCTTATCAAAGACAAGCAGCCCCTCCTGCATCAAGCACTGATGTTATAAGTGTCTGATCAGGGTCAAGAGTTCCAACATTTTTAACTCATCATTCTTTTCCAGCTTAGTGGCTGTTTTGATGGAGGGACCAACACCCAGAACTTTCCATTCTGACTTTTAAAATTCATTTTTAGATAATGGCTTACGTTGCGTGCTGGCTGAATAAAATGGATGAGAAATTATTTTGCTGACTTCCTAAAATTCATCACAGAGACAATGTGCTTGACAGCTGGGTTTTTTTTTTTTTATATTTGGTATAGCATGAAAAACTTTCCTGGAGATAAAAATGCTGTATCTCATATTTAACACAGTATTAAGACTGCAATTAGAATTCCATCAATTGCCTTTGGTTTGATGTGAAATCTATGTGTGTAATGATTTAAGAAAAGTCAGGGGCAAAATCTTCTCATACAAGACAAACTGATGGGTAATTCATACTTCAAAATACGTTTTACTGTCATGAGAGAGTTATTAATTGATCTTATAAAATGTGCCCTAGGGATTTTTTCCCAGGTATTTGCAATGTTGTTGGTGGGAATAAAAACAAAGATGCTCTTAATCTATGATAAATGGGGAAATAAATCTCTCTATGTATTTAAATACATATACCAGGAGTAACTGAAGGATCTGTTGATGTTATCAAAAATTAAAAAAAAAAAACAACACCACTGTAATTGACCAGCAACAGAGGAATGGTTATGTACATTATAAGTCCATACACAGGATGTCTACCAAATGTATACAACAAAATGCAATAAATATATAACCATATAGATATTAAGATGGATTGGCATAGATTCACACTTTGCCCTGTTTTTATATGGTCTTTTCTAATTCGTGACAAAAAATGATAAAGAAGAGAAAAATAAAAACAAGAAAAGGGGAGAGGAGAAAAAAGTAAAAAAAAAAAAAAAAAAAAGCTAAACCAGAATGCAGAAGTTTATTCCTGGCACAGTAAGAAAGACACTTTTCTCCAGAAAGATTGCAGGGCTCTGAAATTATCTCATCCCGTCAGAAGTGAAGCGGCAGGAACATGGTTGATTTTGCTGAGGGCAACTGGAAAAAGTAAGTCTTGAGATCGTAAGATGAGACCAAAGGTTGAACTTTTGTTTCCTGAAGATGGAAAAAGAAGGGAAAAAATAAGGTGAACCTGAAAAGCGGGCAGCAGCAGACAGCGTGGGCAGACAGGTGCCCCGGTGGGAGGCCGGGGGCCGGGCAGGACCCCGCTGGCCCCGCGCCCCAGACGCTGCTGTGGGCTCCGCGTGAGCAGGAGGAGAAGCTGCGGACGGTGACGGAGCAGGTGATGAGGCATTCGGACTCCACTACCTCGCGTCCTCGCTGTGCACTGAGGACAAGACGCTGGACGCGGCTGGCAGGATGACAGCGGCGGGAGAATGTGCAGATGGAATGAGGGCAGTGTTGCTGAGGAGCGAGGGGTACACACGCAGGAAGGGGGGCGGCCGAGGAGAGAGCGCAGGAGCCTGCTGCCCGCAGTGCAGCGAGGACCTCTGGAGCGAGAGCAGGGACGGGGCGCACGTCTTCCAGGTGGGGTCCTGAGCACCTGTAATTATGAGTACTGGCCCCGTCTGGGCCGAGACACTGACGATGGCCCAGAGGACTGAAAACCAGGAGGTCAGGCGTCTGAGAAGGTAAGCGATGCCACGTCATGCCACGGCAGCCACACGGCGTCCTCGGGGACAGGAGACACTGCTGTGCCCTGTGGCCAAGAAGCTGAGCAGTCAGGTTCCCACAAATATCACAGGGCAGGAGTGCAACCTCAGCGCCGCTAGCGATGCACATTCACGTAATTCCCATGGATTAGGAGAGCACATTAACTAATTCAACAATAACTATGTCAAAGGATATTCAGAGTTAGCAAGTTGAAGAAGAATGAACATATTACTTAGAAGTGGACCTGGGTCAGAGTCCCTACTACACCACAGAATGACTTCGTGGCTTTAGGCGAGCCTTGTATAATCACTGCACTGCCTTAATTTAAAATGGAGACAATATGGCCTGAATTGTAGATTGTGACAAAGATTTCCCTGTAACGTTACTACTCAATTATAAATCACTTACTCAATTATAAATGCATGATACTATTACATGGAATACTTAATCTGAAACCACAAGGTCATCGCTTAGAAAAATATGCAAATGTAACATATCACTAGTATTTTGAAAAATATAAATATAAATATAAAATAATTTACAGGCTTAATAAGGGATTTTGCAAGGACATCACTTGGATGAAGTTTACGTGTGGTAAGACGCACAAATGGTGAGTGGACGCCCTGGTGAATCTTACAGCTTCACACGCTGGCGTTCGCATGCCCCCATCACAGGACAACATGGCCGCATGGCGCACAAAGCCTGTGCCCGGCCCAGCCCACAGCTCTGCGGCTCCTCCAGTGACTGTCATCACCACTTCTCTTTGCCTCCTCGCTGAACTTCGTTTATTTGGAGTTATGCAGGATTCTGTCTTCGGTGCCTGTTTTATTTTATTCAGCGTTGTGTTTCTGATATTTGTCCATCCTGTTGTACACATCAGTATTTCATTTTCTCTAGCTGTGTATTATCACTTTCTAGGTCAATATCGTAACTACAATATTTTCTCCTCTTGATACAGTTCCTTCCAGGTTTTGCCTGATATGAAAACAGCTGCGGTGATTATTTACCCTTGTCATTCTTGTGTGAGTATGGGTACTCATTTATTTTTGGTATATACCTAGAAATTTAATCGCTGGGTCATTGGCTATGTATGCAGTTTATAAGAAGTTGCTACCCTTCCTGAGAATATAGTGTGGAGTGCTTTTGTCCCACTACAAACACGGGAGGCTTCCCCTGCTCCTACTCTCCCCAGCACGGGGTCTGCCGCCCGGGGAACCTGCTAGTTCTTCTGGATGCCTGGCGGCCACCCATCAAGACTTCTCTCCTCCTGTTCCTGATGATTCTGCGCTCAGTACCAACCACCTGGCTCTCTTATTTTATGAACTGAAATTGCAGATCTTTGGCCAAAATTTTACTCTGGTGGTTATCCTTTACATATAAAGGTGTAGAATTTCTTTATTCTGGATAAAACATTTTGTTGGATACATGTCATTGCAAATGTGTTCTCCCTCTGGGACATGCCGATTCATTCTTTCTTACAGTGGGGGACACTTGAGATCTATCTTCCTAAGAGACTTCTTAGGCGCACAGTCCTTACCGTGAAGTGTAGGAGCAAGGCTGCAATGCAGCCTCTCGCACTTAGTCATCCTGCATGACTTGGGTACCTACTCAACGGCAGCCCCCGTTTTCCCTCCACCAGTCACTGGTAACCAGCCTTCCACTCTCTGTCTCTAGCAGTCTATTTCACATTCCTTGTACAAGTGGATTCATGTAGTTTTTATCCTTCTCTATCTGGCTTATCTCACTCAGCATAATGTCCTCCAGATTCATCCATGTTGTGGCAAATGGCAGGATTTCCTTCTGATTTAAGATTGTAGTGACTCCAGCAAATATCATATTATTATACCTGCTTTACACATGGGGAAAATTTTAGGCAATTAAATTTTTCCTACTTAATTTCCATAGAAAAATCACAGCAGAGTAAATATTCTTGAAGGCCATGTTATACCTCATTGCATTTCTTTAAAAAAATCTCACTTTTAAGTATTTGATGATCTGAAAACACAGTTTGCTATTATTTAATTAGAGAAAGTAGATGCATCAGACTATGAAGGAGAATTTTTAGCACTGACCTGGATACTTTCCCCAAATAATGTTAGGCATGAAAGCAAATGGTATTTATATATTTATTTGTAATAAACTCTATTTTAGATGTGGAAGTCCATGAAATGTTCCCTGGAGGAGTCTGTTGAGCACTGTACAAGAATTCTGGGGTGTTTCTCTTGTCTGCGAGGCTCTCCCTTTCCCCAGATACTGCCCATGTGTGGGGACTCGGCATCTGTGAGGCGACTCTGCAGCATCAGCCCACATGACTCCATGGATGTCAGTTACATTTTTGTTTTCCGTATATGCTGCCTCTGTCAAATGAGCTCTGAAACCTCAGAGCGAGGATTAGGTCTCAACTGTTTCGTAAACTCCACAATTTATAGCACACAGTTAGGCACGAGAAAAATAAAACATTTACGACTGAGGCACTTGGCTTCCGTCCTGTGGGAAAGTCCTTTCATGCCATAAGACATCAGAAGAGAATCTGACAAATGCAGCTGAAGAATAGGATTTGATCAATTAAACTGGCTACTCCCTTTACCTTAACATAGAGAGAGAGAGAGAGAGAGACTGGAAATGTGTTCCAGCCACCTCTCCCTACTCTGTGCACTGGACTGGTACTTGCTTCCTCAGCGGAAAGATGATGGCTAAGAGGCTGCCATCTTCCTTATAATCATCCATTTAATGGTCCCAAATGAACTCGGAAGCCACGGTGATGCTAAGGAGACTTTTCGTCTGATTGTTTACAATGACTTTACCGAGTTTTCTAAAATCATACCACGTCTCTGTGCATCCAATATGTCGCTGGATGGAGATATGCTGGTCAATGGACAGTGTGACTCTCCTTTCAAATTTTATACAACTACAGCGTAATCAGTATTCAAATATTAGAATAGATATTTATGTATAATGTAAGTCTTCAGAGAACTAATTTGTTTTTAAAAGAGCCCATATTAAAATAATTGCTGTATATATAACTAACAAATATTAACAACTATTTATATATAAGGCTCATAAGACAAAGATTTTTCCTAATATGACACCTGCTAACATATACTAACAATACCATTAAATGTACAGGTCTGTTTTGAGAGAATTACCCTGCATAACAAATGGAATCTTCCAATCCATGACATGGAATTACTTTCCATTTATTTAGGTCTTTAGTATCTCTTAAAGACATGCCATAGTTTTCAGCAACCATGTCTTACACTTATTCTGCTATATTTATTTCTAAGTATTTTATTTTTATAGTATTGTGAATAAAATTTTCTTAATTTCATCTCAGGATTTTTTCTAGAACATCTAAATACAATTGGCTTTTGTATATTAAACTCATATTCTTACTAATTTAGTCTTTTTTGTGGATTCCTTTGGATTTTGTAGATAGATAATGCTATTCTCTATGAATAAAGACAGTTTTACATCTCCCTTCCCAGCATACATGCTTTTATGGCTGTCATTCCTCACTGCACTGACCGTAAGCATCAGGGTAACACTGAATATAATCAACAAAACAACACGACATCGTTGGCTTGTTATCAATGGCAGGGGGAGTGGATTTTAGTCTTTCACCATTAGATGTGCCCTTCAATGTTGTGGTTTTGTTAATGAACTTTATCAGGCTAAGTTCCACTCTATTTCCTGTCTTCTAAGGTGTTTTCTGTTTGTTTTGTTTTTTGTTTTATCACTGATGGATGTTAGACTCTGTCAAATACTTTTCCTTCACCTACTGAGATGAGCATGTGGTTTTGGTTGCTTACCTACAGCATGGTATGTTACACTGATGACTTCTTGAATACTAAAAAACTCTTGCATTCCTGGGAAACTTTCACTTAGTCATGAGTGTAAATGTTTTCACATGTTGTTGGGTGTAGTTTTGTAATATTTTATTGGGAATTTGGTGACTATATTCCTAAGGTATATTGTCCACAGGGTCTCTTTTCTTTTTACTTTTTATTTATTTATTTATTTACTTGATATTTCATTGTTTGGCTTTTGCATCTGGGTAATACTGGCCTCATGAAGGAGTTGGGGAGTTTCTCTCTTCTAGGTTCTGAAAAAGTTCATGAAGGATTGATATCGTATTTCAGTGTAATACTTGAAATAATTTACCAGTGAAGCCATGTGGTCCTGAAAATTCCTTTACAGAAAGCTCTTAATTAGTACAAGCACACCTCATTTTATTCTGCTCCACTTTATTTATCTGCTTCCCAGATAAACTGCATTTTTGACAAACTGAAGGTCTGTGTCGAGTAAGTCTCTTGGCATCACCTTCCAACAGCATTTGCTCAATTTGCGACTCTGTCATATTTTTCGTTATTCTCCTGCTATTTCAAACTTTCTCATTGTTATTACATTTGCTATAGTGATCTCTGATCCGTGATCTTTAATGTTACTATTGTAATTGTTTGGGGGTGCTATGAACAGTGCCCATATAAGATAGAAAACTTATCTGATGAACATGTGTGTTCTGACTGTTGCACTGACCAGACAGTCCCCTGTCTCTCTCCCTCTCCTGGGGCCTCCCCACTCCCCGAGACACACCAATATTGAAATTAGGCCAATTAATAACACGACAATAATGGGCTCTCAGTGTTTAAGTGAAAGGAAGAGTCACACGTCTCTCACTTTAATCACAGGCTAGAAATGAGTAAGTTGAATGAGGAAGGCATCTCTCCAAAGCTGCGACAGGCTGAGGGCTAGGCCTCTTGCAGCAAACGTTAGCCAAGTTGTGAACGCAAAGGAAAAGTTCTTGACGGACATTACAAGTGCCACTCCAGTAAACACACGGATGAAAAGGAAGCAAAAGAGCCTTATTGCTGATGTGGAGAAAGTGTCAGTGGTCTGCATAGAAGGTCAAACCAGCCACACCATTCCCTCAGGTCAAAGCCTAACCCAGAGCAAGGCCCTGACTCTCTTCAGTTCTGTGAAGACTGAGAAGTGAGGACGTGGCAGGAGGAAAGTCTGAAGCCAGCAGAGGTTGGTTCATGACATAGAAGTAAGAAGTCGTCTCCATAACAAAGGTGCCAGGTGAGGCAGCTGGTGCTGATGGAGAAGCTGCAGCAAGTTCTCCAGAAGATCCAGCTGCGATAATTCGGGAAGGCGGCTACACTGAACAACACATTTTCTATGTAGATGAAACAGCCTTCTACTGGAAGAAGACGCCGTCTGGGACTGTCATAGCTAGAGAGGAGAAGTCAGGGCCTGGCTTCAAAGCCTCAAAGGACAGGCTGACCCTCTCGTTAGGGCCAATACAGCTGATGACTGTAGGTTGAAGCTAATGCTCACTTACCGTTCCAGACACCCTAGGGCCCCTAAGAATCATGCTAAATCTCCTTACCTGTGCTCTAGAAAAGGAACAACAAAGGCTGGATGACAGTAAATCTCTTTACAACATGGTTTACTGAACATTTTGAGCCAAACTTTGAGACCTACTGCTCAGAAACAATGATTCCTTTCAAAATACGACTGCTCATTGATGATGTACCTGGTCACCCAAGAGCTCCCAGGGAAGATGTTCAATGAGATCAATGTTTTCATGCTCGCTAACACAGCATCCATTCTGCATCCATGGATCAAGGAGTCATTTCAACTTTCAAGTCTTATTATCTAAGAAATACATTTCATAAGGCTACAGCTGCCATAGATGGTGATTCCGGTGAGGAATCTGAGCAAAATAAATGGAAAACCTCTGGAAAGGATTCACCGTTCCGGATGTCATTAAGAACACATGTGACTCATAGGAAGACGTCAAAATATCAACATTCACAGGAGTTTGGAAGAAGGTGATTCCAGACCTCATGGAGGACTGTGAGGGGTTCAAAACTTCAGGGCAGGAAGTCACCACAGATCTGATGGGAACGGCATGAGAACTAGAATCAGAAGCGGGGCCTGAAGATGGGACCGGATTGCTGCCATCTTATGATAGAACTTGAATGGGTAAGTTGTTTCCTATGCATGAGCAAAGAAGTGGTTTCTTGAGAGGAGTCAATTCCTGGTGAGGATGCTGTGGAGACTGTTGAAACAACAACAAAGGATTGAGAATATCATATAAACTTAGTTGATAAAGCAGCGGCAGGATTTGAGAGGATGGACTCCAATTTTTTTAATAATTTTTTATTGTTATGTTAATCACCATACATTACATCATTAGTTTTTGATGTAGTGTTCCATGATTCATTGTTTGTGCATAACACCCAGTGCTCCACGCAGAACGTGCCCTCTTTAATACCCATCACCAGGCTAACCCATCCCCCACCCCCTCCCCTCTAGAACCCTCAGTTTGTTTTTCAGAGTCCATTGTCTCTCATGGTTCGTCTCCCCCTCCGACTTACTCCCCTTCATTCTTCCCCTCCTGCTATCTTCTTCTTCTTCTTTTTTTTTTCTTAACATATATTGCATTATTGTTTCAGAGGTACAGATCCGTGATTCATCAGGGATGGACTCCAATTTTGAGAGAAGTTCTACTGTGGGTAAAATGATATCAAACAGCAACACATGCTACAGAGAAAATGGTGATGAAAGAAGAGTCAATTGATGCAACAAACTTCACTGTTGTCTTATTCTAAGAACTTACCACAGTCACCCCAACCTTCAGCACCCAGCACTCTGGTGAATCATCAACAGCCATCAACACTGAACAGGACCACCAGCAAAAAGGTAAAAGCTCAGATGATGTTTAGCATTTTTAGAAATAAAATATTTTTAAATTAAAATATGTACATTGTTTCTCAGGCATAATGCTGTTGCATACCTAATAGACTACCCTATAGTGCAAGCATAATTTTTATATTCCATGGGAAACCAAATATTTGAACCCCTATTTGACTCACTTTATTGCTATTTTCCTTATTGTGGTGGTCTGGAAGGAAACCCACAATTTCTCCAAGGTTGAGTATACATGTTAGTACTTATTGCCATCTTAAAAATATTCCTCTCTCATTTCACTAAGCTGTGCATGAGCCTAGAATGCCTCCCCAGCAGGTCATACCCAATTTTTGTCCATCCATTCTGAGCAGTTATAGTTCATTCATTTTATTCCACCTAATTTCTTGAAATGGTCACTGAGATCCTGCCAACCTATGTGATTCTTAGAGCTCTAAGTGGTATTGCCTTATTATTTTCTCTCTACCTTTGTAAATGACCTCAACTTTATGTCAATTTCCTTTCTCTCTGCTGCAACCTGTACTTATACTATTGTCTTCAAAACATTCTTTCCTCAAGAAAGCCATCCCCCATTTATCAGTATCAGACTTGGATCTTTCAAGAAAGATATTTTTTCATTTCATATTCTTCTATCAGCTGAAATCTCTCTTAACATATTAACTACATAGAGAATACTCAGTACTATCTGGTGACTCAGTGACTTCTTTTTTTTTAAAGATTTTATTTATCTATTTGAGAGAGAGAGAGAAAGAGAGAGAGAGAAAGCACATGAGATGGGGGGAGGGTCAGAGGGAGAAGCAGACTCCCCGCTGAGCAGGGAGCCCAATGTGGGACTTGATCCCGGGACTCCAGGATCATGACCTGAGCAGAAGGCAGTCGCTCAACCAACTGAGCCACCCAGGTGCCCCATGACTAAGTGACTTCTAATTAAAATACCTTAGCATCCTTTTAAGTAAATGGTCTCCACAAAGATTTTGTTCTCCTTAATGATTACAATTTTCTTTAGAAAATATTTCATTATTCATTAACAATCCTAAATGCTTTCCAATAGCTAACTGAAGAAACTGGCCATTGAACTTTGAGAAGTTCACAGGATTATTCTTCTTTTAGGCGAGATGAGTAGCCATGAAAAGACTATTTCTCATCCATCATAGCAATCAGAGCTCATCTCAGAATTAAAAGAGGGATTTTGCTTTTCTAGATCTCGTGTTATTCTTTTTTGTCTTACTCTTTATTACCTATTCATTTACTCTTTGCAAATGACTTGACATTAACTGTAGTTGTTAGAAATGACAATGAATAAAACATGGCCTCAGTGGCTTACATAATGTTCAATACCTCCTGTAGGTTGCTGACAAATATGATTTTTATCTTGGGTACCGTTATATAACTACTCTTTTGGTTCTTCATTTATACTTCCCAACTGATAGGTAATTATCTTCATATTTCATTCCCATTGTTACGAGTAGGGAAAAATCCCAGATCATTCACTGTTCTTGATAATACGTAGTCAAGAAATTTGTATATCTCAGGAGAATATACAGGAATACAAGTACAGATATTCTACCTGTTCATACACTGATGAAGAATTTTCAAAACTCTACAATCCATAGAATATACTATGCCTGATCATCTCATGCTTTATAAAGAGCAAGTCAGTCAATTTCAAGATCCTTTAACACAAACTATTTTACATATATAAATCTAAAAGGCAGGGCTGGTGACTTTTTGTTGGTACATCATTTACAATTAACAATTAAATAGTCTCTAAGGCTGATATAAATACATAAAAATACACTTATCTTTATTTATTAATGTTTTTGATGAAGCATTGGCTATTTTAGAGATAAGTGTGAGACACTGCAGGTAAATGTGTTAACAATGGAAATTGTCATTTTAATAATGATTTTATTTGTAAACTCTTGCTCATAATGACAATGAATTGTCCATCTTCTTCTAATTCTAACATCTTCCACTGTCACCTGAATACATAATAAACAACTAAAATCATTTATAAAAGAGGCAGGAATACAGGAATATGGGATAATTGGCCTTTGGGGAATTTTACTTACTATCTAGATGCCTGTGCCTCCAATTGGGGGTGTGTGTGTGTGCACCCCTATTTCCCTGCAAGATGATCCATTAGTGTGTAATGTAACTTCTAAATCTCTTGTCTCATTTGAAAAAATTTTATGTTTCTATATATTTATGTACAAAATACATCAGTGCCATTACATATGTATAAATTTAAGAATAAACAAATAAATAAATGTTTTGTTTGATCAAAAATTATCTTACCAATATGAATAAAAAAACTGTTTAGGAAATAAAATTCCTGGCTCTTCAAACCATTTCATACTTACTAATGTTAAGGATAGTTATTCAGATTTCCTTTCACGGCCTAGCATCATGCTAGCAATAGCCATGATGACATCAAATTCTAATCACGTACTCACTAACTCTGGTCCAGATACCGTGCCATAAGCTCTAATAGACAGTCATTACAACAGGTAAATGAAGTCCAGTACTGCCAGGCCAGCGTTAGACGTAAGCAAAGTCTTGGGAATTATGGGAGTGTGCCAAGAAAAGGTTGAAACTTCAGTCTTATACTCCCTTTGAGCTCAAGACCCAAATACTTGGCTGTGTGGCCTTCATTCCAAAGTCCTACACTGGCCAAAACTCATATAACAGACAAGAAATTTGTAAAATTACCTTCTACTTTTCCCCCTAGAAGTGCTGCTAATAGTCCCAAGAAAAAAAGGTAAACATCTTTTCTACTTGAGATAAGGCAAATATAGAACGTGAAAGAAGGTATTTTACCAATGTAAACACATTTAACTAGGAAACTGAGAAGGGTAATTATGTAAATAAGGCTTTTAACCTTTGGTGAAAATGTAAGACTTGAAGTGGATTCCTGATAAAGACAGAAAAAAGTAGATTTTGATTTTAAAAACTTTCTTGAGCAGAATGCATTCTGATTCTATTGTAATATTAGGATTCCGTGGGTTTGTAATTAACCCCATGTGGTTTCAGAATTCTGAACCATCAACACACATAATCTTGTGAAAAATAAATACATCCATGAATAACTGAAAAACTGAAATTCTATTGTCATATTTTTCCAATGTTGCCAAATCATGCCTATGTCTTTTAATCTGTGCCTCCTTCTCGAAATACACAGCCAGTAACTCAAAAAGAAACCCCTGGCTTACTACAGTTCTCGATGGATTTCATCCTAAAACCCTTGACCTAGCTCATGATATGCCACTTGTTTTCACCTGCTCTTATTCTGTATCGTGTTTGGCCTCAGAGAACCTCTCCCTACCTTTGTTGGAACCTAATTCCATAAGACCGGCACCAACGTTCCAGCGCAGGCCCACTTTTCTGCACCACGTTCTGAACTTCCCCATTGACAATGCTGCCTTCAAAATCTTTGCTTTGGATATATTTCTGGTCCGTTGCACTTGTTAGAGGTCCTTCGAGCCAAGACTCCAATGAAAACAATTTAAATGGCCCATGAAGTTTGGGAGGCTGTGAGAAACAGCAGAGAAAATCCCAAGGGCAGGCCATAATCTCACTTTCCCGCAGTGCGTTAGCTCATTCTCACATCCACTTACAGTCGCTTTCCCATCTTCCTTGCACATGGACATTCACAGGTAGGAGAAAATTCAAGATGACGTTTGTGTTTACACTCCAGAGTTTTAAAAAAAAGGAAAGAGCATTGAAAGAAAAGGCCGACATGAACTGGTGAGCTGGTACACAGAATCCTTATTGAGCCTGATGTCTTTTCTGGTTTCTTGTTTTGTAGTGAGAATGGAATAGAGAGGAAGCATGAAACATGGCTATAAGTGATACACTGGATAAGAAGCTGGGCTCCTGACCACAGTTGGACAGCCTGTGGCTTGTGCTGTGCACGATGCGGTCGTTCCTTGCACCACCTGCATCATCCCCTAAGATGATGACCAGTTGCTCCTTGATTCTAATAAGTGCAGGTGGTGTCATGAACACTTCTACAGACTGCAGGTTCCAATTCATCACCTCTCACCAAGTTCCAAGAGCTGAGACAAAGCCCCGCAGGAGGATGCTGAATGACTTCTGGGCGGCAGACCTCTGTTGTCATGTCCCACAGTACAGGGTTTCATAATCAAGCATACACAGCAATCTTTCATTTATTGTCATGTGTCTACAAACGTCACTGTGCTCATCTGAGTCTCTCCCTCATGACGGAGGGAAAACTGAATATAAATGCTTAGAAAACACCACCTGCTCCAGCACTTAATACCGAGCTGTACCGTGTGAAATACAAACTCCGTGAGCTGAAGCTCAGCATGTTCCTTCTCTTACCAACCCTGAAGGTTGTGAGCCATGGAGGGTGTGAAGTAAAATACTGCCCACACATGCCTGTTCGATCTTGGGGAATTTCTGGCGGACGGCGGTCAAAATCAGTGTGTGACCGATGTGGCCTGTCTCCAGACCAGACCCAGCCCTCGCCGTCTGGAGCTCGGGAATGACAGTCGTTACAAGGGACACTGTAAGTCATCAAAACAGCGCATCCGGGGGCCCTGAGGTGGCCTGTCAAGCACTGGACTATGGCTGACGGTTGCCCTGACAAACAGCAGGAGGGAAAAGACGGTTTTCAGCAGGCTCTTATCGATGATTTTCGTTTACCTCTAGGAGTCCAAGAGGCGATCGCAGCCCCTGCTGTCTCACACCTGTGGTGTGGAGCAAACACAATCGCGGGAGACTGGGAGGCGGCGGACCACACGGGGTCAGAGACTCACTCGTGAAACAATGCTTTGCACTGTCCATACCCTGTCATTTAGCACCTGCCAAAAACAGAAAGTGTTTCTCTTGCTTGAGATTTCTCACTTTCGGTCCATTTCTTCCATTCACTAAGGCTTTTTCTTCCAGGTGGAGAAGTAATATTTAATAAGATTACATTTATATCAATAGCAATGTTTAGTTTAATAAGAACATGGGATAAAATTTTTGACTTTACTTGAAAAATATTTAAATATAAATTTTGAGAGCATGCGGGTGTACTATTTTAAGGAAACAGAATGCCAGATTCCATGAAGCCCTAAACCACAAACTAAAGGAGCAGCAGTTTGCTTCCAGATCTTTTGAATATCAGTGCAAACCCTTCCCCTCCTGCATTTGTGGGATCTAGGCTCTCAGAGCATGTGAGGGTGAACGCCTGGGTGCTGGTTTGGGCACAGAGGTGGTATACTGTGCATCCACAGGAGCGGAGCCTGTTCCAAGGGCGATGGAGAAAGCCGACCGTGAAAATAACAAGGACAGCGAGTGCCAAAATGCAGGGGATACTATTGTATGTCAGGCACTAAGCATCCGAGGTACAATACACTTCAAGTCTCCATAGCACTTTTGTATGGTGGACTGTTTTACTATCAGCATCCTAGAAAATAGGAACGGTCACTTCAGGAGGTTACGTAATTCATTTAAATTGACATGGACTATGAACCCATGAGCTGGGCCCTCATAACAGAAGCTGTGGGCACCGCACTGGGCTGTGCTGGGCTTGGCAGCCTGAGGTGCGAACTCCCTCCACGGTCCCCAGCACACGGTGTGTGGACGCACAACCTCAGCAATGTACACCTTCCCCCCTTAACACGCCAAAGCAGGTGCTCTCCTAGAAATGTATCCGAGCAGCTGGGCAGAGAGGCGGAAGTCCAGTACCAGGAGACAGCATCCCTGTGAGACTGCGGGGTCAGCCAACGCATTTAGAAGGCACCGTCTCAGGAAGGTGGCTGGAACGTGATGGCTGAGAAATACTGGGAAGCAGGGCGGAGAGAACGGAGCTCAGAGAAAGGACGCCAGGCTCGTTCAGGCAAATGCAGAACAAACTGCTTATTACGGTTGGAGAGGTAGATGTAAGAAATAATTATCATCACTTCAAAATACACTCATTGTACTTAGGTGCAGAGCGGGGAAGGAGTTCATGCAGCACGGCTTTAGAAAAGCTTATGGCATATTTACAGTGATCCTGGTGTGCTTTACTCACTTGTTAGTAACTGAAGTTTTCAGAAAAGTTCAAAGAGACACTTCACATAACGCAAGAGGGACTGAGCACTCAGATATTCCAGAAACGTCCAGATTATTTAGGTACGGCGGTGGGTGTGGTTGGCGGCACATTACCCGCTGTTTTGTGCAGGGCTCCAGCTCTCTAGTTAGGAGCCCGTGGAGAGACTCCACTGTGTCAGAGGAGAGCTCTCTGGATGTGAAGACAGTCCAAACACATGAATGAAATAAACGGAGACAAGACTTGGGTATTTTGGGGGCACAGGAATGAGATAATCCAACAGATCACAGCAGAAAATTACCAAGTTTCTTCAACGTTACTTTAAGAGATGGAACGAAGATATGTAATTTTGGGGGGACAGGACCGCTATAAAATATATAAAATATATTTTTAAGCTGGAAATTTTACAAATGTGGAAACATTTGCCAAAGAAAGTTAGTAATTCCATGCATACATTTTTTCCATCATAAGCAATCACTTCTTTGTGGTCTTAAAAAGACAATTCAAGTATCAACTGGAAGGCTGAACTCTGACTATTTCACGTGGCCATCTTATTTTCTGGTATTCTTGAAAAATCAGAATATCTACTCATATTCTTCATATGAATAGACAGTCTTGGGTTTTAGTTTAGTTTAGCTTCCATGGTTAGGTGGGGTGTTTTCCCCAACTGTCTTTTTTTTTTTAGAGAATTTGTGTGTTAGAGACGGTATCCAGGAACTTTTTTTTTTTTAAGATTTTTTATTTATTTATTAGAGAGAGAGAGAATGGTAGAGAGAGAGCACGAGAGGGAAGGAGGTCAGAGGGAGAGGCAGACTCCCCGCTGAGCAGGGAGCCCGACGCGGGACTCGATCCCGGGACTCCAGGATCATGACCTGAGCCGAAGGCAGTCGCTTAACTGACTGAGCCACCCAGGTGCCCGGTTCCCCAACTGTCTTTAACGCCCAGCATTCATAGTGTCCTTAACCCTGACAACAGCGACATTTATCACTCGCTGCGAGCTGTCAGCCACGACGTGCCACACCCAGCGTCCTCCCTTCGTTTCCATTCCCCGTGTTCAATGGAGGCATATTCCCACTCTTGGTCTGAGATGGCAGCACACCCCTTCTGACCCGGCTTTCTCTTCCTCCCTCCTTCATTACTCCTCCCTCCCCCACCTCCCTTCCTTCCTCCCTTCCTTCCATTTTTCTTTTCTTTTAAACTCTTTCTAATTTGAGACTAGAAGCTCAAACAGTGCATTTAGGTTCTATCACATCTAGGAAAACAGTGCTAAATTCTTACAGAAGAATGAAGAGAATAAATGCGTTGTGCCAAAACCCATAGCGGAGTGACAGATTTGAAAATAAAATCCTGGATTCTTGACTTACAGTCTAGTCCTGCTAGGATGTGTAATTAGTTATCTGATTAGTCTATTTTAATGATTTAGGTAAACTGCTGAACAGTCAAATATTATGTCTGTGAAAGTCCAAAACTAGCTTTGATAGGGGAAAGGAGAAATTGGGGGGTTTTCGAATGGAGCCGGGGGCTGTACGTGGGCCTCGTACACGTCCTCTCCTGGTGCAGGCATGACCTTCTGGGCCGGCCGAGGGCAGGGGCACCAGCAGCGTGCTGCAGTGACAGCATTAGTAACCAGTCATGGTTCTGCAAGATGTGTCTGCAGCCGACACCATCACAATTCCTGGTAAGCATCTTATGCGAGTATTCCCTTCTTGTCTTTCAAACCCCCGACGTTGGCTCCTTAGGGGACACTATTTGGGTTGCTGCCTAAATCTGTGTGCCCTGAATTGTAATTCTTGGATCCCAGATAAATGCTTTTGGTTAATTACTGGCTTCCTGACAATTTTAGGTGGGCAGATATGTAATCAAATGATTCCACTTTTCAATTCCAATAGATGTTCTATGGAAGGAAGCTGCTCCATAAATCTAAGTAAAACTTTGAAATGTAAAATAAGATGGACTAAACCATACATCACTTTTGGTAATAAATGTCATGAGTTATTACTTATAAAGTGTCAATTATTATGGAAAATTATAAAGACCGTTTTATCAGAGTGTATCATTTGCTTTTGTTTAAAGGGAAAAATGAGTAAAGATTCAGCAGGAGTTGAGCCCTTACTATATGCCTATTATTGCATTAGGGTTTTTAGATTGATTATACCATTAATACTCATGGACACCCTATGGAGAGTTTATCCTTTGGGTGGATTAATTTTCTAAATTCTCAATTTTCTAAATTAATTTTATAAAATGAAAAATTAGTAAAATACAGGCATACCATTTCCAAATTCATGAGTTAATTGCCAATGATCTTATTCCTCTACAATTTTTCTCTTGATTATTCTCAACGATTTAATGAGTGGAAGCAGTAGGATTACCCTTTGTCCATAAGGATGCGTTTGTGAGGGGCGCCTGGTTGGCTCAGTCCTCAAGCGTCTGCCTTCGGCTCAGGTCATGATCCCAGGGTCCTGGGATCGAGCCCCACATCGGGCGCCCTGCTCGGCGGGAAGCCTGCTTCTCCCTCTCCCACTCCCCCTGCTTGTGTTCCTGCTCTCACTGTCTCTCTCTGTCAAATAAATAAAATCTTAAAAAAAAAAAAGAATGCGTTTGTGTGTCTGCCTGTATGTGTGTGCACATGTGATTGTGTGTTTATGCATGCATGTATGTGTGTCCATATTTGTGTGCATGTGCGTGTGTGGTGGGGGACAAGTTGGTGATGTGAGAGTGTGGACTGAGACTCTGAATAGCAGTGACAATATCCATGACCTTGATGAGAGGAGCTGGTCGCCTAGCAGCCCCAACCATGGGAATTCCCGTATGAGTCATACTTGGTGTTTACAATGTGCACCTGCTAACTTACCTAATGTAAGAGTTCTAACTTAGGTGACCTCACTCAGAAACTACATTTCCTAATATGTTTATAAATATACCTGAGAAATAGAGTATATGGTGTCCACTTTTCTGTAGTGATTTGCAGGATAATTAGACAAATTAATCTATTAATTTTAAAAATTAGAACTGAATCAGATAGTGCATACTGTGGATGACAAAAATCATTCAAAGTAACACAAATCTTTTATCTTTGGTCCAAATTACCAACTTTCTTTTTCTTCTTAAAATATCAATGTTAGAGGTGGAAAACAACAAGCCATTAAAAATCAAAAATAGATAAAGGAAATACAAATGAGAAATAGTGTTTTACCAAAGCCGTTCATTCCTGTGAGTGTGTGCATAGAGTTGTGAGTCAACCTAGGTGAACAAATTAACAAACTGAACAAAGGCCTGTGTGTGTTTGTCTGTGAGTATGCATCTTTGTCTCTGTGCTGGGGATTAATATTTAGTTTTTATAGAACTTTCAAATAGAAAATAAAATAATGTTGCTGTCCACATTACATAGAGAACCAGAGAAAAGGCACTTAAATAACCTTGACAGAAATGTTGAAATATAATGCAGAGAATTGTATTTAGAGTGAGAATGCCCAAATGCCTTACAGTCCTGAAAAAGTAATTAAGCAAAAGAAATTACTTTTAGAGCTTGGAAGGATTTAAAGTGTCAACATTAAGGTTTGAGTTGATATTTTGCTCCATTAGCAGACTAGTTCTGTGAATACTGCTATCCTGTGTGTCAGAGCGAGCTCACTGTGCTTGCAAAGACTTTGTAAAGACCTCCATGTTGGATTTACTGCTGCTTGGCAAAGTCTCCATTAAGAATGTTTTTTCTAGGGGCGCCTGGGTGGCTCAGTCGTTAAGCGTCTGCCTTCGGCTCAGGTCATGATCCCAGGGTCCTGGGATCCAGCCCCGCATCGGGCTCCCTGCTCTGTGGGAAGCCTGCTTCTCCCTCTCCCACTCCCCCTGCTTGTGTTCCCTCTCTCGCTGTGTCTCTCTCTGTCAAATAAATAAAATCTTAAAAAAAAAATGTTTTTTTCTAGATGGAGATCCAAGTCAGAGATGTAAGCAGCCTGAAGTAGAAATCTATTTAAGAAATAGATTGAGTCTTTTTGTTTTAGATCATTGTGTTTGCACTGTAGCATTCCTACTTAAAGAGTTTCTTCTTCTATTTGCCAAATTACACTTTTGTTAATTTAATTGATTTTATTTTTATTGCTGTATCTATCTATGCGTCTATGTATCCATTTCTCCATCTGCCCATCCACCCATCCAACCATTTCTTCATTCTTTTTGTACTTTATGTATATTTAACTGGGTCACCTAGCTGGTTTGATTTATACTAATGTAGACTGATAGAAAATGAAATTTCAGACAAACTCTCCTAAACATGTAACCATCTGAGGTCAGCAAAGAATCCACTGCAGTCCCCATCTACTTGTATTGATAACTACACAAAAAATGTCAGTATCTGAAGAACACAATTCTTGGGACCAGACAGAATTTTTAACGTTGGACTCTACCACTGACTGGCTGTGATTTGGGTTCCTTAAACAGAGTAGACTTTAGTTTCCCCCTTTATAAAGTGGGAATAATAAAAAGGCCTAATTTTATGTTCATTGAGGTAAACTGCTTCAGGTACTCAAAGGAGATCATGGGCTGGCACTGGATTGGGTCGCTCAGAGGGAAGCTTCATTTCTCAGGAGTGAAAGGAGGTAAGCAATACTTGCTTGACTCTTGGAACCCAGGCCACTTAGCAGGTTTGCACGTGCCCCTGACACTCTCCCAGACCTTTCCTGCCCTCTGAGCAGCAGAGAGAGCCCAGCCTGCTCACTGTCTACACCATCTGCATGTGGAAGCTCACACAACGTGACTAAACCAGGTAGAGACAGTTCACATATGTCCAAACTAGACACTTTCAAAGGTGAAACAAAACCATCAGTGATGTGAACTCAGGAATGACATATATTCCAACAAACCAGAAAACAGACTCTTCACTCTAGAGAACACACTGTTGGCCACCGGGATGGGGGCGGGGGGAGGGACAGATGATGGGGATGATCATCGTAAGCACTGAGTCATGTTTGGAAGTGTTGAATCACTAAATTGTACACCTGAAACTCATATTGCCCTGTATGCTAAGTGGAATTTAAATAAAAACTTGAAAAAGAAAAAAAAATGAATTATATATATTCTACTTGTCAGCTGTGGCTTAATCACGGAAGCTACCAGTATCCTTCTTTTACACAGATACATCAAAAAACTGCATCCATTTGCTTTATTTTATTTAATTTTTTTAAGATTTATTTATTTATTTGTCAGAGAGAGAGAGCACAAGCAGGGGGAGTAGCAGTGGGAGAGGGAGAAACAGGCTTCCTGCTGAGCAAGGAGCCCGGTCTGGGGCTCAATCCCAGGACCCTGGGATCCTGACCTGAGCTGAAGGCATACGCTTAACCAACTGAGCTGCCCAGGTGCCCCTTTTTTGCTTTATTTTAAGTCAGTCTTTCACTTGGGCGCCTGGGTGGCTCAGATGGTTGAGCGACTGCCTTCGGCTCAAGTCATGAACCTGGAGTCCCGGGATCGAGTCCTGCATCGGGCTCCCTGCTCAGCGGGGAGTCTGCTTCTCCCTCTGACCCTCCCCCCTCTCATGTGCTCTCTCTCTCTCTCATTCTCTCTCTCAAATAAATAAAATCTTTAAAAAAATGAATAAATCAGTCTTTCACTTCATAAAATATTATTTCAATGGCTACTTTGCCATCCACTTATGCTAGTTCTTACCATTTCCTTCCTTAGTTGTAAAAAAGAAAAAAGAGAATACAAATTTCTCTTGGCGTGCCAGTTATTTAGTTATTTTATATTTGTGATATTTATTTATAGAAGTCACACAAGGATTTTTCTCTTATAGAAATGATTATGAAACACATTTGATTAATTTCACACTTCATTTTCCAATAAATCAGCTCTCTTGTGAAAATGGAGGAATAACGTATGCATTTTGTAATACGTTTCTGATACTCCGAATTGTCAGGATTTCAGCATTAATGTTTGTAGGAACTGGGCTCTGAACCAATCAAGCTCTATAATAAATTTTGATATTAATACTCTTTGAAAAGATTCACTGAGCTAGTCATCTATGCTCACTGATTAAAAAAAAAAGATAAAATCATTCCACAGTGTACTACTTTTGTTTGTCTAATTTTAAAATTTTGTTTAGAAGGACTATTTCCGAGCAACAGCACTTCTGTGGGATCCCTCTCTGTACATGCAACTCTAGAAAAGCACATTTATAATACCTTTATCTCTTCCCCCAGGAGCTGTAAAGCCAAATGGGAGCACAGAGATGGAAGAGGTGGATTGTAAATACTGCTTTCTCTAGTATCTATGATGCACCTGTCAGCCATCTACCCATCTACCTATCTGCCCGCCAACTACCTACGTGTCTATGCGTTTGTCTGTCTATCCATCTAACTATCCATCTACCCATCTACCTATCCGCCTGCGAACCACCTACGTGTCTACGCGTCTGTCTGTCTATCCATCTAACTATCCATCTACCCATCTACCTATCCACCCGCCAACCACCTACGTGTCTACGCGTTTGTCTGTCTATCCATCTAACTATCCATCTACCCATCTACCTATCTGCCCGCCAACTACCTACGTGTCTACGCGTTTGTCTGTCTATCCATCTAACTATCCATCTACCCATCTACCTATCCACCCGCCAACCACCTACGTGTCTACGCGTCTGTCTATCCATCTATCTATCCATCTACCCATCTACCTATCCACCCGCCAACCACCTACGTGTCTACGCGTCTGTCTATCCATCTATTTATCCGTCTACCCATCTACCTGTCGCCCCGCCAACCGCCTATGTGTCTACGTGTCTGTGTGTCTATCTATCCATCTATGCATCTACCTATCCGATGCCCACCAACCACCTATGTGTCTATGTGTCTGTGTCTGTGTGTCTATCTATCCATCTATCCACTTCTCTGCCTGTCTATCTGCCTACTTCTGCCTACCTGTCATCTATCTATACTGCACTCTGACCGCAGTTCAACAGCACATTCTAGGACAGATGACGAAGCTCATATAAATTAGGTGTGATTTCTTCAGGTGCACTACCTCATAAACACTATAAGCTAGAGAATTTGGAGACTAGAACCCACAAACCACAGATGTCAAGGCTGATATATTCACTTTTTTGGTTGTTACTTAAACCTGCCTATACACTTCAATTTATAGTTTCCTATTTGTTTTAAGAAGAAAGTAGACCTCAGAAGACGTGCTACAGCAATCATCCTTTGAGAATTAGAAGAAAATAAACACCAGTAGTTTATTGCTAGAAAAACAACATGCAATGGTCTCTCCCACTTGTCAGGAAGATCTGTGCCACCTCCTGAATGCATACAAGTCAGTAGAGGAAGCAAGTCTGCTCAGCCTTAGGTGAAAAGGGACAATGATCAGGAGGCTGTCCTCTTCCCATGGGAGAACTTGAACATTCCCCCACCGGGAGGCGACAAACCCAGGCCCACAGCTCTCTGCCACCCTCAGAGCCGTCTACCCAAACGAAGGTAGAAACAAGAACAAGCGTAAAGCAGAAACGTGACTGGCAGCATAGTGCATCTGATGTAAAACACACTGGTCTGGAGTGTGAGGACTGTCCTTGCTCAGGTTACGATGATACTGGGAGTCTGATCCTTTGCCTTCTTAGGTCCATTGGTTGTACAGTAAAACTTGTTGGTGATATAAAGCTAGTTTTAAATAGGCTCAATGACTTTAGAAGTTATCTTCTGGGAGAAACCACCTTTTACAAATTCATAACAGACTTGCTTTGGGGAAATCACTCTTCATTTTGGTGAGTAAACAGGTCACTAGGGATCACTGAGATGGGACATGGTGACAGGAGGCAATCCTACAAACAACTAGTTAGCATCTGTCAGGGATGATGTCATCAGACATTCAGATACTAGTGTCAATGAGATCAAAGTCAACAGCAGCAATAAACACTCTGACTATGTTACAAAACCAGCAGCCTAAACCTGTGTTAACTACCTATTTAATTTATCGATCGATTGATCGATCATCTATTTATCTGTGTGTGTGTGTGTTTCAGAATGGAATGAGCGATAGAGATTACACTCTTTCCTGAACACATCTTTGTAGAGGGGCTGCTACGTGCCAGATATTAAGCAAACATAATTGAGAAAAAGAGTATTCAAAACCTACTCAAGGCTTGGGAAACACAGTTTCTAACTAGGGAACTCAGACAAGTGTGGACACTTAAAGCACAGGCTTGCAAGTCAGTCGACAAGGTGAAGTACAGACTGGACCCGCAGGGGGGCGCACAGGAGTCAGGGAGCCTCGTTTACTTTAGGGGCGACTCTTCCAACTGGACCAGTCACATGTGGCCCGTGCCCTGTGGGAGAGACAGTATCTCCTTATACAGTAACTTCATCATGGAAGAACCTGGAACACCCTATTCATTCTTAGCAAGTCAATTATTAGCAGACTGTGAGCAGAACTCAGGACTTCAGCTATGGGCTCAGCACTTTCTCCATTAGTTATGCTGCTTCTATTTAAATTTCTTTTTAGAGACAGTGGAAGTTAGTGGAAATGGAACATGTGTAATGTTAATTCCTCTCACTCATTTTTCCTTCTTTGTATTTTTTTCTTAAAATTACTATGAAGTATCTGTAATTCATAAAGATGCAAAATGGAAAAATAATCAACTTGATGGCTTACTACTGAAGAATAATGTCGTAAAAATCCTTATAAAAGTCACTGGTGGTCTCAGATGCTCCATCCATTCCAATGAGAGCTATTTTGGGGATTCTTGGACGATTCACTCTCCCTTTGCTAGGGATAAAGGAAATAGTATTTCTGTATCTGGCCAAACTAGCATGGAGTCTTTGCTCAATTGTGTACTTTGACATGATGTAATATAATCTGAAATAATATACTTATGCTGCATATAATGTGTCATTAGAGATTTAATGAACAAACATCTTAACCTCCATTTATGCTAGTATAAAAAAGAGGCTCATTATTATGATTAAATCTAACTGCAGGCTCAGGCCGCCCAGGTTAAAAAAGATCAGGAAAATAAATTGGCCACTGGAGAACTCTGCCCTGAGCCGGGGGCAGCAATGACATCACAGGCTAACTTGGGTTCTAATGGACACTCGGGATAATAGGTCGAACACTAAAGCTTGTCTGAAACAAATTGGGGAAGTAATAAGGCCTTACATGCTGAACTGATTTACAGGTCAAGGGTAAGCACAGTGCCTTTGTTAGAGATAGAGAGAAATTTGTATCCAAACCTCTGGGTAAACTGATGAGAGCTTTGGTTCTGGAATGAGCCAGACCTATGCTGAGTTCTAACATTCACCAGCTTGCTGAGCTGGAGCACTTTTCAAATATTCTGAATTTCAGGGTTTTTTTAAGCATAAAACGGAGGTAAAATTTCAAGAAAGAGCTTAAAAATCTTTGGTACATACTAATTACTCAATAAATGTAGATTCTTATTAAATCTGAAAGTGCAATAGAAAGAAATACAGACGTTGTCCAGGCAAATCTCTAATCCTGGCCTTGGATAGCCCACAGCTGAAGTCATCACACTTTGCTGTAATGGGCCACATGGTGAATATTTTAGCTTTTTAGACTATACGGTCTTTGTTGCAACAATTCAATTAAGTGTAGCATAAAATTAGCCACAGACAATATTTAAATAAATGAGAATGGTGGTACTCCTATAAAACTCTATTTTAGTTTAGGTGGGGGTGAGTGATGTCAGCCAAATATTGGAATAGGCAGCCCCAAGCTTCTCTTTCTCCTAAAAAACATCAGAAACAAGCAGAAACTCTCAGAAACCACATTGCCAGAAATCTAAAAAATGGTCAAAGGTTTCTAGCAACAAATCCGACATTGACTCAAGATAAAAGCAACTAAACATAGCAGGAAACCTGGTGGAATTTTCACTTGTCTTGCCAATCCAGAGCTGGGGAGCGGCTCTGAAGGCAGCACCCACATTCCCGGTGCAGGGCCCTGGTCTGTTTGCAAAGGAAGCCCAGCCAGACCTACTCACAATTACTGTGTGGATCTGTTCCACATTGCCTATCCCTCCTCAGTCAGGCTCAGAGCTCACCCAGACTGGATCATGGTGGGAATGTTTCCAGGACAGTGTAGGGCTGGCTGGGGGACAGCTGAGGAAAGCACAGACCACCCAGGCCTGGGGAGAAGAGCCAGAGAGACAAGGTGTTGTCGTTGTCACTGTCTCGTTTTGGAAACCTGGGTAATCAACAGCACCCTGAATTAGGAGGGATTCCAAAAGCCTCACACACGCCAAGGGCAAGATGCATGTCCAGAAAAGACCTGAGAAGACCTTCCACACTCACCCAAGGCTGATCTCTATGTCAGTGCAGGCCTAGCTATGTGTTTGCATGTTTGCGGAGAGATCAAGCACAGAGCAAAACAGCAGAGACAGGAAGAGGTGTCTGGTTGATGCTGTAGCTTCTGGTATTCAGTAAAAAACTCAGTAAAAACACTAGTTGAACAAAATATACGACAAAAAACATATGACAGAAACATATGACATAAAATACATTCCCTGTGAAAAGAGTGGGTAAAAGTCACTAGACAAACACCCTTCAAAAAATTTAAAAAACAGCAAAACCTGGGAAAGGAAAATTAAAAAAAAAAGTTCTAATTTCCAGAGTCACAACACTATGACATCCATTTCCAGAAGCAACAACAAAAAATCACAAGACATACAAGAAAAAGAAAAGTAAGGTCCATTTACTGGAAAAAATAAACTGAGAGATACCATCCATGAGAAGCCCAGACACCGATTTACTCAAAACACTTTAAACAATTATCTTAAATGTACTTAAATGGCTAAAGAAAACTAAGAACCAACAACTAAAGGAAATCAGGAAAACAAGGCATAAATAAAATGAAATATCAATAAAGAGATAAAAATTGTAAAAGGAACAAAAAAAATCTGGAGCTGAAAAGTACAAAAACTGACACAAAATATTCAAGCGAAGCATTTGCATAATATTGGAGTAACTGAAGACAGAATCAGCAGATTGGAGATAGACAACAGAAATTACCCAGCATGGGGAGCAGAAACAGAAAATGAGCAGAGGAAAGTGAATCGAAGCATCATGTGCAATGATAAAAGGCTTAAAGCTGTCCCCCAACACCAGGAAAAGTCGAGGATGCTTGGTTTCACTCCTGCTAGTCAACATTGTACTATAAGTTCTTGCACAACAATTAGATAAGGGAAACAAACAAGAGGACTTCAAAGTTGAAGGAAGAGGTAAAACTGTCTCTCTTGGCAGGTGACATAATCCTGATATAGAGGAAAAATGTGAAAGAATCCACTAGAATGTGACTAGAACTAATGAACGAATTTTGCAGAATCATGTCACAAGCACATCAGCAACGAACAATCCACACAAAAAATTAAGACAATTATTCCATTCATAACAGTATCTAGAAGAACAAGATATCTAGGAATAAACAACGAAGGCTGTGAAAACTTGCACACAGGAAGCAACAAAGCATTGCTGAAGGAAGTTTAGAGAACCTTGAATGAATGAAGAGACATCCTGTGATTATGAACTGGTAAAATTACTGTTGTTAAGAGGGCAGTATCCTCCAAAGCTATCTAATGATTCAACACAATCTCTATTAAAATTTCAACAGTCATTGTGCAGGAATGGAATGCCAGTCCTCAAGTCTGAATGGAATTGCAAAAGCCTTCAAATAACCAAAACACTCCAGGAAAAAAGAACAACATTGGAGGGCACACGCTTCACTATTTCAGAACTACTAAAAAGTGACAGTAATAAAACGGTGGTGTTGTCAGCAGAACAGATGTACTGATCAATTGAAAAGAACTGAGTCCAGAAATAAATCTATGCATTTATGGCTGATTATTTTCCAACATCACTACTAAATCACTCAATGGAGAAAGAATAATTTTCAAGAAATTATTCTGGGACAAGTGGATTTCTACAGGCAAAAAATTTATTTTTAACTTTGTTAAAAAAATGACTCAAAATGGATCAATGACCCAAATATTTAAGAGATAAAACCATGCCCTTCTTGGGAGAAACCATGGGGTTTGAACTGTATGAACTGGGAGCTCGCAAAGGCATCTTGTGTGACACTTGACACAGCTGATGACAAAAGAAAAAATAGATAAATGAGAATTCACCCCAATATAAAACTTTTGTTCATCAAAGGACATTATCAAGAGAGTGAAAGGTAACCTACAGAATGAGGGAAAATTCTTGCAAATCATATATCTGATAAGGATTCAATAATCAAAATATATAAACAGCAAAAAGACAAAGAACCCAGTTTAAAAGTGGGCAAAAGACTTGCGTAGACATTTCTTCAAAGCAGTACACAAATGCCCAAGAAGCACATTAAAAAAATGGTTAATATCTAACATCATTAGCAACTGAGGAAACACACATCAAAACCCCACTGGGATACCCCATCACATCTCTTAAGACAGCTGTGATAGAAAAAAAGAGAGAGAGAGAGAAAGAACACGTGTTGTCTAAGAGGTGGAGACGTTGGAACACTCTCACCTTGCTGGTGGGTGTGTTTAATGGTGCAGCCACTATGGAAACCTCTGCACCAAGCCTCAAAAAGCTGAACCCAGAATTACCATCCGGCCGAGCAATGCCACTGCTTGGCACAGAACTCAAAGAGGAAACAGAAACTCAAGCAAATGGTTGCACACCAACTTTCACTGCAGCATTATTCTCAAAAGTTCGAGGTGGAACAAGCCAATTGTCCTTGACAGACACATAGATGAAGAGAATATGGGACATCAATGGAAAGAACATAAAATGGAATGAAATTCTGATATATGCTACAATGTGATAACCCTTGAAAACATTATCCTAAAATATATTGGAAGTTACCAAGGGCTACAGGGAGATGTTATTGCTTAATGAGTTTAGAATTTTTGTTTGGGGTGATGGAAACATTTTGGAAATAGGTGGTTATAATAGTTAAGATATTTTGAATATAGTTATGTCACTGAGTTGTACATTTAAAAATGTTTGGAAGGGGGCACCTGGGTGGCTCAGTCGTTAAGCATCTGCCTTTCAGGTCATGATCCCAGGGTCCTGGGATCGAGCCCCGCGACAGGGTCCCTGCACAGTGGGAAGCTTGCTTCTCCCTCTTCCACTCCCCCTGCTCGTGTTCCCTCTCTCGCTGTCTCTCTCTCTCTGTCAAATAAATAAATAAAATCTTTAAATAGTTTGTAATGGCTTATATATACTTTCCACAATAAAACCTTAAAACAAAAAGTACGTGGGGGCAGAATTGGGCCATGTGGGGTAATACGCTGACCCCTGGCCTATAGCAGTGGTTCTAATATTTCAGTAATTATAGGGTTCATTGGAGGGTTTTTGTTCAAAGACAGACAGTTGCTTCCCCAGAGTTTCTGATTCACTTTTCTTTCCAGGATGGGACACATGAATTTGCATTTCTAATAAGTTCATGTAAGATGCTGACGCTGATGGTCTGGGGACACCACTCTGAGAATCCTTGGACTGTATTATATGGAAATCGCCCCTCTGCTCTATCAATGTCATTGCTACTTATTTTCTATAAGGAAAAAGGTGAAGGTACTGCAATGCAATATCATGCTATCATAATTTGGTGCAGTCGGTCAAAAGTAATCATATGTTTAACATCTGTAGCCACCTGACAAGAAGCAGAGAGAAAGTAATGTAGGGTTTAAATGTAAACCTCATGGACACATTCCTGGACTGGACTCACTTCCCACTTCTGCAGCCTTTCTGCTCTGTACACTTAGAGCAAGAAATTCTAGAATTCCTAGAATATTTTCCTAAGTAGAGTGTATTAGAAGAAATACAACACAGTCCTTCAGATCTGGGCCTTAAAAAGGGGTGACGATTGCATATTTGGGAAGAGCGAAAGGACAGAGAGTCTAGTTGATATTGACCAGTCATATTTGATTTCCAAGGAGCAGCAACCTCAATGAGGAATTGTGAACTGAAAAGGGAGCGCGTATGAGCTTATGAATTATTCACGGTTTTCTGAATCTAAGTGAAAGACTGTGTGAGAGGAGTGAAGCAGCTGGTAATAAATGTGCGAATGTCCTTTCTTCTCTTTCATTTTAAGGGGGGGGGGGGATGAATAGTGCCATTTGCAGGCAGTCCCCGCTAAGCTCTGCAGGTGTCTTGATTTCTCCTAGAGAAATAACATACTTTGCTACTTTTGAAGATGGACTGTCACAGTGATTCTGACAAAGAGAGCTCCAAATCTTTGCAAATGGACTTGCAGAACTTTTCCAGTTGCTCAACAATATTTAAGCAGAGATCTACCTGGGCCATGGGGCCTGGCCTCCGTCTCTGCCACCTGTTAGGGCTCCATGGCTACCTTCCTGGGAGGCACCGGACAGTGGCGAGTTTAGGTGAGTTTGAGGAGGTCGCTGCCGAGAGCCTGGGGCCCCTGGCCCCCTGACTCCGCCTCTCCTGGGGGTGTGCTGGTGTCTGGAGCTGCACCAGGCACACAGGCTGGGCTGCTGGAGCCATGTGTGGGCCGCCAAGGCTGGGTCTGCCTTCGCAGTAGTGCCTTCCCCACACCAGCCCCGCTCTCAGGAGCCAGCTTCTGTCCTTTCTTCTCAGCCAGGATTTGATACACGGTGTTCCCCCAGCAATCACTTACTGAGCTACTACTGAATCCCCAGTGTGCAGATGGGTTAAAGGAGGACTAGTTCCTACAACTAGTTACTTACTGGAGGAAGCATTGCAGGTTTGTGGTGGGAAAGAGAAGCAGAGGATGAACAGGCAGAACTACAGGAAGGCAGAGTTCAGCCCCGCCCACACTGGAAATACACTGGGCTGAGCAGTGCTGGAGACCCCAAAGAGGGTGGCGCAGGAGGGAGGGGAGAAGGTCGTGCAGGAGGGAGGGGACAGGGTCTCGCAAGAAGGAGAGAGGGTTGTGCAGCAGGGAGGAGAGAAGGATCCGCAGGGCAGAGGGAAGAGGGCGGTGCGGGAGGGAGGGATGAAGGACAACAGCTGATCTTCCTGCGGCACAGTCAGCCCAGCCAACCGGAGGGCTCTGATGGGAGAGACCTGTGATAAAATGCACCCACACAATAAAAGTGCCCAAAAAACTTACCCTCAGATTCACAAATTCCACTTCTTTTTGCCTGGGGATCCCGGGAAACCAGTATTCCTGCCATTTTGCATATGAAGTTGCTCTTGAAAAAGTGGCTCAGTGGGTTAAGTAGAGTGGACTCTTCTCTTTGCTCCCTTGGAAACCATGTGCTCCCTTGTCTTTTTTGGCTACAATTTCTCCTGCTTTCTTTCTATTTTTGGAATATATTCCCTAGTCTCCATTTTAGATTCCTTATTTGTGGTCCATTTCTTAAATATCTTTGGAATTCAGATTTCAGCAGAATTGACAATTAAATAAATTACAAAGAGTTCTCTCTCCATAGGTTGTATGGAGAATCAAATAACATTTTTAAATGTCTGCAGATTCTTGGGGTTTTACTTTCTGTTCCAATTCCAAAATGCTGTTGAAATTCAATTTCCTTTGCAACTCATTTGATGAGATTTTCTGCTCCCCTCTGCTCTTACTTTACTTACACATGTAAGTTCCTTCTCATATTTTTTTTTAAGAAGGCACTTATGTGTGCAAGAAAGCTTCCTGCGGCGCAGGGGACTTTGGGCCTAGGGCAGGAGGCCTGGCGAGGGTCCACACCACGGCGGGGGGGGGCCAGGGCACTGAACAAGACGCCCCCCTGCCGGAAGAGTCCTCTTGCTATGTAGCCGCTCAGTGGCAGGACGCGCACAGGGCTTTCCCTCTGAGAAGTTTTCAGTTGCTAGATCACCACCACTGCTTGATTCTTCTCCTCTCAGACCCCACCTTTTCCCACATTCAGGTCCTCTCGTTTTATGTCTTTTAAAAATTTCTGTATATTATTATATTTACACAACTTCAAATGTACAGAGAAGTTGCCAGACTAATTCAAGTGACTTCCATGTGCTTTTCAACACTTTTGCTCCTTTTTCTTTCCCCTCATATTTATATGGAGACACATATATATTCATACATTGTATAAATTATATGTCACATATATCATACTTACATAGAACTGTATGTCATCTATATTATATATGTGTATATGCTTTTTTAAATTATTTGAAATGTTCCTTTACCCTAATTACTAACAAATGTATTTCTTAAGGACAAAGATCATCTCTACGTAACCATAAATTACAGAAATATGGAAACTGAACACTAATGTCTAATTACTATGATCTAATTTCCAATTTTGATCAAATTGTATCAATTGTCCCAATACATCCATTATTGCTATGGCTTTTTTGGTCTAGGATGCCACTCTTAATCACATGCTGGATTTATTGTCCTGTACTCTAGCCTCCTTTAATCTAGACTACGTTCACAGGGTTTCTTTGATCTTGATATTCTGAAGGTCAGCTATTTTGTAAAATGTTTCTCAATTTGAATTGTCTCATATTTCATGAAATAGGATTTGTTACTGGCCACCCAGATTCACTCTGAAGAAGCCAGAACCCTGTGGCGGAGCAAAAGAGAAGCTGGATGCCAAGTGACCACACAGAGAGGAGACTCCTCAGCAGTTCTAGGCAAAGTAACTTTAGATTGTACCGTGAGGAAAAATTAACATTATCTTATTTATGTCCCTAAGTCTGAAGGTCTTTATCCAAGTTTCATTCTGCTGCATGGGTAATCGCTCTAAATTGCAAATGGTATTCCCGTGATTATCAATTGTCTACAAAACCCAAAAGCTGAGAACGTACTGGGCTTATTCACCGCTATCTCCCAGATACCTAGTTGAGTGTGTACCTAAAGGCACTAAACAAATGTTTGTTGAAAGTGTGAATCAATATGACTTTCAACAGTAACAGTTTTTGTTCATGCTGTTGTGAGTCAATTCCAAGTCCCCTGACTGCAGGCTGACTCAGTTCGCACACCGACTGCCCCCCTTATCATGTTCTCGAGTCCCAGGCTCCTATCCTCATCACCCCAGGGGCTGGCACCACTCACCAGGGGCCGTCCCTGTGCCCCAAACCCACCCACACGATTCCAAGCAGCCAATGCACAGGGAGCCTGTGAAACGAACACTGTTCTGTGTGCCATACGAAGCTCTCCCTTACAATTTCAGCTACATGCTCCTCCTTTGTACCTAAGATATATTTATCATACCACTGCCAACATTTAAGCACAGTTCTTTCCAATTCTAGACTTTACACAAATGCTACATATTTTCTCTCCAATCTTTTTAAGTTATCACAAGGCTTGTGATATTTATCTGATTAATAAATGCATCATGTTCTTAGAAATAACATTGGGATTTATAACAACGCTCTGGCTCATCTTCCATGCTGGACGCAAAGAACACCACGTTAATGCAGTCTTGCCTGTGAGGTGGTGGCACACGAGCCTAAGACATGGGCTCCCGAGGGAGCTCTCTTGCTCAGCTGGCTCCAGATCTCGAGCAGTTCATGCCTTCCGTGCCACGGTTTTGTCACGTGAAAACGGAAATGCTAATGGTGCCTCCTTTAAAGCTGTATTATGAGGCTTAGATTAGTTAATGTATTTGAAGTGCTTACAACACCCCTGACTGCATTCACGAGCACTTGGTAGGTGTGAGCCACTGCTAGTGAAAATTGCCAAGATGAACAATACATACTCAACAAAGGCAGCTGCTTGAGAGAAACTGCTCAAAATAGATATAAGAAAAAATAGACGTCAGAAAGCAGTATCACTTACGAACTATCAGAAAATGTTTTAACAGTTACCTGCACTGTAAATGTTCGTTCGTATGTAGCGTGCTTGAAAGTGAGGCACCAACCGTTTGCACGCAGTGCTTTCATCTGCCAATGGAGCATCCACGGGCTCTCCCACGCGGCAGTACTGCCAGTAACCCGCCAGATCGTGGACTCTATGCAAGTGCCCACACATACTTGGTTTTTCCTCTATACATACAAAAGCATTTAGTGATGACTTGCAGATAAAGAAACTGGGAAGAGACATCATTAAGCACAATGCAAATACACACACATACGCAGATACACACGCTCTCTCTCACAGGTGTGTATGTACTATTTTTTACAATTATTATTTAATTCATGAAATGTTACCTGGGAAGAAAACTGTTTTCTTATTCACAGTCCACTCTATTCTACAAAAAAATGTCTAAGTATCCTGTTTTTCAAACACGGAAAGGATGAAATTGTGAATCATAGATGAATTTGCGTGAGGTCGTCAAAGTGGGGAAGAAGTGTGGTCACACCGGGACAGCACTGAACAGGGTATGTTCACGTGGCAGAGAAAGCACACAGAGAGAGCTACACACTCAATGAGCAGCAACGAGGCTGGCCAGTGGATGAGCATGCAGGAATTTCCATGGCGGCTGTCTGATCGATGACCGTGCAGTAATCTCCGAGGCAGCTGGCCAGTGGGTGAGCGTATGATAATCTCCGTGGGGGCTGGCTAGTGGATGAGCGTGCACTAATCTCTGTGGCGGCTGGCTAGTGGATGAGCTTGCACTAATCTCTGTGGCGGTTAGCCAGCGGATGAGCGTATTGTAATCTCCGTGGCGGCTGGCTAGTGGATGAATGTGCGGTAATCTCCGTGGCGGCTGGCTAGTGGATGAGCGTGCAGTAATCTCCATGGTGGCTGGCCACTGGGTGAGCATATGGTAATCTCCGTGGGGGCAGGCTAGTGGATGAATGTGCACTAATCTCCGTGGCAGCTGGCTAGTGGATGAGCATGCACTAATCTCTGTGGCGGCTGGCTAGTGGATGAGCGTGCAGTAATCTCTGCAGCGGCTGGCTAGTGGATGAGCGTGCAGTAATCTTCGTGGTAGCTGTCTGGTGGATGACCATGCAGTAATCTCTGTCGTGGCTGGCTAGTGGATGACCGTGCAGTAATCTCTGTGGCCCCTGGCTACTTGGATGAACTTGCAGTAATCTCAGCAGTGGCTGGCTAGTGGATGAGCATGCAGTAATCTCCGTGGTGGCTGTCTCGTGGATGAGCGTGCAGTAATCTCCGTGGCCCCTGGCTACTGGATGAACTTGCAGTAATCTCTGCAGCGGCTGGCTAGTGGATGAGCGTGCAGTAATCTCCACGGCAGCTGGCTACTGGATGACCATGCAGTAATCTCTGTGATGGCTGTCTAATCAGTGACCATGCAATAATCTCTGAGGCAGCTGGCTAGTGGATGACCATGCAGTAATCTCCGTGGCGGCTGGTTACTGGATGAGCTTGCAGTAATCTCTGCAGCGGCTGCCTACTGCATGAGCATGCAGTAATCTCCGTGGCGGCTGGTACGTGCTGCTCTTTAGTAGCTATTCGGGCTGTTGTTGCTACCAAACACAGAGTTCAGTGTTTGTACTGCTTTTGGAATAAGGTATGAATGGGCAGAGAACTGGATGTGTTTGCAGAAATAAACCTGATTTCAACACAGAGGAAGTTTCAAAAATGAGTCGGCCTTTCAAGTATCTTAGAATGGAAGTTGGAAACAAGATTAGGCCAGATAGATGCCTTTGTGAGTAACAACAATTCTCTTGTTTTGGTAGAGACCATAATGTTGCCTGTGAGTTCTTCAGAAAGAAAGACTGTGATCCCCAGTCTATCATGAGTGGGTGCTAACTATTTTCAGAGTACACAGGAGCATAAAGTCCATAGCATAGGTTCAGTGGTCATTATAAATCCATGTCCCCCTGGTGATATATAGGAGCCAACAGACATCTGCGTGGGCGTGCGCACATGCGTACGCACGCACACACACACACACACACACACAGTATTTAGAGACAACACAGGCAAATTTGAAGCACAAATTCAAAGTGGACATTTCCCAAGGAAGTGAAGTAGAGAGAGAACCTTGTTCAGGAATTAAATTATTTTAGGAAGAAATGAACCATATGAGCAGCAGGTGTGTATGCTAATAGAATGGCTCTGTGTTTTAATTAAGCAGTATTTCCCTACAGAATAATTACATATATTGTTTACTCAACTATTTTTTTAAAGCCATTAACACATCTATAATGTACTTTCTTCCCAGGCTACAAGTTAAAAAGCCTTAAGAACATTTGTTTTCATCATGAAAGAAATACATAATAGGTATTCAGCTTAATGCCGATATTTATTCCCTAAAAATTGTGCATCCAGGAATTCAAACATATTCATGGCCTGACTTCCATGGCTTATTTTAAGTTTAGAAATTTGTCATAGCTTTATTTTAAAAAATTATGCCTTTGACTCTACAGAAGTGCAGGAATTTTGGAGGTAAGGTCAAAGGAATATCACTATGTTTAAGGAGACTTGCACAGCGGTGGTTTGTTCTCACGGAGGCTGCGCGGTAGGGAGGGGGTCACCCCATGCACTGCTGGAAAACCACAGAGCATGGTCTTCTGAACCAAATACTTGTCAACTGAATTAAAACCTTCCACATAAAACCTCCAGAATGGAAGCATTTATGTTCCTTTCAAAAGAATTTCTTGGAAATCATGACAGCCTTGTCTTAGGAGCCCAAGAAATCTGTACGTGTTAAAGGCTTACAGAAGACCTTAGCTGGACTATCACAAATCCACAGAAGTTTGATAAACAGATTCAATGGGACAGCACTGCTTATCAGAGAAAATTAGCAAACTGGATTACTTGAAAGGCAGGCTCACAAAAAAACCCTGCAATACAAGCCTATACTATTATCTTTTAAAATGTTGAACTTGGCTTCTGAGGATCCCGTACTGCAGGGCCTTTGATTGTGATTCTTTCCGCCAGGAGCGTGAACTTGCTAAAGGGGCCTCAATTGTTAGCACAGATCTGTACCTCTGAAACAAATAATACAATATATTTAAAAAAGAAGAAGAAGAAGAAGAAGAAGAAGAAGAAGAAGAAGAAGAAGAAGAAGAAGAAGAAGAAGATGATAGCAGGAACAGAAGAATGAAGGGGGGGATATCGGAGGGGGAGATGAACCATGAGAGACAATGGACTCTGAGAAACAAACTGAGGTTTCTAGAGGGGAGGGGGGTGGGGGATGGGTTAGCCTGGTGATGGGTATTAAAGAGGGCACGCTCTGCATGGAGCACTGGGTGTTATGCACAAACAATGAATCATGGAACACTACATCCAAAACTAATGATGTAATGTATGGTGATTAACATAACAATAAAAATTTTAAAAAAAGAATCTTGTGGAAAGACGAGAAAGTGCTTGATTAGACTTAACTTGAGGATTGAAAAATGATGCCTCCTACTTTTTTTCCTATCTCTACCTATCAATTTTATCAATTATTGTCAAAAATACTCATGGCCACGACTAACTGGATGATAATGTTTGGCAGCCAGCATTTTTGACAAAAATAATTCCAGACAAATCACACCAATTTGGCCGGGAAGGCAGTGAGTGTGAATAAATGTTGAGCAGAAATGTCATGGCGGGTTCAATGTGTTTCCTTCTCTATGAAGGAGGCCCCTGAGGCTACCGAAGTTGGGTGTCCAGGGGACAGAGCTTCACACAACACCAACAGATATTAATACCAAATGCATGCTGAATGTCTCTGCCAACCGTAAGAGTGAGCATTACACACATGTGTGTTTACACCAGCATGTTCTGAAGAGGTGAATTTAAAGCCCCGTATAAGCAGAAGATTGCAGCACAGATGATCCAAGAGGGGAGACTGTATGACACAAAGATCTGGAGTGCTTTTCTTTAGTAACTCTGGGATGTGGTAGAGTCACCCTTCTTTCATGATGGAGGGTAAAGTTCCTTCTTAGAACTTAACTTTGGTCATCACTTATTGAAGCCATCACACACAACCAGGTTCTTGGGTAGCTTTTCATGGTTCTCAACCTATAATTTCATGAAAGAATGATAGGAAACTAATTTGAATTGTTTTTGTCATTTAGACAAACGTTGCGCCAATAGGAGTAAAGAGGGAATACAACATCCATGTTGCCAGGTCTCCGCGGCTTTGAAAGGTGGATGAAAAGGAGCCAAAACCAAACTCCATGCGAGCTGAGACCCTAACCATTGATTATCGATACTTTGTTATTTTCTTCATTTTTAAAAGAAGGAAATAATCACGTGCCTGCATATCAAAGGAAGGTGTACTAGGGCACAGTGGATTAAGATCTCCGGCAAAGAGGGATGCCGTCTTCTGGACTGAGCTCCCAGCAGCGTTTTGCAGACTTGGTTCCAGGTCAAGTTAGTAATCATTATCTTTCAGCAGTAAACAGTGTGTCTCCCCACCTCCCACGGATGCTATGATTTTGAGATTTCCAAGTCTTATCAATTAGTCCAACAACATCAACTATAGAAAAACCAGGTAATTTAATTCTCACACTTTAGACGTGCATTATAGTCTTTTTAAAAAAGATTTTATTTATTCATGAGAGAGAGAGAAAACACACATGTGAGAGAGCACAAGAGGGGAAGGGGCAGAGAGAGAGGGAGAAGCAGGTTCCCCACTGAGCAGGGATCCTGATGTGGGACTCGATCCCAGGACCCTGAGATCATGACCTGAGCTGAAGGCAGACGCTTAACAAATTGAGCCACCCAGGTGCCCCTTGCATTATACTCTTTATTTAATTATTATGAACTAAAAGAAGAAAGACTGGTTACTCTAGGTCTTAATATCTATATTGTCAAAATATCTTCCCTTAACAAGTATTGGTGCAAATTTTGCACTGTTTAATTATAGGCCCTGACTTTTTTACTCAGCAACTTACTAGATGTAGGGTAGGGAACATGAATTAATGATTTTCCTGTTCTGTATCTGACATACTTGGTGAATTGAATGAACATGAAGACTATTATAACACCAATAAAGTGAATTACTTTTTAAATTGGAAATTAAAATTTCCAGAGACAGTTTACTATTTTCACTGCCTGCGTTAGTTCCCAGGACTACATACTAAGTCCCACCAACTGAGTGGCCTACAACCACAGACGTGTGCTCCCTCACAGTTCTGGAGGCTGGGGATCCAATGTCTGGGTGCTGGAAGGGGGCAGGCCCTTCAGCTTCTCGGGACCCAGGTGTTTTGCTTACGGCTGCATGATTCCAGGCTCTTCTGTCTTCACCCAGCTGTCTTTCCTTCTTGTCTCTATTCTTCCTGGGACAACACCAGTTATACTGGTTTAAAGGCCAATCCAACTTCGGGGTGACCTCATTCTAACCAACTGCATGAAGCAATGACCCTATTCCAAAATAAGGTCACTTTCTGATAAAATGAGAGTCAGGGCTTCAACATATCTTTTTGAAGTGGATACAACGCAATCCTAACAATACCAGACGTTAAAAGTACTGTATGTATGGTTTAAAATAATGTGATGAATGACTTAGGACTCTACCTTTGTGGAAGGAAGAAATGATTTAAGGATGTGTTCTCACAGAAAAGATAAACTGAGAATAGTACACTGATCTAGCAGACACAACCTGTCGACAGCCAATCTCAATAATGAAGCAGACATTCATGCTTGATATTTGCCTTGACCTTCATATTCACACTAAACTCACACCTTGTAACATGTCCACAAGCTGTGTATTTTCTTACCTATAACACAGGCCAGAACTGCAGTGCTTCCTTTCACATACTGGACATTTAACACAATTCTGACATCAAACTGAAAGCATTAACACAGTAGGGCATCTCCAACACACTAGGTAACGTTACTGTTTAGTCGAGTATATCCCTGCTCTTCTGCATTCTTATTAGAAATCACTAGAAAAATGATGTCGTTTAGACACGATCATATAATCTATCCCTTTATGCTACATTTTCTCATTATATTATTTCCACTGTGATTTTGGTTATCAGAACTAAGCTGAATTTCCTTAAGTAGAGCAGTTAGTTAATTGGTTTGAGGATTCTTGGTTAGAATATAGATTTTAGCTTCAAATCTGTATCTAAACAATATATCATAATAAAGTAAAGAGAAAAAGATTTGACTATCAAGACACATTTCACTTAAAATATACAATGTGGAAAATAGAAGAGAAAATGTAATATAGATACCAAATTTGCTACCAAGTGTTGCTGCTCTGTTTTATGCTGAATAATGGTGTTTTAATAAAGGCTCAATGGGATATTTCAAGTAATTCCTTGAAAAAGTGTCAAGCCGGTGGACATATTTACACCTTCTGGCTTTATGAGTTAAACAGTGCCCTAGTTTCTATATCAGCACTGTCTAATATAATATGGTAACCACCACAGCTGGTGAGCACTTGATATGTGGCTGAGCTGAATTTTTAATTTAAATTGTTTTAATAAAATTAAATTTAAAAACTAAACTATTTTTAAGCACATTTTTATTATTTTGGTAGGATTATACTGTATCATAACCATTGAAAACATAGGATTCCAAACTGAGAAGTGTTGTGACTACATACCAGAATCTGAACACCAAATACAAAAAATTAATGTAAAATACCTCAGTAATAAGTCTGAACTAGATTAAATGTTGAAATGATATGATTTTGCACATATATTTCCTTTTTTATGTGAATGCTCTACATTTTAAAGTTATGTATGTGGCTCAGATTACATTTCTATTAGATAGTGCTGTGTGTAGAGTAACCTAAGAAAAATAGAACTGTTTTACAGTTTCAGAAGATTTATAAACAATTCAGTCTTAGGATGAAGCTGGGTATTTTGCTAGAAAAAGTAAGAAGGAAAGAAGCATTTCAAACTCAAGTCTGTCAGTCAAACCTATGGGCTGACTATCTCACATTTCCCGGGAAATCATACTTGAGGGCCCCATTACTTGTATGACAAGAGCTATTACTTCTTTTTCCAATTAAACTTGGATTTCCACACAAAAAACACCCTACCCCTACCCCCACATGCATACACACACATGCACAGACAGACCTCTGCTCAGATGCATTTTAAACCATATTCCAAGTGATTTCTACCTTCATTCTGGAACTTGTAATAGCAAAGTGCACAAAATGGCAAGATGAAGAAAAATAAATCCAAAAGTGATGGGTTTTCTGTCTCTTCTCTTTGGAGAAGCAGGAAGTAAAATACCGTTATTTTTAATTTATTTTACTTAATCTTTCATCTGGTAATTGTTTTTGCCCTAATGGAAGAAGACAAGGAAGTGAAAGATGACTATATTAAGAAAATAGAAGTGTGTATATTTATGCTTTTAATATCAATTAATAAGTGTATTTCTGTTTTTAATATCAATTATTTTACTTAAGCCTCTTAATTACCTTGAATATATAGTAGTAGTGGGGCATGTGCTATTTATTTTATTTTACTAATAAGAAAACAGTACTTCTGCATTTACTAATAAGAAAACAGTCACTCTGCATCTACTTGTGGATCAAGATATATTGAAATGTGTTCAGGTCATCCTTCCCTCTGACATGCAACACAGATAAAAGGGGTTTAGATAATAATTCACTTTTTAAAGCAGGGGATGGGATATTTAAATACTTGTTCGTGTGTAATTTTTCAGCCTTTCTTAATAGCAGGTACTAATAAAGATCATATATAGTCTATTGTGGGATTTAGTTTCAAATCAAATCACTTGGGAAAACCCACACCACAATGAATTATACTCTAAAGTTTGGCATTTCATTAAATGCAGTCTATTTCCTTTCTCTCTCTCTCTTTTTTGAGATTTATTTATTTATGTATTTGAGAGAGAGCTTGCACAAGTGCATGTGTGGGGGAGGGGCAGAGGGAGAGAATCTCAAGCAGTCTCCACAGGGGGCTGGATCCCAAGACCCTGAAACCATGACCTGAGTTAAACGAAGAGTCTGAGGCTTAGCTGAATGAGCCGCCCAGGTACCTCACATTCAGTCTATTTTCATATAAGAATTAAACTCACCACCTTTGAGGAGTTAGGTCAAATACGGTTTTTCAAGATACATAGGAAAAAATATCTGCTCTCAAGGAGCTACCATTCACTTGAACAAATGCTAATCAAATGCATACTATGTGCAAGGCCCAAATTAGGATATCTTGTTCTTTGCTTTAGTCTGTTTTCCTGAAGTGAAATACTGGCTTTGTCATTTGATTGATTGATTGGTATTATTTTTCATGGGTGTAAAAATAACCACTCCTGAGTCATTACTGGTATCACCTGCTTACTAATGTATTCTCTGTGAGAGTACATAAAGCTAAACGAAGCACAGATAATTTAAACAAGTACCATCAGCAGTCCTAGTACTCAGAAAAATCATTATTATTTTGGTACCTTGTTTTCTGTTTTTTTCTATACGTATACAATACATGTAAATGCATATACCATATATGCATTTTTGAATCTTTTTTCAGTTAACAGAATGGCATAAACACTTTCCATATTATTAAATATTTTCATGTTTTTCAAAGATTGTTCTTAACTATTGTGCTTAAATGCAAAACACTCCCTTTAACCGTATATAGATTACTTTCAGTATTTCTCTATTATAAATAATGCTTTGGTGTTAATTATTGCAAAGTACCTCACTTTCTGTATCTCTGATTAGTGTAATTTCCAAAAGGCAGAATTACAGGGTAAAGAAGACAACTACTTAGAAAGCTTATGAAAAATTGCAGAAAAGAAAAAAAATTGTTTAGAAGATCAACCTATTTATACCAGTATTTTATAAAAACCTCATTTAACAAACTTTTACCAGTACTGAATATTTTCCACTTTGTTGTTTTAAAATTTTGTATATTATAGGGAAGCCTGGGTGGCTCAGTCGTTAAGCATCTGCCTTCGGCTCAGGTCATGATCCCAGGTCCTGGGATCGAGCCCCGCATCGGGCTCCCTGCTCCGCGGGAAGCCTGCTTCTCCCTCTCCCACTCGCCCTGCTTGTGTTCCCTCTCTCGCTGTGTCTCTGTCAAATAAATAAAATCTTTAAAATAAATAAATAAATACATACATAAATTTATTTTGTATATTGTAAATTTTCTTTTCATATCACTTGTCAACTTTGCATATAAAATTTTATTTAATTTTATGTGTCATATTTTCTGTATGTTTAGTCCACTTTCCTTTGATTAATTTAAAAAGACTAAAATTTTCTTAGTAATTTCTTAAAATCCTGTGCTTTTAATGGCATAGTAAGTACAGAGCAAACCAACAAAAAGGAGAATAAAAAAGCAACATGGAATTGTTACTTCCCACAACTCAGTAGTTTTTCTTTCTTTGGGGAAGAACAATACAAGCCTCTCTCATTGCCTATGATTTATTTATCATTTAAAAACGGAAGTAGAAAAGCACAGAGAATAAACATGCTTAATGTGAGAAGAGTAACCCGTCCATGAAGTATGACTTTTTGAATGGATGAAAGCTTTCAGTGTTTGTACTTTCGATGCACAAAACAATTATGATAAAATTAAAACAAATGTAAATTTGAATAAAATGAACAGATATTTAAATATTGTCAAAAGATATTGTAGACCCTCCTTATCTCCTCTGTGACCTGTTTTCTACGGCATGAAGTGGATGAAACCTTTTAACAAAGGTTTTTCCACACTGCTCCTACACTGAGATTTTCTTCAGACTACTGTTTTCTAGGTGTGCGGGCATGATGCGAATTAATCCACTCTGGTAAAAATGAGCCTGTGCAATGGAGGGAGCAGCCAGAAGGACTGCGGGCACACGGTGGGCATGATTCAGCTCAAGCAGGCCCACATCTCAGCTCTGCAGCAGCATACCAGCCCCCTAGGAGAATCATCTGGACATAAATTCAACTGAACTTAATCAGGAAAGCCTTGAATTTTGGAGTCAATCTCCCAGAAAATGCCAAATTAGATGGAAAATTACTCTGGTTTACCTAGAAGATAGCTTCCCACTTAGGAAATTAACTTGCAGAAGGAGCTGCTTTCTATAGTGATAAAGCTTCCTGTGTGTCCTCAGCAGCATACAAGTAACAGGACCCCAAATAATGGTGTGGAAATAGGAGTCGTAGGTACGGCAGCCGAAAAACTAGGAGGAGTAAGTGGAACACTAGCAGAGTACACTCAACACTGAGTGTATCTCCTAAAACAATGATGTGTGAAAATATGAGTTCTTCCACTTGGGGATGATTTTTAAGGTTCTTTTTTTTTTTTTTTTAGTTCTTTGTTTGCGTATAACACCCAGTGTTCCATGCAATTCATGCACTCCTTGAAACCCATCACCGGGCTAACACATCCCCCCCACCCCCCTCCCATCTAATACCTTCAGTTTGTTTCTCAGAGTTCACAGTCTCTCATGGTTTGTCTCCCCCTCCAATATCCCCCACTTCTTTTTTCCCTTCCTTCACCTAATGTCCTCCATGTTATTCCTTATGTTCCACAAATAAATGAAACGATATGATAATCGACTTTCTCTGCTTGACTTATTTCACTTAGCATAATCTCCTCCAGTCCCATCCATGTTGCTGTAAAAGTTGGGTATTCACCCTTTCTGATGGCTGAGTAATATTCCATTGTATATATGGACCACATCTTCTTTATCCATTCATGTGTTGAAGGGCATCTCGGCTCTTTCCACAGTTTGGCTATTGCGGACATTGCTGCTATGAACATTGGGGTGCATATGGCCCTTCTTTTCACTACATCTGTGTCTTTGGGGTAAATACCCACTAGTGCAATTGCTGGGTCATAGGGTAGCTCTATTTTTAATTTTTTGAGGCACCTCCACACTGTTTTCCAAAGTGGCTGTACCAACTTGCATTCCCACCAACAGTGTAAGAGGGTTCCCCTTTCTCCACAACCTCTCCAACATTTGTTGGCTCTTGCCTTGTCCATTTTTGCCATTCTAACTGGTGTAACATGGTATCTCAATGTGGTTTTGATTTGAATTTCCCTGATGGCTAATGATGATGAACATTTTCTCATGAGTCTGTTAGCCATTTGTATGTCTTCTTTGGAGAAGTGTCTATTCATGTCTTCTGCCCATTTTTTGACTGGATTATTGGTTTTTTGGGGTGTTATTTGAGAAGTTCTTTACAGATCTTGGATATCCACCCTTTATCTGTAGTGTCATTTGCAAATATCTTCTCCCATTCTGTGGGTTGCCTCTTTGTTTGGTTGACTGCTTCCTTTGCTGTGCAGAAGCTTTTTATCTTGATGAAGTCCCCAAAGTTCATTGTTGCCTTCGTTTCCCTTGCCTTCGGAGACGTGTCTTGAAAGAAGTTGCTGTGGCCAATGTCGAAGAGGTTACTGCCTATGTTCTCTTCTAGGATTTTGATGGATTCCTGTCTCACATTGAGGTCTTTCATCCATTCTGAGTTTATCTTTGTGTATGGTGTAAGAGAATGGTCGAGTTTCATTCTTCTGTATATAGCTGTCCAATTTTTCCAGCACCATTTATTGAAGAGACTATCTTTTTTCCACTGGATATTTTTTCCTGCTTCGTCGAAGATAAGGTGACCATAGAGTTGAGGGTCCATGTCCCGGCTCTCTATTCTGTTGCATTGATCTGTGTGTCTGTTTTTGTGCCAGTACCATACTGTCTTAGTGATCACAGCTTTGTAATACAGCTTGAAATGATGCTCCCAGCTTTATTTTTCTTATTTCAGGTTCTTTTGAAACTTCCAGCATTTAACCACACATACATGGGAGAGTGTCATGACTATATACCTCAGTGTACTGAACACATGGAAATTGGAAAAAACACATGGGTTGACTGACTTGTAATGAAAAGATGCAGTTTCCTTCTTGACAAAGAGCAACCTGAGTATTTGTAATCCCCTACCTGCTATTCACAGAGCCCTGAAATATCAGCTCTCCTGTGAGGTCTTCTGGCTGTCAAGTGAATCTTCTGCTCCTTTTCTACTCTCTTTCTTTTTTTTTTTTTTAAAGATTTTATTTATTTATTTATTTGAGAGAGCGAGAATGAGAGAGAGCGAGAGCACATGAGAGGGGGGAGGGTCAGAGGGAGAAGCAGACTCCCCGCTGAGCAGGAGACTGATGCGGGACTCGATCCCGGGACTCCAGGATCATGACCTGAGCCGAAGGCAGTCGCTGAACCAACTGAGCCACCCAGGCACCCCTCTACTCTCTTTCTATCATCAGTTCATACATTATCCTGACATATAAAGTCTTACATTACAAGTAGATTTATATATTCTATCCAGTGTTATAATAAGATAGGGTGGGAACTCTTCACTACAAGGTGCCAATGATGAGACAGGTGCGTTAGCTGTAGAGAATTTTAAAACGCAATGAACCAGACTAAAATTCAGTCTGGTTTTTATTATGACCATGCACCTGGAATTCTACACAAAAAGATCACAAAATGCTCCTGTCCTCCATGGAAGATCACTCCCACCCACGGGCACCCTCCACTTCCCACCCGCCCCCCACCCCATTCCTGTTGGGAATATACTCATGGCTCTCCCTCTTCAACTGCCAAATATTTGAGGAAAGAATCATTTTTCACTTAATTCATCCATCCATCTATCTATCTATCCATCTAAGTTATCTGTATCTGTGGCAATATAAAAGACACTCAGAAAATGTTGGTAGAACATGTCAATGAAGAGTGCAGGTAGAAGATCTCAAAGGAAGAGAAAATGAGAAAGCTGGATTTCTTACTAAATGATACCAGAAAATATTTTCCACATTAAAACAGGGAAAATCATATGAAACCAAACAAATGATGGGAAGTTTTCATAAAGTGATTTATCAAGTTGTGAAGAAAAGGTTATTGAAATATATGGCAAAGAATAAAATAATCGGCAACTTAGCAAGAAAACATGTGTCTTACATCTGCTCGTGCATCTGCCTGCAGACACCTAGGATACATGTTGAAATAATAACTCTCCTTTGCATTGGTTTTCCACATCTCAAAGAGTGGCTATCATTGACATAATCAAATCCAGAAATGTGAGGAAATGGATTTTGGAACATGCAGGCCATAGCTTTTCTTCATGATGTGGAAGAAACCATCCTGGAGGGTCCTCATGCCAAATAGACACCAGCAAACTACAACAGATCCACGCTGGGGAAGATGGATTTGACTGAGTCCACAGAGCAGGCAAGCAGTGGGAGTGGATAAATCTGTTTTGAAAATGAGAAAAAAAAAGTTCAGGGGCGCCTGGGTGGCTCAGTCGGTTGGGTGTCTGCCTTCGGCTCAGGTCATGATCTCAGGGTCCTGGGATCGAGCCCCACATCGGGCTCCCTGTTCAGCAGGGAGTCTGCTTCTCCCTCTGCCTCTTTCCCGTGCTTGTGCTCTCTCTCTTTCATTCTCAAATAAATAAAAGCTTTGAAAAAATAAAAAATAATAAAAAATTAAAAGTGAGAAAAAATAGGTGTTTACCCCATAGATACAAATGTAGCGATCCAAAGGGGTAAATGCACCCCAACATTTATAGCAGCAATGTCCACCATAGCCAAACTGTGGAAAGAGCCCAGATGTCCATCGACAGATGAATGGATAAAGAAGAGGTATATATACACAATGGAATATTATGCAGCCATCAAAAGGAATGAGATCTTGCCATTTGCAATGACATGGATAGAGTTAGAGGGTATTATGCTAAGCAAAATAAGTCAATCAGAGAAATACAATTATCATATGGTTTCACTCATATGTGGAATTTAAGAAACAAAACAGGATCTTAGGGGAAGGGAGGGAAAATAAAACAAGGTGAAATCAGAGAGGGAAACAAACCGTAAGAAACTCTCACTCATAGGAAACAAGCTGAGGGTTACTGGAGTGGAGGGGGGTGGGAGGATGGGGTGGTTGGGTGATGGACATTAAGGAAGGCACATGATGGGGCGCCTGGGTGGCTCAGCCAGTTGTCTGCCTTCGGCTCAGGTCATGATCCTGGAGTCCCAGGATCGAGTCCTACATCGGGCTCCCTGCTCCGCGGGGAGCCTGCTTCTCCCTCTCCCTCTACTGCTCCCCCTGCTTGTGCTCTCTCTCTCTCTCTAATAAATAAATAAAATCTTAAAAAAACAGACTGATGAATCACTGACCTCTACCTCTGAAACCAATAATACACTATCTGTGAAATGAATATAAATTAAAAAATGAAAAAAGTTCAATTCCACCAAAATAGCAAAATATTAGAGGTATATATACCTCTCTCTCTCTCTCTCTTTCTATATATATATATATATATATATGGAAAAATTTGTAAGACAAAATCACATACTGAAGGAATATGGATTTCCTCTGAAATAAAAGCAAAATATCCATATGCAGTACAAAAATCATGGTAAACCACATCTCTATAGCTGAAGAACTTCTGATTTTGATAATAATTTAGATGTCAACAAGATTGAGTATGAAGAAGTTAATTATTAGACTATGACGGAATTGACTTTCATGCAGAAAGAAACACAGAGGAGAAAGGTTCATCTTTTATACTAAATACAAAGTCATTTGGTGTCACTGCAAATATAAGTTGAAGGGGAATTTATTATTTTGATGTGTACTCTCCTCCACTCAAATAAAAGCAGAAATGATATTTAAGAATGTAAACTTCCCTGCATACAACAAAGCCAGGGTTTGAAAGGGCTTTCAACGTGTGGCTAATAAACTGCTTTATATACATCATATAATTTTATATAAATGGTATATATAATGCACTGTACATATACATGTATTACACTATAAATGATACATATTATTCATTATTAAGTTATATTGCATATAGGTCATGTATTATATAACTTCTAAATACTGTGTATACTTCGTGACCAGGTTTTTATAAATTCACATACCATCAGCCTAGAGTATATTTTTAACATTATAGGTAAATCAGAACTTCAAAGTTTCATGTGAAAAAAGGAATAGTTATTAATCAGATGTAAGTCAAAGCAAACATTTCCTTTTTACTACCCTCTACTCTCCTTGAGGACAGACATTTCTGGCTTCCTCCCACTAAGCCACAGTGAATGAGTTACATGAAAATGAGCAGTCCAGCAGGTGCAAGACAGAAACACCTCTATGGTGTCAGGAACAAGACAAATGACCTACTGTCAGATACTCAGCAGCAGAATGATATGCATATTTGGTACTGACATTCTAAATTACCGACTACAGAACACGATCAGCTGCTGCAGTAGGAAAGTACTCTGAACGTGCTGGTCTTGCCTGCAAGTTTCTAACACAGCAAAGCTTGAGATTTCAGTGGACTGTGGGCACCAGGAAATGCGCTCTAGACAAAAACAAAGAGCGGACATGGCCACAGGTGCTCTTCTAAGCCAGAACTCCCTGGGAGTGCTCCCTCTCTGTTCTAGGCTCATTTTTAGACGCACCTTGTTTAGCACAGAATCTAAGAACACGGCTCTTTTCTCGAACACTGTTAGAACTACTTTTCCTACGTTGGCTTAAATATACCCAGGCACGGATACAGCAGGTTACAAGTGTGGATTCCTTACACTCTTGCTCCCAAAGTTAGGCCATTTTGCTCATTGTTTTCTTACTATTAGCAGCTACAGAAAAATGCTTTGGAATTAATAAAAGATGATACCAACTGGAAAGAGAGTTACACACCAACTAAAACTGACCCTTACTGAGGTGGTATATATACTTTCTCTCCTTGTGAACTTTTCTCTTGCCTTCCAGCCACCCGGCAGTCCCTTGTGCACATTCAGACTTTTGTGTGGGGACTGAACCTTACCAAATCCTGATTGGGTTGAAAGGACACAATGTCACCAACCTCTACCTGAGAGCAATTTCAGGTGTGCGCATTTTCGAAGGCGAATGTGACCGTGAGTTTTCTCTCCAGCTGTAGCTGTGAGCACCTAGGGCCCGCACTGCTACACCGCTCCTGCGCAGGAGCTGACCCCGCACACCCTGTCCCGCTGCGGTCCCCCAGAAGGGGAGGCGGTCCACCGCAGTGCAAGAACATAAGCGGAAAGACAAGCTCTCTCCTGTCTGGATTTCAAAAGGCCCTAAATGAACCCTGCTTCGTCTTGCCAACTGTATCGCTAACCCAGAGATTTTATGATTTCTTTGTTTTGTGCAGCATAGAGAAATATAGTGCAGCACTGTAAAGGCTTCTTGTGACACCTAATCAAACGGGTCCTCTCCCCACCTCCCCCATGGGGGTGCTGCCCGTCCCTCCTGCACCAGTGCTCCCCCCCTACCCCGCGTCTCCTGCAACGTGCAGGCTCTCATTCTGCGGCTTTCTCTGTTCTCTGCGACACAGCGCAGACACTCATCTGCCTCCCACACACTCGCCCGCGTTTTGGTACAAACGCTCTTCACTTTGGTGTCAGTAACAGCTACATGGCATCCAAGGAGGGGTGTGGGTAGAAAAGCCATAGTTACTAGTTGAACTTGGTTTCCATGTAAGTGTCTTTTAGCAATGTTGGAGAAAGTAAAGCTTTGTAAGTGTTTTAGGGAGGTTTTTGTTGTTGTTTGTTTTTGATGTTGTTTTTTTTTTTTTTTTCAATTTCACCAAAATTTAGCTCACTTCCAGTTTGAATGGAAAGTAGGTTTGGCATCTCAGGAAAGAGTTTCGGTGGCTCTCATAATGTGAATACTGTTGAAGCGGACACTTTGCTAAAGTTTAAGTGCAGCCAGGTGGGAGAACAGTGAGGGTGGGGTGCACAGGAACAAACAGTATTGCTGGGCTAGTTAAATTTTAATTAAACGTGGAATGTGGTGAGGGAGAGATTAATTTACTAAGGAAAAAATTTAATAACCTGATAAACCTAAAATTAAACACAGCAGGTTGAAAGGATTTATAGTGATTCCCAAAGACATTATAAACTATTAATTTATATCAGGTTAATACTGAATTTTTACATTTTTATTCAGCTTTTCCTAATGTAAGGTGTTCTTATGAAAACCAAAATCAAAATAGCAATGCCTTAAATATCCAGGCATTATTGTTCTGGTAACTTTATTTTTGACATGTTTCTAGAAGAATTTTGGGGCATTATATATGTACACACACACTGCTATAGTCTAAATGTTGCTTGTATTTAAATTTTTCAATTGTTGAGTAGTTTTAAAAAAAAGAGGATACAAAAAAGGACTTCAGCCTATCTTCAGCTTCCCCAAACACCAACATGAATTCAGGAGTTACTAAAACTCCACTGTATTCGTACACATGACCCAGTCTTAGGAATGACGGGGTCCTGAGTAAAGGACTCTAGGCTATTAATTGGCATGAACTACTTCACCCGGGGACCCCACACACGCTGTACCACCAAATAAGGACTCGGGCTAACATTTGTTAAACACGTTTTGTGTTCAACACCCTCCACATTCCCCCTATGAGGTCAGTGAAATTAGCCCCATTTTATAGGCTGGAAAAATGAAGTTGAGGGAGAAAAGCAGTTGGTCCAAGAATCCATAGGAGAGTTGGAATTTGAGTCCAAATTTTCACTGAGTCTGTAATTCCTGATTTTTTCCTATGCGACAACAGATTCCTCATAAGACACCTCACATGTAAACTGTGCTCATAGGTTTCCTAATGCTTTGCTTGCAGTGTTCTTTTGATATTCCACAAAAATCCCTTCATATGCATACAGCTGATAATGTCTTTAATTCTTTTATGAAGAAACTAAGAAGTAGCAGGTGTGATTTTCATTTTCTTCAATTTATAGTTTTTGACTTCATAAAATTTGCAAATCTTTTTTGAAAATAATTTTTGTCTTAGAATAGTTTTCAGTTGATAGAGAATTTATGAAGATCGTACAGATAGTTTTGTATTCCCCATGGAAAGGGCCATCTGCTCTCTTGAGCCCGCCTATTCAAATCCTTATCTCATCCAGAAACAGCCCACAGACACGCCTGGGAATAATGTTTAACCAGATAAACTGACGCATACAATTAACCATCACTGTTGGCACGGTGCACTTGTTACAGTTAATGAACCAATACCAATTTGTTGTCATTAGATGAAGCATACAATTCTTCAGACTGACGTAGTTTTTGCACAGTATCCTTTTCCTGTTGCAGGATCCCATCTGGGACACCACACGACATCTCGCTGTCCTCTCTCCCTGCGTGTCTCTGGGCTGTGAGCATTTCTCCGACCCCCATGTCTCTTAGTGATCTGGATAGGGGTCACATACTCCTGGTGATCAGAAGTGCCGACCGAGTATTCTGTAGACTGTCCCCACAGTTTGGGTTTGTCTGGTGTTTCGGTCATTACTGGACTGGAGGGAAGCAGGCCACAGACAGGAAGTGTAATTTTCCTCCAGTCGAATCGAGGGCCTATGCTATTAGCATGATGTAGGACTGTTCACGGTAACAGTGGTGGTTTGTTTCAGGTTTCTCATTTTTTTTTTCAGGATTTCAGTTTTTTCCTTTTAAATTGAAGCCTAATTGACATCAAATGTCCTGTTAGTTTCAGGCATACTACATAGTCCCTTGCTATTTGTCTACATTACAAAATGATCTGCAAGGTAAGTGTAGCTGCCGTCTGTCACCGTACGAAGTTACTGCAACACGATGGACTACGCTCCCCGCACCGCAGGCCGCATCCACGTGCCGTGTGTTTTACAACTGGAGGTTTGTACCTCTTAATCCCTCTCACCTGCGCCACCTGCCCCTCCGACCCTCCCCACTCTGGTAACCAAAAATCTGTTTCCTTATCTACAAGTCTGTTTCTTTTTAGATTCCACATCTACATGAGACCCTATGGTACTGGTTTTACTCTGATTTCATTTAGCATGATACCCTTGCATCCATCCGTGCCATCCTTCTGCCCATCTTTTCTTGTGGCTGAGTAATACTCCACTGTATACATACATACCACCCCTTCTTTCCTCACGCCATCCCTTGGCTGCTCTAAATAACGCTTCAATAAATAGGGGTGTTCTCTTCAGCTAAATACCCAGAAGTAGAGTTGCTGGATTGTATGGTAGTTCACTTTTAACTCTTTGAGGAACCAAGACACTCCTTTGCACAGTTGCTGCCCCAGATCACACCCTCATGCCAGGTGTATAGGGTTTCCTCTTCTCTGCATGCTCACCAAAGACCTGCTATCTTTTTGTGTTTGATTCCAGCCAATCTAACAGGTGTGAAGTGACATCCCATCGTGGTTTTGATTTGCATTTCCCTGATGTTGCGTGATGTTGAGCATCTTTCCAGGAGCCTGTTGGCCATCTGGAAGTCTTCTTTGGAAAAAAATGTCTGTTCAAGTCCTCTGCCCATTTTTTAGTCAAGTTGTTTATTTTCTTGATATTAAGTTGTGTGACTTTCTATATATTTTGGATACTGATCCCTTACAGAATGTAAATGTAATCTTTTCTTTCCCACTTTTCATGTTGTACTTGTGTGGTCAGCATTTAAGGGATAGGAATTATGTTCCACATCTTTGAGGGGGGAGCATTTCTATTTCTTTTTTCTAATTATAATAATTGGCAATTATAAAACTCCTAAAAATAAAAATTATCTATAATCTGATACACATATTGCATAGTATCAGTGATTCCAAAGTGTGAGTGTAACATAGGGGACATTTGCTAACAAAGTCCCATTGTGAGAAATTTACTTCTTTTGTTCTCTTTTGAATCTATGAGAAAAGTGCTCGCTTCGGCAGCACATATACTAAAATTGAATCTATGAGAAAACCAGGGAGAGAGTTAGGTGCCCATCCGTTATCTGCAACTGTCTGACACCATATCATTTTATAGCACAACTGGAGTTGCCTCAGGCTCCAATGTTTACAAGCAACTCTTTCTACCTGGATCAAATGACAATATTTTGTTTACATCATATTAATTTTTAGAATCACGCCTATTTTTTGTCAGTAACACCAGCTTCAAACTATAAAAATGAAATAAAATTACACACATTTAAAAATATTTTAAAATTAAAAAGTGAGCCAATTAAAACTAAGTAAATAGTGGTACAAGTTGTTTGCAGAAATAGCAACTGTGATTGGTGGCTTTTTGAGAAGTATTAATTTAGTATAAGAAGTAGCAAGCTACCAAAACTACTGGTAGAGTTCAAGTGTGTCTGCAGGTGCATGAGCCCTGTGTAAATACATTTCTTGATCACTGCCTGGCAATATGAACAATTTCATTTTTTAAAATACATTATAAAATTCATGGAATCACTTGAGGTACAATGATTTACCAAGGAAACTTTAGAACAAGGGGTAAACCAGAAGTTACGTATTTGTTTATGACCCAATCTGTGCACATGGGAATTCTTCAGAGTGTGCAGATACCATTTCTTTCCTTTTGGGTATAGAAACCATCTCTTCCTATTTGCATGATCCCTGAAAATTTCGTACGCCATGCCCCAGAAAGAGCCAGTGGCACTATTTCTCACAAAGCCACATCGCCTCGATATAGCTGTTTATACTGCAGCCATCGAGGTACTCTTGTCTCTGCAGCTGTCTGACATTTATGTAAAGCTACTCACATCCTTACTGCTGAGGTCCCACCATTCACTGTGTCACCCAAGCAGGGCCCCTTGCAACAGTCTCTTCTCTGTTTGTTACCCTGCTTTGTTAAGGATGACCCAAAAGGCAAATCTTATCCAGAATATGCAGGAAAATGTGAAAGACTGTGTTAAAGTAAAAGGCTGTGTTAAATATACTCTTTGGAATTTTATTGGGTAAACACAGAATGTATCTTCTAACCATGTGTAACTGTTACATTATCCAACATGTCTGCCCTTTAACTCTTGAGACCTTCACGGCTGCATTCCCAAATGCAGTCCCTGAATGCGGACCACACCCTTCCCTTTCATACACCCACCACCGGCAAGGAAGAGAGTGAGAAACTAATTGTCTGAGTGCGTAAAGTAGTCCCTTCAAAGAATGTCTGTTCTACCTCTGGTGTGGCTCAACAGTAATCTGTGAGGCCCCGATGTCACCTCCATGTTCATCAGCAATAACAGAGGGCCAATCAGAAGGACATTTGGAACGTCCTCAGGAAGAAGAAGGACCGCCACCCCATGAGAGGTACCATAAAGGGCTGTCTGACCACATTGTCAGACCTTGGGCGGGTGGGGGTGGGGGGAAGACCAGCTCCCCACTGGGGGCAGCACCATGAAGTCACTGAACCTTAGACACATGTACTCCCTTCGAGGCTGCCCTGTGGTGGTAACAGGAAAAAGCGAGTGCCCATAAATACGCCTATAATATGGCTCAAACCTCAAGGGATACACCAGGAGGCAGAGCACTGAACTTGACCTGCATCTGATGTGAATATGAATCATCCAAAATTAGGGTGTCTGCACCATTTGGGTGGCTCCATCTCAGGCCAGTGGGTCACCAGACTGCTCCGTAGAACAAAGGCCAGACCAGCAGGTACCAGCATGAAGACATAAGCATAATTTTCCCCTTCTCCTCGCCCTCCAGGGCATCTGGATGACCATAAGATCAAAGCTCCATGAAGGGGAGACATATGGACTGAACTCCAGGCTGGGGCTGCTCTTCCCAGATGGCACATTTGGGGTCTCCTAATCCTACTGGAAGGGAACTGAACAAATGTTGAGGAAAGCAATCGAAAGCATAGGGTCTTTGGAGCCAGGTCTGAATGGAGGGGGCCCCAACTGCCTGGGGACAAGGGCAGAGCTAACTCAGTTATGCCCCAAACTTCCCCTGGCGATTACAGCATGAAGCATTCTCATTGTTCAAAATCCTTTGGTACATAATGTGGAATAGTTGAAAGAAATCCAATGGATATTCCATAATTTAACAGTTTAAAACATTTTGGTAATTTGATATATTAAAAATATCAACTTTTTGCTTCATGACTTGAATATATATATATATAGCAAATGTCCTTATATTTTTTAATATCTAAAATTTATATTTTCATGTGGTATATTAATGTGTTTCTTAAGTCTGAGTGCTTTTATATTTAGTTATTTAGTATATTCATACAAATATTCTCTGTTCGATGTTTGCCGTAAAATTATCACATGGTGTTTGTCTCTCTGACTTATTTTGCTTAACATAATACTCATATGTGGAATTTAAGAAACAAAGATGAACATAGGGGAAGGAAAAAAAAGAGAGAGTGGGAAACAAACCAAAGAGACTCTTGACTATAGAGAACAAACAGGGCTGCTGGAGGGAGGCGGGTGGGGGATGGGCATTAAGGGCACTTGTGATGAGCACTGGATGTTACATGTAGTGATGAATCACTGAATTCTACTCCTGAAACCAATACTATACTATATGCTAACTAACTTGAATTTAAACAACATTTTAAAAATAAATAAAAAATAAAATAAAGTTATTGTAAATTAGATGCATAGCTTAGATAAAATACTGTCATGGGTAGTTTGCTTTGTTATGCTTTGAAAGTTATAGCTTTTTAAAACTGATTAAGTATCTTTGTATGTTGCTTCCTGTTTTGATTATTTCCTTTTATCCATTTGTATTTGTAAACCTTCAGAGGTTTATGTTTATCGAGAATCAAGTTGATTTTTTTTTTTACAAAATGTTTTCTAAAATCATTTTTAGAAATAGTAACACCACACCCACTGATGTGATTCATTATATATTAAATTCACATAAATTGATAGGATTGTCTGTATTTATTCAATTTATTTATATTCAGGGTTTTGAATTTGATATATATATGTATCAGAATGCTTTAAGGTTTACTGTTATCTGAATTATTTTAAGAATACCTTGTTTAAAATATCAAAATTAGAAATGAAATAGTATTTTTGATACACTTTTATATAAAATGAAGACTTTTTAGTCATTAACATTGTGGAGACCAAGAGAAGGCTGCTCCCAAATGTGCCACTTTGGAATACTGATTATTTTAAATAACATTACTTAGGATATGGGAAGTCACTTAGACCCTCCTCTGTCCCCTGAAGGCAGGCAATCAATCTTCCCAGTGAAAGGTCCCCTCCCTGTTCCAGGAGGTGAAGGGGCTTCCTAATCTCCAGAGATAGGAAATTCAGAGCCAAGAACCTGTAGAAACAACTTGGTTATTTTTTACTAATTTACTATCGCTGCCCAAATTCTATTTAGAATTCTTTACTAATCAAAGTTCCCAAAGTTGAGTCTTCTTTGTCCTGTCGATTCCTCACAAATGTATTGCCTCTTTGTCTAAAAAGTTTTATGAACACTGTCCGCGTTGGTCATTTCTTTGGGTCTCACTTTCATCATGGGGCGCCTAGACGCACGTAATAAAACCTTGGGTTTTTTCTCCTGTTCATCTGTCTCAGGTCAATTTAACAGTTAGTCCAGATAGAAGACCTTGAGGACCGAGAAGAATTTTTCCTTCCCTTCCACATCGTCTGGATTTAGAACCAGCTGGCTTACAAGGATGGGATGGGGGAAATGATGGAGGCCCCAGTATTGAGCGATGCCCCACCCCCACCCTCCTCCACTGGTGCGGAGCAGGTTCCAAGGCATCAGTGTGTGAAGCAGCTTTGATGAAAGAACTAAATTTGCATAAGAAAAACAATGGTGTTATACCCGCAGGGAATGACAACCTAGAGCTGGGGAACAAGGAGGGCCTGGGAGATGCTCAGGCAGGAAGGCATCCCCAGAGAGCGTTTTAGGAAGTTGTACCCAAAGCATTTGCACTGCACTGCAGTCAGGGTCCTCAGAAGATCAGCACAGACACGGAAGATGCTCCAAAGCTTCTGGATTTGTACGCGACCTTCATTTGGATGCCGCACCATCCTGAATTTGCCCCGTTTTCAGAACACAGACATGCAACTCTACGAGGGTCACCCAAGCCTTGTTCACACATTTTTGTTTTTTACCTTTAAAAGGTAAAAAGTGATTTGGCACATAGCTGAGGTAGCATGCTTTTGCTCTGCTCTGATACATTCAATGTTTAGTGATTGATAAAAACATTTTATGAATTTTGTTACAGCTTAACATCAGCAGCATTTGTTTTTTTTATTATATTATGTTAGCCACCATAAGTACTTCATTGGTTTTTGATGTAGTGTTCCACAATTCACTGTTTGTGTATAATACCCAGGGCTCCTTGCAGTACGTTCCCTCCTTAATACCCATCACCAGGCTAACCCATCCCCCACCTCCCTCCCCTCTGAAACCTTCAGTTTGTTTCTCAGAGTCCAGAATCTCTCATGGTTCCTCTCCCCCTCTGATTTCCCCTCCTTCATTTTTCCCTTCTTCTCCTAATGTCCTCCATGTTATTCCTTATGTTCCACAAATAAGTGAAACCATATGATAATTGATTATCTCTGCTTGACTTATTTCATTAAGCATAATCTCCTCTAGTCCCACCCATGTTGATTCAAAAGTTGGGTATTCATCTTTTCTGATGGCTGAGTAATATTCCATTGTATATATGGACCACATCTTCTTTACCCATTCATCTGTTGAAGGGCATCTCAGCTCTTTCCACAGTTTGGCTATTGTGGACATTGCTACTATGAACATTAGGGTACATGTGGCCCTTCTTTTCACTACATCTGTATCTTTGGGGTAAATACCTAGGAGTGTAATTGCTGGGTTATACGGTAGCTCTATTTTTAGCTTTTTGAGGAAACTACACACTGTTTTCCAAAGTGGCTGTGCCAACTTGCGTTCCCACCAATAGTGTAAGAGGGTTCCCCTTTCTCTACGACCTCTCCAACATTTGTTGTTTCCTGCCTTGTTAAATTTAGCCATTCTGACTGGTGTGAGGTGGTATCTCAAAGTGGTTTTACTTGAATTTCCCTGATGGCTACTGATGTTTAACATTTTTTCAGAACACTTATGAAAGAAATTGAAGAAGACACAAAAAGATGGAAAAACATTCCATGCTCATGGATTGGAAGAATAAACATTGTTAAAATATCTATACTGCCCAGAGCAATCTATACTTTCAACGCCAACCCAATCAAAATACCAATGGCATTTTTCACAGAGCTGGAACAAACAATCCTAAAATTTTTATGGAACCAGAAAAGACCCTGAATCACCAAAGGAATGTTGAAAAAGAAAAACAAAGCTGAGGGCATCACGTCGCCTGACTTGAAGCTCTATTACAAAGCAGTGATCACCAAGACAGCATGGTACTGGCACAAAAACAGACACAGAGATCAATGGAACAGAATCGAGAGCCCAGATATGGACCCTCAACTCTATGGTCAACTAGTCTTCAGCAAAGCTGGAGAGAATATCCAATGGAAAAAAGACAGTCTCTTCAATAAATGCTGCTGCGAAAATTGGACAGCTATATACAGAAGAATGAAACTCGACCATTCTCTTACACCATACACAAAGATAGACTTAAAATGGATGAAAGACCTCAATGTGAGACGGGAATCCATCAAAATCCTAGAGGAGAACATAGGCAGTAACCTCTTCGACATCGGCCACGACAACTTCTTTCAAGGCACCTCCAAAGGCAAGGGAAACAAAAGCGAAAATGAACTTTGGGGACTTCATCAAGATAAAAAGCTTCTGCACAGCAAAGGAAACAGTCAACAAAACAAAGAGGCAACCCACGGAATGGGAGAAGATATTTGCAAATGACACTATAGATAAAGGGCTGGTATCTGAGATCTGTAAAGAACTTCTCAGACTCAACACCCAAAAAACAAATAATCCAGTCAAAAAATCAGCAGAAGACAAGAACAGACACTTCTCCAAAGACTAACAGACACATGAAAGCATTTGCTTTTTTAAATATAAGGTAAAATGATAGGCTTTAAAAATGAGGAAAGTCTATCAAATATAAGCTGATACTTGGATTTTCTTACACAGGTTCTGTGTCACATTGTGTAACAGCTTTCTCATTAGGCCAAAGTACCTTGAATTCTCCTTCTATTTATTACAATAACCAAAGGCACATAACTACAGATTGAAAGTAAACACATTTTTAAGGACCTATTAGCTATTAAAGCAATGAGTGTTGGAAAATGAAAATGGAAGTATAATTTGATTACTTCAGTTTGCTATTAGAATGATACTGGAAGTAATCTGTTCTCATTCTGACATCTATAACTTCTGCATATCCTCATCACTCCTTATACCTAAACACAACATAGTTTATTACACTTTTACCACATGTTATACCGAGGTTGTTCTTATCATTAGACGTAACCAGAAATGGAAGATGGGCTCTAAATTGCTGCTTGGCAATAATTAAATATGAATTCATAAGAATGTTAAAGCATGAAGCTGAGATCAAAGTGAGACAAATGTTGACTGAAAAGATGGTGGGGGACAGATGCACATACCCACCTGAGATGCCTATGACTCACCAGGGTGCCTGAGTTCACACAGACAGACACACAGACTCACCCGTGGCGAACTGTATCAGAGCCACTGTCAGACCCGAGTTTCAGGCCTAACAGATGCTAGCTGGGCAAGGTACTTAACTTAACTAGATTTTATATTCCCACATTTTAATTTTTTTAAATTTAATTTATTTGAGAGAGAGAGTGAGAAAGCACAACTGGGAGGGAGGGGCAGAGAGAGAGGGAGAAGCAGACTCCCTGCTGAGCAGGGAGCCTGATGCGGGACTGGATCCCAGGAGTCTGAGATCATGACCCCAGCTTAACCAACTGAGCTACCCAGGTGCCTCCCCTACAGTGCAATTTTTATATATTTATAAGACATTCAGATTCAAGAGAAAATATTTTTCAAGTAATGGAGTCTTTAAAAATTGCTATTTTTATTTGTCTTTCCTATTCCTTCTTCATTTTCAAAGCCTATCATCCTACCTTGTTTCTGCTTTTCTGTCCCCATGTACAGACCCATATTTGCTACCAGGCTCCATGGATTTGGTTTCGCCATTCACCTGTTTTCTCATCTATGGCTCCAAACATTTTCTATTAGATCACAGCCTCTAACATGCAATCATATCACAGACTGGGAAAAAGTATTTGCAAATGGCATACCTGACAAAGGACTGTCACCCAAAATAGACAAGGAACTCTTAAAATTTGATCAGAGGAAAATGAATGAAAGACCTGAGCAGATAAAAGTGGGCAAAGACCTTATCAGACACCCAACCAAAGAAGGGATACAGATGGCAAATGAGCATATAAAAAGATGTTCAATATCATAAGGCATGAGGGAATTATAAATTCAGATAATGAGGAGATACCACTCCATACCTATTAGAGCCGCCAAAATCCAAACCACTGGCAACAGCAAATGTTGGAGGGCATATGGGCTCACAGGGACTCAATCCCACTGTTGCTGGGACTGCAAAACAGTACCTTCACTTTGGAAGACAGTCTGGCGGTTTCTTCTAAAACTAAACACACTCCTACCATCAGATCCAGCAATTGTGATACTTAATATTTTACCCAGATGAACTGAAAATTTACATCTTCACAAATTCTGCACATAATTGCCACTAACCTGGACTCAACTAAGGTGCTTTTCAGTAGGCGATGGATAAATAAACTGTGGCCCATCCAGACAATGGGATATGAGTCAGCACTAAAAAGAAATGAGCTACAAAGCCATGAAAAAGCATACAATTTCAACCATATCACATTCAGGAAAAGACAAGATTACAGACACAGTAACAAGACCAGTGGCTGCCAGGGACTTGAGGGCGGGAAGGGTAAACAGGCAGAACAAAGAAGAATTTGGGGCAGTGAAACTATTCTGATGGATACTACAATTGTGGGCACATGTTGTATATATGTGTCAAGACCCGCAGAAGGTACAACACTAAGAATGAACCCAATGTAAACTATACACCTCAGGTGGTCATAACTTGTTAACTTAAGTGCATCGACGTTAACAAGCCCTCGCTGAGGTGTGAGATGTCCACAGTGGCAGACGGTGATGTGTGTGGGAGAGGGATATGAGGAAAATCTCTGTAGGTTCTACTCAATTTTCTATAAACCTAACACTGCTCTGCAAAATGAAGTCCATTAAAAAAACAGTTTTTACTTCATTTAAACTTGTGTAAGTTATCTGACAATGCAAATACGTTTGGTGAAACTTTGTGTGATTTTCTAGTACTTACAAGAGAATCGCAAGACATACCCCTTGTTTTTCATGCTTGCCTGTGATATTAAAAGAGTTTGATACTCAGAAATCAGATCAGACAGGCCATGCCCCATGGTACAACTGAAATCATTCAATTATAAATTCAGAAACAGAAGGACACGTAGCTACTTTACATTGCTCACGTTTTAGTCGAATTTGTGAGAGGCAGTGACCTCCTTCATTCTGCCAGCAAAAGCAAGTTGAAATAGAGGTAAGTTTCAGGAGTAGAAACCTGATTTCTGTCCTAGCTGGTTTTTACTCACACACAGAACTCACCTTCATTCTCTCCAAAGAGGTTTTCCTATGAGACAATAAACAAGTTTTAAAAGGAAATAGAATCTGACTCATTACAACACACACACACACACGAGGTACACACAGACTGAGTTTTATTTATTTATAACCCACGAGTTACATGTGCAGACACATTTATAAATAGATGCAGCCATCTATCACATCAGTCCTGTCCAAATGAAAAAAAAATCACTCTCATTTCAACTCTTGACTGTTTTGAAGGTGGGAAAGAACGGTGACCCCACTGTCAAATATCTGAGAGCAAATCTTGGTCCTTCTCCTTACTCACTCTGTGACTTTTGGAAAAATGATGAGCTTCAAAGTTTGGGAAATAGAAATTCTTCCTCTTACTGGTTGGAAGATATTTGGTTAAAGTATTCAATATTTTTGAGACTCAGAGTCTTCCCCCAACAAATCAGTATAACTTACAGCCTCAACAGTTTTTACTAGGGTGTTATATGAATGTACATCCTATATATTTGAGATTTTAAAATCCATGCAAGGAATGGTCTTAGCCATCTTTTCCACTTGATTACTTGAAGGATGACTGGACTAATTCAGAAGAACCATAATCTATTCCAGGGTTAGCCTCCTGCCGCATTATTTTGGGTCTAACGCTAAGAGATTTGTAAGATTCATCTTTCTCAACCATAATGAATAAGATTGTTGGACCAGGTGATCAATTTTTCCCTTTTTATTTCCAGTGCAAAATGATTTGTCCCAACTTTTGCCTCATTTCATTGTCTTCCTGATGTCAGATTCTACTGTATCATATTCTTTCTTCCTTTCTCTCTGTGCATGCATGTTCACGTGTGTGATCACCACTGAATAGAGCAATGGCATTGCAAAGATGAGCTTTTACTCTTTTATCAGCCAAAGAGAAGCTCACATTAAATGTGTACCATCTTTCTCTTAAAATATCTAAATATATATGCCAATTGAAATAATATGCATAGAGAAGCACTTTGCCTAGTTAGCCTGATAAATGCCCTCCATGCTTATGCTTGCCACCCTTCACAATTTTTTCCTTCTAGGATAAGATTTATACCATAATATACTAATTAAGTAATTGGAAGTTTTAATTTTATTTCGTAGATAAATTGTGAAGTATGGTATACCAGCAATTTGCTTACATTTGAAAAAATAAAAACTAGAAAACCACTCTCCTGGAACTCTACTGTAGTGACAGGATCAGTATGCCACGTATAATTTTGGTCACTTTATCCAGCAATGCTTCAAGGATGAATTCACATGCTAAATACTTCTAAGTTCCTAGGTTTGGAAAAAGACTTTCTTTAGCAATTAATAACAAATTTAATTTAGAATTGAAAAATTATTAATATATATGCAAATAGCACAAAGTGGGAGATTTCCTTAAACATAAAATTAGGTTCAGTAATTATTTAGAAGCATGGAATGAATTTAATGGAAAACAGGTAGTTTCTGAAAGTCACATTTTCTAGTGCATATGCACATGCTTATGTATAAACACACAATTTCTGAATTTTTCTATCTACTATACGATCATTCAGTTATACATACTTATAATTTTGTGCATGGAGCCATGCTAGACATTCTTGGGCATTTCCAGGGCCACATCCCGGGGAAGGGTTAATGATCACCGTATTGAATGAAGAGGTAATTATAATTAAAAAACTGAGAAGTAGGGGAAAAAAGGTGATAAAAAGGAGTTGATTGTTTCCTAAGAAATAAAAGTAACATAAGCAAATAACAGTACACCCCCCCACCCTTGACCAGCACTTCCTGAGGACCTCTCCACAGACCCTGTGTAGACACAAATCACTGGCGGTGACAACAGTGGAACACCGTGTCCACCTGCAGCAGTTCGCAGAGAAGGTCAGTCTCTGAAATAGTGCTGGAAAATCCACAACCGTGTGGTTCTATGGAAGCTAAAATGTAATAGTCTGCATCAGCAGCACAAGGAGTGAGATTCCTCAGTCAGGGCCCTAAAGAGTGAAGACAGGACACCCAGGGACCAGAGAACAGAGTGTGTCATTGAGGGTGAGGGTCAGGAGAGGATGTACATGAGGGCGAGCGGGTTAGAAAAGGAAGTGGGATCGCAGAAGGGGGTCTCCGCAGAGGGTCTAAGCTGTCAGAGGTTCCACTGGTAATACGCCATTTATATCAGACCCTAGCAAGCAAAGGAGGAGAGGAACATGATACCGAAATACGCAGAGCCAAATTTCCAGCTATGCTTTATCACCCATTTATTGCGAGATAATCAGAAATATAAAACTGTATCTAAGATAGTTAATATATTGTCTGAATTTTATAGAGGTTGTATTTAGATCCGTTCAACTTAGTGTAAAGGCTTTCCTAGGGTAATTTACTTCTCTGATATTTGAGTAAATTAATGATCCCTATGATTAACATTTCCTTAAAATAGATATGCCTACACACAGGTACAGGCTGTAAACTCACAGTCTTCACTTAGAAATTTAAGCAGAATGCATAACACTGTCATGCGACTTTTCCCAAGAAAGAGAATTAAGCCTTGGCTATGCTGGAGAGAAAATTTGTGCCATCCATAGAAATAAAGAAAAGCAATTAATTTTACCCTGTAAACACAGTTCTATATTTTGTTTGTATAAGTATATATATCATATGCTAAGTTTATCAATGCATTTTTATTTATTTATTTATAGAGGAGAGAGCAGGGGGAGGGGCAGAGGGAGAGAGAAAGAGTCTTAGGCAGCCTCCAACCCAGCTCAGATCCCAACGTGGGGCTTGATCCCATGACCCTGAGATCATGACCTAAGCCAAAATCAAGAGTTTGACACCTAACCGACTGAGCCAGCCAGGCATCCCTATCAGTGCATTTTTAAAGTATGGATGGCCATTCAAGGCTAATTTTTTCACAGGTAATATCTTCCATAAAGATCTTACATTTTTTCATTGTCTAATTTTGCAGAGTTTGCTGAGTTGTGGCATGGATGTAGATATTCAGATGGAACACCGAACTCAACTTTTGATTCTAAACCGCTATCTCAAATCCTAGGGTATTTTCTCATTAAAAGATTATTAAATAATTGAAATACACTATATGCCTTTATGCTTTGCATTTTCCTACCCTACACATCCTATGATTATGTTATGAACATATTCTGTTCATAACCAAAAGAGGTTAACTAGGCTCTAACACAGGTTACTTGGTGCTTCTCAATGTTGAGGGTGTTGGGGTTGTCAATTTCAAGCTCTGTGCGTTTTCAAATGACCATTAATCTTTGGAGCACAGACACCATTCCTCAGGCTCACAATTCACTGACAGAAGCCCTAACGGAATCTAACACTTCCCCACGGATTACAGATGCGTTACTTTTAAGTCAATGAACCCTGACAGGATGTGCAAAAATATTCTGTAGGCAAAAGCTAAAGTACGTGTTTGATAATTTTCACAGATGGAACAAGTCCGTAGGAACACGAAGGCCTTTCTCTTATGTCCTGTAAGAAAACGAATTCAAACACTGTAAAGTCATCAATACAATATCTTTGAGTTTCAAAAGACCATAAAACTTTATGAAAATAAAAGCTCATTTTGTATTTCCATGTACGTGTGAAGTGTAGCAGCGTGCAGCCCTTACAGCGCTACAGAAGGCAGAGCAGGACATGCACTTCTGTGGTTAAGAGTGAAGGATCTGGGTTTAATAGTGTAAGTTCTAGGGTCTAACTATCTGGACTGAAATCCTGACTCAACGCACAAATGATGTGACTTTGGTCAACATATACACTCTCTCTGTGCTTGCTCATTTAAAAAAAAGAAAAGAAAAAGAAAAAAGTTCTGTGTTAGGCACTTCATTCTTCATTCAGGCACTCTGACTCTAAGGTAAGCCAAAAATATTTTGCCAAAATCCCATTACTTCATCTCTAAGATGGTATCCTTTATATTTTAGCATTGTGAGAAGAATAAAGTAAATTATTATAAGTAAACATTCTTTGAACTGTGTGAAATACTTGACAATTTTTTTTCTAGCCAATAAGAGAACATTAAGATTGCCGGACTACAGGGGTGCCATTAGTGCCCGTGGGTCAAAGAATGTTAAATGAGCAAATTGAGAATTTAAACTCATTTTCTGGCTTATTAGCACAATTTTCTTGTCAGCTGATTTAACCAGTCACAGAGCTAAACTGCCAAAAAGAGAACTGCAATGTACCTTAGCAATGAGATGACATATATGGGAAATCACTTCTGCAAGAAATGGTTTTAAAAAGGTATTTTTTTCCCCATTACCTGACCCTTTAGCCTAAATTTAAGGTGATTATTGCCAAAGTCACTTAGTAAACAAAAGAGTCTTGTACCTCTGACTGCTCAAGTATGTGGTTTTAAATAGTTATTAGCAATACATTTTTAGAAAATGTTAACATCCATCAAAGCAGAAGTCTTGCCAAGAAGAATTTTAAAAAAACTGAAAAATTTCAAAGCCGATAAAAGGATGTTTTCCTTGCCCTCTGAAAATTCAAAACTGGATGAACAGAAATTAAGACGGTTTTCCAATAGTTCACTCCAGATATGGAACTCTGTCATATGGAATTTAGCCTAAAGGAATTATTTAACATCCTATAAGCACTGTGTAAAAGAAAAAAAAAATTAAAAACCCCTAAATTATCGCCACAAAATTTAACTGATGATTAAAAGGGTGGCTCAGTCGTTAAGCGTCTGCCTTCGGCTCGAGTCATAATCCCAGGGTCCTGGGATCGAGCCCCGCATCGGGCTCCCTGCTCCGCGGGAAGCCTGCTTCTCCCTCCCCCACTCCCCCTGCTTGTGTTCCCTCTCTCGCTGTGTCTCTCTCTGTCAAATAAATAAATAAAATCTTTAAAAAAATTAAAAAAATAATGTGTTCATGCAAAAACAGAAGAAGATTTCTTCATTAAGATTTTGGTGTCATCTGACTATCTAGATTTATTTTAAAAATTGGTACTGAGGAAGACAATCAACTTTTGGTTCATTTTTTAAAATACTGATTTTGATTGGAAACAAAGGATGGTAAACCAAGAAGAGCTGTAACATTATCAATCTTAAACAGTATGTGTCAATTTCCATCATAAGAAATAGATGTAATTCTATTTACTATATTATTTCAAGATTACTAAATTTATTTAAATTTATTGTTCATTTCTGGTTCTGGCAGTATGGCAGACAGGGTGATCAGAGAAACTGGAAGAAACTTTTAGGGAATTACCTAAAAGAAATCAACCAAAACACTGAATAAAATTTAGAAAAAAAAATATGTACACATGATGATGGTTGTATTAGTGAGAAGGTAAGGACATCTTAGAATGCCATAAATAAAATGAAATTGGGAATCCAGAGAGGTCAAGTCAGCTTGGAAGTAACCTTTGCTCTAGGAACTTCTAGCCCAGATCTTAGATTCCAATGGGTCTTTCAGAGAGATGATCTAAGTACCCCCACATGGAAGGGTGAAGCAAAGATGCCACCTCCCTCCCAAACAGTCTGGGTCTTCTAAAAACCAATGCCTACGAGGGACAAACTAAGCATGAAAAGCAGAAACATTCCGTAAAGGGAAAAAAACAAGAAGATTCTGTGTTAACAAATCCTAACCACAAGCTGAGAATCACACAGTATTGGAACTTACATTTATAACATGTGTGTCCACCTAAAAATGAACAGGCAAAAATAAAAATAATGACTGTCCTAGATTTGTAAGTCCATGAGGGACCTGCCAGAAGAGCTATACCTTCTGGAGAAATGCAGTTTAACTTTCAACAAATCCCCACAGATAAGGCACATGTGTTACAGTCTCACCATTAAAGATCACAAAAATCATGAAGAAATAAACTACTGCAGGGGCGCCTGGGTGGCTCAGTCGTTATGCGTCTGCCTTCGGCTCAGGTGATGATCGAGTCCCGCGTCGGGCTCTCTGCTCAGCGGGAAGCCTGCTTCTCCCTCTGCCTCTGCCCCTCCCCCGCTTGTGCTCTCTCCCTCTCTCAAATAAATAAAGAAAATCTTAAAAAATAATAACTAAGATAAAATTAGTTAAGCAAATTCAAAAGTCTGTGTATTCATAAGAGTTTTACATAGAACCCCAAATATAGTAAGAACCCACAGGGTGGTTAAACTGCATATTGGCTGCAAATTAAGCAACTTAAAAGTCATGTTCCAACACTCCATGGTACTGTTACTGTCCAAATGGCACCCCAGTGACCTGAAATGTTGAATGTGGGATTTCTTTAAGGAAGAAGCTTATGCACTCCACTTTGGTTTGGTAATTAATACTTAATTTTAATTTTACTAAAATTTTCTTTAATGTAAAGAATAGTCTGTATTTCAAAACATATTAGGTAAATATATACAACTACAAAACTACAATAGAAAGTAAATGCCTTTTAATCACTAAAAACATTTAAAGTAGAACCATGGACCAACTATTTCTCAGATATACAAAAAACAATAATCCAGGATTATCCCAAAAGAAGTAAAAGTGTCCCAAAGAGCCCACACAATTCTGAATTATTCTTTTTTTTAATTTTTTTATTGTTATGTTAATCACCATATATTACATCATTAGTTTTTGATGTAGTGTTCCATGATTCATTGTTTGTTCATAACATGCAGTGCTCCATGCAGAACTTGCCCTCTTTAATACCCATCACCAGGCTAACCCATCCCCCCACCCCCCTCCCCTCTAGAACCCTCAGTGTGTTTTTCAGTGTCCATCATCTCTCATGGTTCGTCTCCCCCTCTGACTTACTCCCCTTCATTCTTCCTCTCCTGTTATCTTCTTCTTTTTCTTTTTTCTTAAAATATGTTGCGTTATTTGTTTCAGAAGTACAGATCTGTGATTCAACAGTCTTGTACAATTCACAGCGCTCACCGTAGCACATACCCTCCCCAATGTCTATCACCCAGCCACCCCATCCCTCCCGCCCACCCCCCGACTCCAGCAACCCTCAGTTTGTTTCCTGAGGTTAAGAACTCCTCATATCAGTGAGGTCATAGGATACATGTCTTTCTCCGATTGACTTATTTCACTCAGCATAACACCCTCCAGTTCCATCCACGTCGTTGCAAATGGCAAGATCTCATTCCGTTTGATGGCTGCATAATATTCCATTGTGTATATATACCACTGCTTCTTTATCCATTCATCTGTCGATGGACATCTTGGCTCTTTCCACAGTTTGACAATTGTGGACATTGCTGCTATAAACATTGGGGTGCACGTACCCCTTCGGATCCCTACATCTGTATCTTTGGGGTAAATACCCAGTAGTGCAATTGCTGGATCGAATGGTAGCTCTATTTTCAACTGTTTGAGGAACCTCCATACTGTTTTCCAGAGGGGTTGCACCAGCTTGCATTCCCACCAACAGTGTAGGAGGGTTCCCCTTTCTCCGCATCCCCGCCAACATCTGTCGTTCCCTGACTTCTTAATTTTAGCCATTCTGACTGGTGTGAGGTGGTATCTCAGTGAGGTTTGGATTTGGATTTCCCTGATGCCGAGCGATGTTGAGCACTTTTTCATGTGCCTGTTGGCCATTTGGATGTCTTCTTTGGAAAAATCTCTCTTCATGTCTTCTGCCCATTTCTTGATTGGATTATTTGTTCTTTGGGTGTTGAGTTTGATAAGTTCTTTATAGATTTTGGATACTAGCCCTTTATCTGATCTGTCATTTGCAAATATTTTCTCCCATTCTGTTGGTTGTCTTTTGGTTTTGTGGACTGTTTTTTTGCTGTGCAAAAGCTTTTTATCTTGATTAAATCCCAATAGTTCATTTTTGCCCTGGCTTCCTGTGCCTTTGGCGATGTTTCTAGGAAGAAGTTGCTGCGGCTGAGGTCGAAGAAGTTGCTACCTGTGTTCTCCTTTAGGATTTTGATGGACTCCTGTCTCACGTTTAGGTCTTTCAACCATTTGGAGTCTATTTTTGTGTGTGGTGTAAGGAAATGGTCCAGTTTCATTCTTCTGCATGTGGCTGTCCAATTTTCCCAACACCATTTGTTGAAGAGACTGTCTTTTGCCATTGGACATTCTTTCCTGCTTTGTCAAAGATAAGTTGACCATAGAGTTGAGGGTCCATTTCTGGGCTCTCGATTCTGTTCCATTGATCTATGTGTCTGTTTTTGTGCAGTACCATACTGTCTTGATGATGACAGCTTTGTAATAGAGCTGGAAGTCCGGAATTGTGATGCCGCCAGCTTTGCTATTCTTTTTCAATATTCCTCTGGCTATTCGGGGTCTCTTCTGGTTCCATACAAATTTTAGGATTATTTGTTCCATTTCTTTGAAAAAAGTGGATGGTATTTTGATGGGGATTGCATTGAATGTGTAGATTGCTCTAGGTAGCATTTACATCTTCACAATGTTGATTCTCCCAATCCATGAGCATGGAAAGTTTTTCCATTTCTTTGTGTCTTCTTCAATTTCTTTCATGAGTATTTTATAGTTTTCTGAGTACAGATCCTTTGCCTCTTTGGTTAAATTTATTCCTAGGTATCTAATGATTTTGGGTGCGAATGTAAATGGGATCGACTCCTTGATTCGTCTCTCTTCTGTCTTGTTGTTGGTGTATAGGAATGCCACTGATTTCTGTGCATTGATTTTATATCCTTCTACTTTACTGAATTCCTGTATGAGTTCCAGCAGTGGGGTGATAGAGTCTTTTGGGTTTTCCACATACAGTATCATATCATCTGCAAAGAGTGAGAGTTTGACTTCCTCTTTGCCGATTATGATGCCTTTGATTTCTTTTTGTTGTCTGATTGCCGTGGCTAGGACTTCTAATAGTATGTTGAATAGCAGTGGTGAGAGTGGACATCCCTGCCGCGTTCCTGACCTTAGGGGAAAAGCTCTCAGCCTTTCCCCATTGAGAATGATATTCGCTGTAGGTTTTTCATAGATGGCTTTTATGATATTGAGGTATGTACCCTCTAACCCTATACTCTGAAGAGTTTTGATCAAGAAAGAATGCTGTACTTTGTCAAATGCTTTTTCTGCATCTATTGAGAGGATCATATGATTCTTGTTCTTTCTTTTGTTAATGTATTGTAACATGTTGATTGATTTGCGGATGTTGAACCAGCCTTGCAGCCCAGGGATAAATCCCACTTGGTCGTGGTGAATAATCCTTTTAATGTACTGTTGGATCCTATTGGCTAGTGTTTTGGTGAGAATTTTGCATCCATGTTCATCAAGGATATTGGTCTGTAATTCTCCTTTTTGATGGGGTCTTTGTCTGGTTTTGGAATCAAGGTAATGCTGGCCTCATAAAATGAGTTCGGAAGTTTTCCTTCCATTTCTATTTTTTGAAACAGTTTCAGGAGAATAGGTATTAAATCTTCTTTAAATGTCTGATAGAATTCCCCGGGAAGCCATCTGGCCCTGGGCTTTTGTTTCCTGGGAGATTTTTGATGACTGCTTCAATTTCCTTAGTGGTTATAGGTCTGTTCAGGTTTTCTATTTATTCCTGGTTCAATTTTGGTAGTTGATACATCTCTAGGAATGCACCCATTTCTTCCAGGTTATCTAATTTGCTGGCATAGAGTTGCTCATAATATGTTCTTAGAATTGTTTGTATTTCTTTGGTGTTGGCTGTGATCTCTCCTCTTTCATTCATGATTTTGTTGATTTGGGTCATTTCTCTTTTCTTTTTGATCACTCTGGCCAGGGGTTTATCCATCTTGTTAATTCTTTCAAAGAACCAGCTCCTAGGTTCGTTGATCTGTTCTACTGTTCTTTTGGTTTCTATTTCATTGATTTCTGCTCTGATCTTTATGATTTCTCTTCTCCTGCTGGGTTTAGGCTTTATTTGCTGTTCTTTCTCCAGCTCCTTTAGGTGTAGGGTTAGGTTGTGTAATTGAGACCTTTCTTGTTTCTTGAGAAAGGCTTGTATTGCTATATACTTTCCTCTCAGGACTGCCTTTGCTGTATCCCAAAGATTTTGAACAGTTGTGTTTTCATTTTCATTGGTTTCCATGAATTTTTTTTAATTCTTCTTTAATTTCCTGGTTGACCCATTCATTCTTTAGTAGGATGCTCTTTAACCTCCATATATTTGAGTTCTTTCCGATTTTCCTCTTGTGATCGAGTTCTAGTTTCAAAGCATTGTGGTCTGAAAATATGCAGGGAATGATCCCAAACTTTTGGTACCAGTTGAGACCTGATTTGTGACCTAGGATGTGATCAATTCTGGAGAATGTTCCATGGGCACTAGAGAAGAATGTGTATTCCGTTGCTTTGGGATGGAATGTTCTGAATATGTCTGTGAAGTCCATTTGGTCCAGTGTGTCATTTAAAGTCTTCATTTGCTTTTTGATATTTTGCTTAGATGATCTGTCCATTTCAGTCAGGGGGGTGTTAAAGTCCCCCACTATTATTGTATTGTTGTCAATGTGTTTCTTCGCTTTTGTTATTAATTGCCTTATATAATTGGCTGCTCCCATGTTCGGGGCATAGATAATTACAATTGTTAGATCTTCTTGTTGGATAGACCCTTTAAGTAGGATATAGTGTCCTTCCTCAACTCTTATTACAGGCTTTGTTTTAAAATCTAGTTTGTCTGATATAAGGATTGCCACCCCAGCTTTCTTTTGGTGTCCATTAGCATGGTAAATGGTTTTCCACCCCCTCACTTTCAATCTGGGGGTGTCTTTGGGTCTCAAATGAGTCTCTTGCAGACAGCATATCGATGGGTCTTGTTTTTTAATCCAATCTGATAGCCTGTGTCTTTTGATTGGGGCATTTAGCCCATTTACATTCAGGGTAACTATTGAAAGGTATGAATTTAGTGCCATTGTATTGCCTGTAAGGTGACTCTTACTGTATGTTGTCTGTGTTCCTTTCTGATCTTTGCTGCTTTTAGGCTCTCTCTTTGCTTAGAGGACCCCTTTCAATATTTCTTGGAGGGCCGGTTTCGTGTTCGCAAATTCCTTTACTTTTTGTTTGTTCTGGAAGCTTTTTTTCTCTCCTTCTATTTTCAATGACAGCCTAGCTGGATATAGTATTCTTGCCTGCATATTTTTCTCGTTTAGTGATCTGAAGATATCATGCCAGTCCTTCTCGCCTGCCAAGTCTCTGTGGTTAGGTCTGTTGCCAATCTAATGTTTCCTCCATTTTAGGTTACATATCTCTTCTCCCGAGCTGCTTTCAGGATTTTCTCTTTGTCTCTGAGACTCGTAAGTTTTACTATAGATGTCGTAAGTTTTACTATAGATGTGTTGACCTATTATTATTGATTTTGAGAGGGGTCCTCTGTGCCTCCTGGATTTTGATGCCTGTTTCCTTCCTCACATTAGGGAAGTTCTTTGCTATTATTTGCTCCAATATACCTTCTGCCCCTCTCTCTCTCTCTCTTCTTCTTCTGGGATCCCAATTATTCTAATGTTGTTTCATCTTATTGTATCACTTATCTCTCGAATTCTGCCCTCGTGATCCTGTAGTTGTTTCTCTCTCTTTTTCTCAGCCTCTTTATTTTCCATCATTTGGTCTTCTATATCGCTGATTCTCTCTTCTGCCTCATTTATCCTAGCAGTTAGTGCCCCCATTTTTGATTGCACCTCATCAATAGCCTTTTTGATTTCGGCTTGGTTAGATTTTAGTTCTTTTATTTCTCCAGAAAGGGTTTCTCTAATAACTTCCACGCTTTTTTCAAGCCCAGCTAGTATCTTTAAAGTCATGATTCTGAACTCTAGGTCCGACATCGTACCAATGTCCGTATTGAGTAGGTCCCTGGCTGACGGTACTACCTCTTGTTCTTTTTGCTGAGGTGATTTTTATCGTCTTGTCATTTTGTCCAGAGGAGAATAGATGAATGAGAAGGTTTACAACGTCCCCAGCAAATATACTGTATACAAATCAGAAAAGACCTGAAACCAGGGGAAAAGAAAGGGAAAGAAAGAAAAAAGAAAGAGAAAAAAAAAGAAAAAAGATAACAACAAAAACAGAACAATACAAAAAAAGCAGAATATGATCAAATATGATCAGGTAGTGCATAGATCAGTGCCACACACTAGATTTTGGGCATAGTTTGGTCTGTTAGAAAAAAGTGCCTCCTAAAATTTTAAAGGAAGAAAGACATATATGTACAAAATAAAGGTTGATACAATGAAGGGATGGACGATGACTGTAAAGATGAAAATTATAAAAGATTTTATAAAAGGACTTGATAAGATAAGAAGTTGTTTGAAAAAAGAAAGAAGATTTAAGAAAAAAAAAAGGAAAAAGGGAGAGAATGTGATCAGGCAGGAGACTAGAACAGAGCCATACACTAGTGATTTAGGGTATATTTTGATCTGTTAGAAGAAACTGTACCTCAAAATTTTAAAGAGAGAACAACTTATATATATATGCCAAAAATAAGGGTAACTACTATGAAGGGATAAAATATGACTCTAAAAATGAAAAATAAAAAAAAATTGTTTTTAAAAAAGGGATTGATAAGATGTTGTTTGAAAAAAGGAAAAAGAATAAAAAACAGTTAACAAAAATTAACTTTGTGAACTAATGAATCATGGTAAAAAAAAGCCATGAATTCTATGTGCAGTATTCCCCTAGCGCTGGAGTTCTCCCGTTCTCCTTGATCGGTAAACTTGGTCTTGGCTTGCTGGCTGTTCGTGCTGATCTTCTGGGGGAGGGGCCTGTTGCCGTGGTTCCCAAATGTCTTTGCCGGAGGCGGAATTGCCCCGCCCTTGTCGGTCCGGGCTAAGCAAGCTGCTCGGGTTTGATCTCAGGAGCTTTTGTTCCCTGCAAGCTCTCAGTACAGCTTTGGAGGACCAGGGTGAAAATGGTGGCCTCCCAATCTCCACCCGGAGGAGCCAAGAACTCGGGGCCCCGCTCCTCACTGCGCCCCCAGAGAAAAGCAGTCACTCCCGTGTCCCCGGTCTCTGGCCGCTCTCCATGCTCACCCGGCCTGTGACCGAGCGTTTCTATCTCTGGCACCCGACCCCGCGCGGAGTCTCCAAACCCAGCAGATCCCTGCGGTGCGCTCCCGCGCCGCTCCTCCCGGGGGAGGAAGGGGAGTCTCCCCGGCTCTGCCGCTTGTTGGGTCTCTGCTGGAGGAGCAGTGGCCCGACTTCCAGAAAGTGGTCGCTTCTCTCTTCAGAGAGTTGTTGCTACTCTCCTCTTCGGTCTCCTGTTGAGTTCGTAGGTGTTCAGAATGGTTTGATCCCTATCCAGCTGAATTCCTGAGACCAGACGAAATCTAGGTCTCCTACTCCTCTGCCATCTTGCTCCGCCCCCCAATTCTGAATTATTCTTAAGGGCAAAATTATTATTTTTCCCAGTTAAAAATACACATTAATATGCTTACTTGATATTGAAGAATAGTAATAGTCAATATTGTGCCTGAAACAATAAAGCACTTTCTAACAACTCAAGGTTTATGATACTGAAATAAGTGTTTTCATGAGAAAACAAGCTCCATCTCCTGAAGGCAAAGAAAGAATAGGTAATTATCCTTCAGAGAAAAGAATATAATTATATGTTAGTGTGGCATTTTGTTGTTCAAGGAATGGAAGGCCAAGTACGGGTTTATTGGTAGGTATGTGTTATTCTTACGGATATTGTAATCACACAAAAAATATAAAGTACATTTCAAATAGTCCTCTATTCCTCTTTATTTTTCATGGATTCAGAAATAATTAGTTTGGCTGCCAGTGAGGCATCTTGACGTTTCAGAAACATGTATTTTAAAAACAAGTGCCTCACGGAGTTACTAAAAGTATTAGTCTGCTGGTCATCCACATAAACCATTTTATTATTCCACCTTTTAATACAGAACTCCTCAGTTTTAGAAGAGCTGGCTGAACAAGGACAAGTCACTTCTCCTGGCCTCCCTCCATCTGGCTGTGGCTTCCTGACCAAGGTCTGCTCCGTGACCCTTGATGGAAGGTTGTGCACAACTTCTGTGGCACGTCTTGAGGAGACCAGGTGCCCTCCACTTTCTCTTTTCCTTTTCCATAGGCAGCAGAAAATGGTAAGAATTAGCTTCAACAATGCGTCGGTGAACACATGGAGATAGCAGATAAAAGGGCAGAAGGAGTTCTGAGTGTCTTGATTCACCTCATTTTAGGATCTTTTTTAAAACAGCTTAATCTGTACCCTAACTCAGAGGCTTTGTATGCGTGGGTGCATGAAGATTCTTTGAAGGGTATGAAAGCATGGACAGACTTAAGGGATTTAACTGTCAACAATTTAACTTCCATATATACCCCTTACAAGAAATGATTTGCCTGAGAACTTGCCAAGTAACCCACAGTCCTTCTCCAACTTCACAAAACAAAGGCAGGCATACCCACTTAACCATCCCCAATCTTGGTATAGTACCTAGCTCAGGCTGTGGAAATCCCTCAAGGTATGGAAGTCAGAATCCATAATCCACAGGACTTCCTGTATTCCCACCATAACGAAGTTAAGTAACATGAGTAAATGGAGGAATCTAGATTCCAACCAGTTGGCTCCAGTGTCTGTTCTCTTGATCACAAGTTGGACTCCAGAACGACAAGCCCAAAAGACAAAACCATCACACACAAAACTCTAATCATGGATTCTCAGTATCTGAGCCATATCAGTGACGATCCTCAAGGTGCAAAGCCTGATTTAGATGAGGGGAGAAGCACTGAGTGCTCTTGGTGTCCAAGTTTTAAAATAAAAACAACAATAAGAAACCAAAATTTATGGCATCTTCCCTATGTGCCAGACACCATGCTAAGCTATTTACAAAGATGTACAATAACTCTGTGAGAAGTGTATTATTATATTCCTTTTACGGAATGAGGCACAAAGAGGTAAAGCAAATATTTCAGAGTAGCATAGGAAGTAGGTGGTTAAGTAAATATTCAAATCAACTTGCTCTGCATATAGAACGGGGGGCATCAATTTGTGTTTATCTTGCTGAACACCTTAATTACAGATAGCATATCTGGTAAGTAAATTATCAGTAAAGGCAAACATAGGTGAGTTTAGGATCTTTCAAATCTTATATTCTCTAAAAGGCCATAAATTTTGTTAGGCAAAGAACGCTTTTTGATTACTTAAGATGTCACAGAAAATCAAACAGTGTAATGTCAAAAATGCTGATATTCTGTGTATTGATAATGATAGCTACTTCACTTTCATACCTACCTATACAATTAATCAAGTAGTCACACTGGATGGCTTGTTTGTTGGAACCCTGGATTTTCATGGAGGTCCAGGCTGCTACAAATCTTCATGTAGTAGTGGGGACATGATTTTATTTCTCATGTGTAAATACCTAGGATTCAAACTTCTGGATTGTATGGATAACTCTAATTCTATAAATAACTTGAAATGTCTTCCAAAGGAAGTTTATGTGTAACTACATAAATAACCTCAAAGAATTTCTATGGTCGTACCATTTTTAATAAATCTTTTTTTTTTAATTTATTTGAGAGAGAGAGAGCACGAGAGAGAGTGCATGAGAGAGCACAAGCAGGGGGAGCAGCAGAGGGAGATGGAAAAACAGGCTCCCCGCTGAGCAGCGAGCCCGATGCAGGACTCGATCCCAGGACCCTGAGATCATGACCTAAGCCAAAGGCAGACGCTTCACCGACTGAGCCACCCAGGCACCCAGTCATACCATTTTTATGTTACCTCTCCTACTGGTACTGCATTGACCTACAGGCACAACACCACTTGATTATCCCAATATTTTAAATTTTAGCCAGTCCAGTGTATGTAGCTGTGGATCTTGCTGGTTTTAATGTGCATTTCTCAGAACACTAATTATTTTATTTTTTTATTTTTTGTTTTTGTTTTTGGATTTTTACTTAAATTCCAGTTAGTTAACATACAGTGTAATATTAGTTTTAGGTGCACAATGTAGTGATTCAATACCACCATCCATTATCCTGTGCTCATCACAAGTACACTCCTTCATCCCCATCACCTATAGAACCCCAACTTTTTAGCATACATTTATGTGCCTATTAGAAATTCATATATCTTTTTAATTGTTCAAATCTTTTGACCATTTTCTTGGGCTGCTTCCCTCTTACTATTAGGTTGTAAGAGTTTCATTTATTCTTGATACAAGTCAGAAGCATAAATTTTTAATATTTTCCCCCATCTCTGGGGAGCATTTTCTCCCTAATTGTTTCTCTTGAAGAACTAAAGTTTTAAATTTTGATAAAGTGGATTTATTCTTTTGTTAAAAATTGTTCACATAAAAAATTAAAAAAAAAAATTGTTCGTGCTTCTTCTGACCTAACTAATCTTTCCCTTTCCCAAAGTCAACAGATATTCTCATAGGTTCCTTAATAGACAGCTTGGTTTTCACTTTTGTGTTTGGATCTATGATCCATTTCAAGTCAAGTTTTGGTATGATGGCAGGTTATGCTCAAGGTTTATATTTCCCCAAAAAGATGTAAAGGTTGTCACCTCCATTTTTTAAAAATATTTTATTTATTTATTTGACAGAGAGAGAGAGAGTGAGCACGAGCAGCGGGGAGCGGCAGAGGGAGAGGGAGAAGCAGACTCCCCACTGAGCAGGGAGCCCGATGCAGGGCTCGATCCCAGGACCCTGGGATCACGACCTGAGCCGAAGGCAGACGCTTAACTGACTGCGCCACCCAAATGCACTGGTGATCATCTCCATTTGTGAGAAAAACTGCTTTCTCTCCCATTAATAATCTTGGAGTTTTAGCCAAAAACCATTTGAACATATACAGGGGACTTACTTTTGGACTCAAAATTCTTTTGCTTGAATCCGTGTGTCCATTCTTACTCCAGTGACACACTGTCTTGATTACTCTGTAGTAAGTCTTGAAATTAGTTAATGGAGGTCCTCTATGTTTGTTCTTTATCTAGAAAGTTTTTGAAATTAAATGGCCCTTCTATCTCTATACACATTTTAGAAACAACTGGGCAATTTTTGCAAATCACCTTCTAGATATTAATTGGAATTGTGTTAAATCTATAAATTAGCTTTGGATAAGCTGATATCTAAACAATATCAGATACAAATATAGTGTTAGGTCATTCATGCATGAAGAAAAAAGTGAAAATTAATGGAATTCCAGTTATAAGAGATAACTATTAGTACATTTTGCTTTTAGAAAGACAGGCAAATAATAGATTAAAACATCAAATTAGCTATTTACATAGCTAGGGTATACCCTAATTATAAATATTATCAAATATATGATGCTCCATATTTCAAAACCTGTTTGCTTTAACACTGAGGTCTGAACGACAGCAGAGGAAACATGCTCCTGAAGACTGAGAGTCAGGGACGACTGACCCTGCAGAGGCTCTACCACAGGGGTAAACACGGGGGCCTCTGTGCAGTATAGACAAAGGGGGCTGATATCCCTGGAGTGTGGAGGCGGTGGGAGAATCCCCACAGCTGGCCTCGGACAAGCAGGTGTGGGCCCGACTCGAGAACGGCATGTGCAGAAGAGCCCATCTGTCTGAGGCCCATCCTGTCTCACTTAGAAAGGTACACGTATGTACAGCCTCATAAAGTCCATTTATGTGTGTGTGCGTGTTTCTGGAAACAGCCGATGTTGACGTGAGTGATGGGACCGAATTCATGCTTCACTTGATTCCGCGGACTTTTCGTGATGATTGGCTACATTCTCGGAGCTGCTCCGAATGAGAGGTCAGAAGCGCGTGCGATTGGCTTGTCACATCCCGAGGTGGCCAGAGAGAACACGGACCCCGGGGAAGCCGGAGCACCGGGAGGCCGCGAGGTGTCGGAGAAGAGGCTGGGACCAGGTCGGCGGGTCCCTGAAAGGCAAGAGTGCCCCTCGGCAGGAACCAGGCTCTAAGTGCCTGTGTATTTATTTAACTCGACTTAATTTCTGTCATATCTCCACCAAGCAAACAAACAAAAATTAACCTGCGATTCCTTCCTATCATCTACTGTTTTATCTCAATGCTTAGACCGGGAGAAGAGGGATTATCTGTCTTCACGGCGTCTGTCTAAACCTCGTGCCCATTAGCTAGTGTCGTCCTCACCATCAGTCCACACAAGCGGCCGGTGCATTCCCTGCCATGAGCCTTTTGGTTTTATATATTTTTACATTTTTCCTGAACTGTAACTGATCCACAATACCCTAGTCGTTCCAGGTGACATCACAGTGGTTTGATATTTTTGTGCATTACAGAGTGATGCCCACGACACATCCAGGGACCATGCGTCCCCATGACTACACTGACTTACACTCCCTGTGCGGCACATGCTAAAACTGAAGCCTGGACCTGCTAAGGCCCCGCCCCGACCCCTCCCCCGCTGGTAGCCACCGGTCCCGTATCTGATGCCACATGTGAGCGAAATCTCACGCCATTCGTCTTCTCCTGCCTTATTCCACTAGGATAATACCCTCCAGGTCCATCCGTGCTGTTGCAAGGGTAAGCCCTCCTCTTTTTTAAGGCTGACACCCCACGGTGTGTACACGCCCGTGACCTGCACCCCCCGCCCCCCGCATCCGCAGCCGTGACAGCACCGCGCTCAGCCTGTCCTTGCATCGCTCTGTCGTCTTGCACCTCTCCTTGCTCTCTTGCCGGTCCTGAAGCTGACTCCCTGCAACAGGACTCCCTTCTGCCCTTAGAGTTCCTAAAGGACACGGGTCTTCCTGTACATTACTGTCTTCTTTCTCGGGGTTTGGCATTGGTCATGGGTTAACAAAAACGCTCCCATTTCCGGGAAGCCACGAATGCAGATGCATGAGTTTCCCATCCCTGACCACTCTGACCCCACAAAAATCATTTTCTTTTCTCTAGTCTCGAAATAAAAAACATTGTTTCACTTATCAATCTGCTTCCTCTAAATAATTTTCACAGTTGTGAACCATTATAGTCCCTGAGGCCCTAAATCTGGAAAATCAAAATGCAAGAAAATGTGAAAATATTTGGGAGGTCTGTGGCTGTTTTTCGTTTTGCTCTCGTCCTCCTCGCGTGAGTGGATGAGCACAGCAGAAGTGCCAGCTGACCTGGTGACGGGTGTGTGAGTGTGTGCGAGTGACTACGAGTGTGTGTACGTTGGGGATGGGTATTAAAACCCAGGACAGATCAAAGGGCCCAAAATGTGCCATGCAAGGCAAACACAGGTTAAACATTCAAAATTGTTATGCTGTCCCCAAATAATATCATGACAAAGTGAGATACAGACTAGGCTACAAGATAGAAACTCTGTTTTTAAAGGTACCTTAAATTTTCAAACCCCTTAGATACTCACTCATATATGACATTCAGATACTTGGTACACCCACCTGACCCACAAAATGTAACAAACTTAAAATTTTGTTATCATGTAGATGTATTCATTACAGAAAGCCCTGAGTCCTTATTTATTTTAAAATAAAGAACGTGAGTTCCCCTTTTTCTGCTCACCACTCATGTAATACGTTATATAATTTGTAAAAAAACCAGTATCAGTAATAAATAGAGTTTTGTGCTATTTTGCTGAGAAGGAAAATAATGAAAGAGAGGTTTGCTTTTATATTTGTGTTAGTCTGATCATGAAAACCTTTCCATAATAATGACTTCAAGTACTGGGAGAACCCACACATTATTCTGTTACTAGCTATCACTGAACAAATCACGGAGAAGTCTTTGGCTGCTATCTTGCTATGTACGCATCTTCAGTATTATAAAAACACTAAAATGAGTAATGGAGCTAATTAAAGAAATCCGAAAGGCAAGGATACAAATTCCCATGTTAAGTATAAGTGAGAGGAGAAATCTAACTTGAAAGGTTAACAAGCACTTTAAAACCACTGAATCAAGTAAAGAGTGATGCACCTAATACACTTTTTGTAATTACAGGGCATATTCATTTTTATATATTTAAATCTGTATTTCCTTATGCCAAATAAAATCTGAATAAATGATGTTGCAGCTTATATTATATAAAATCTGAATTAAGGTTTTTAATTGACTCAAAATTCAAATCCATTTGGTAATGAAACAGTATTTGCATGAGCTATTTATTTTAAAATATCTTCATAAAAGATCTTCATTTATACACTTGTTAAATATCATTTGGGTACCTGATCTGTCAGACACCAACGAACAAGGCTCCAAACCTATTTTCAAAAGCAGGTATGAGCCACACCACAATAATGAAACAAAGAAGTATGACATGAAATAATAGGAGGAATTTAGGCTCCCTTTGAGATGAAAGAGGGAGGTTTTGGGAAATGCTTCTAAGCACAGCAGAGCCTCAGTGACCAGATGTTTCAGGTGGGGAGAGAGGACAGGGTTCTGGGCAGGGAAGAGTCAGCGCATATGGACCTTGGAGGAGGAGGAAAACCCGGCGCACCTGCACCTCGAGAGCTGGAATAACCACATCCTAAAATGGACGAGGAGCATAGTGGGAAAGAGTTAGAAACACAGGCAGACGCCAAAGGCTTCACGGTGTCATATGCCAGAAGAAGGGGTTGAGCTTGGTTTGAAAGTCTCTGTGGGTTTTTAAACACGACATGTTCAGAGATGCATAGTTACTCTATTTCAGAAGGATATTTCTTCTCGAGATATTTGGCAACAAACATGCAACCCAGGACACAGAAGCAGTTAAAATGACAGACCGTGAAGATAGGAACAAAAAGATAGGATGCACG